>NC_052161.1:81189054-81489054 GCF_902713615.1 Scyliorhinus canicula
CCATGTGCCACTGAGGCTAGAAATAGGAAGATAGAGCAGCTAAACACGTGGCTAAACAGCTGGTAGAGGAGGGAGGGTTTCCGTTATCAAGGCCACTGGGAGCTCTTCCGGGGCAGGTGTGACCTGTATAAGAAGGACGGGTCGCATCTAAAACGGAGAGACGTAAATATCCTGGCTGCCAGGTTTGTTGTGTCACACAGAAGGGTTTAAACTAGTATGGCAGGGGGATGGGTACCAGAGCAATAGGTCAGAAGGTGAAAACATTGAGGGAGAACTAGGGAATAGGGCCAGTGTGGCTCTGAGGAGGAGCAGACAGGGAGATGTTGCTGAAAACAGTGGGTCTGGTGGCCTGAAGTGCATATGTTTTAATGCAAGAAGTATTACGAGTAAGGCAGATGAAATTAGAGCTTGGATTAGTACTTGGAACTATGATGTTGTTGCCATTACAGAGATATGGCTGAGGGAAGGACAGGATTGGCAGCTAAACGTTCCAGGATTTAGATGTTTTGGCGGGATAGAGGGGGATGTAAAAGGGGTGGCAGAGTTGCGCTACTGGTTAGGGAGAATATCACAGCTGTACGATGGGAGGACACCGCAGAGGGCAGCGAGGCTATGTGGGTAGAGATCAGGAATAAGAAGGGTGCAGTCACAATGTTAGGGATTTACTACAGGCCTCCCAACAGCCAGCGGGAGATAGAGGAGCAGATAGGTAGACAGATTTTGAAAAAGAGTAAAAACAACAGGGTTGTTGTGATGGGAGCCTTCAACTTCCCCAATATTGACTGGAACTCAGTGCTTGGGGCTTAGACAGGGCAGAGTTTGTAAGGAGCATCCAAGAGGGCTTTGTAAAACAATATGTAGACAGCCCAACTAGGGATGGGGCTGTACTGGACCTGGTATTGGGGAATGAGCATGGCCAGGTGGTAGAAGTTTCAGGCAGGGAGCATCTCAGGAACAGTGACCACAATTCAGTAAGTTTTAAAGTGCTGGGGACAAGGATAAGAGTGGTCCTAGGGTGAATGTGCTAAATTGGGGGAAGGCTAATTATAACAATATTAGGCAGGAACTGAAGAACCTAGATTGGGGGCGGATGTTTGAGGGTAAATCAACATCTGACATGTGGGAGGCTTTCAAATGTCAGTTGAAAGGAATTCAGGACCGGCATGTTCCTGTACGGAAGAAGAATGAATACAGCAAATTTCGGGAACCTTGGATAATGAGAGATAATGTAGGCCTCGTCAAATAGTATAAGGAGGCATTTGTCAGGGCTAAAAGGATGGGAACAGACTAAGCCTGTGTGGAATATAAGGAAAGTAGGAAGGAACTTAAGCAAGGAGTCAAGGGCTAGAAGGGGTCACAAAAAGTCATTGGCAAATAGGGTTAAAGGAAAATCCCAAGGCTTTTTACACGTACATAAAAAGCAAGAGGGTAGTCAGGGAAAGGGTTGGCCCACTAAAGGATAGGCAAGGGAATCTATGTGTGGAGCCAGAGGAAATGGGCGAGGTACAAAATGAATACTTTGCATCAGTATTCAAAAAAGAGAAGGAATTGGGGGATGTTAAGTCTGGAGAAGGGTGTGTAGATAGCCTGGGTCACATTGAGATCCAAAAAGACGAGGTGTTGGGCGTCTTGAAAAATATTAAGGTAGATAAGTCCCCAGGGCCTGATTGGATCTATCCGAGAATACTGAAGATGGGGAGAGAGGAAATTGCTGAGGCCTTGACAGAATCTTTGAATCCTCACTGTCTTCAGGTGATGTCCCGGAGGACTGGAGAATAGCCAATGTTGTTCCTTTGTTTAAGAAGGGTAGCAAGGATAATCCAGGGAACTACAGGCCCGTGAGCCTTACGTCAGTGGTAGGGAAATTACTGGAGAGAATTGTTCGAGACGGGCTCTACTCCCATTTGAAAGCAAATGGACGTATTAGCGAGAGGCAGCATGGTTTTGTGCAGGGGAGGTCATGTCTCACTGTTTTTCGAAGAGATCACAAAGATGATTGACGCAGGGAGGGCAGTGGATGTTGTCTATATGGACTTCAGTAAGGCCTTTGACAAGGTCCCCCATGGTAGACTGGTACAAAAGGTGAAGTCACACGGGATCAGGGGTGAGCTGGCAAGATGGATACAAAACTGGCTAGGTTATAGGAGACAGAGGGTTGCAATGGAAGAGTGCTTTTCTAATTGTAGGGCTGTGACTCGTGGTGTTCCGCAGGGATCAGTGCTGGGACCTTTGCTGTTCGTAGTATATATAAATGATTCGGAGGAAAATGTAACTGGTCTGATTAGTAAGTTTGCAGACGACACAAAGGTTGGTGGAATTGCGGATAGCGATGAAGACTGTCAGAGGATACAGCAGGATTTAGATCGTTTGGAGACTTGGGCGGAGAGATGGCAGACGGAGTTTAATCCGGACAAATGTGAGGTAATGCATTTTGGAAGGTCTAATACAAGTAGGAAATATACAGTGAATGGTAGAACCCTCGAGAGCATTGAAAGATGGAGAGATCTAGGTGTACAGATCCACAAGTCACTGAAAGGGGCAACACAGGTGGAGAAGGTAGTCAAGAAGGCATACGGCACGCTTGCCTTCATTGGCCGGGGCATTGAGTATAAGAATTGGCAAGTCATGTTGCAGCTGTATAGAACCTTAGTTAGGCCGCACTTGGAGTACAGTGTTCAATTCTGGTCGCCACACTACCAGAAGGATGTGGAGGCTTTAGAGAGGGTGCAGAAGAGATTTACCAGGATATTGCCTGGTATGGATGGCATTAGCTATGAGGAGCGGTTGAATAAACTCGGTTTGTTCTCACTGGAACGACGGAGGTTGAGGGGTGGCCTGATAGAGGTCTACAAAACTATGAGGGGCACAGACAGAGTGGATAGTCAGAGGCTTTTTCCCAGGATAGAGGGATCAATTACTAGGGGGCATAGGCTTAAGGTGCGAGGAGCAAGGTTTAGGGGAGATGTACGAGGCAGGTTTTTTTATACAGAGGGTAGTGGGTGCCTGGAAACCACTGCCGGAGGAGGTTGTGGAAGCAGAGACGATAGTGATATTTATGGGCATCTTGACAAATACATGGATAGGGTGGGAATAGAGGGATACGGATTCAGGAAGTGGAGAAGATTTTAGTTTAGACGGTCAGCATGGTCGGCGCAGGCTTGGAGGGCCAAAGGGCCTGTTCCTGTGCTGTACTTTTCTTTGTTCTTTGTTCTAATGCATTCTAAGAGATTGTTTCTTCAGTCTTGCCAAACATTAAGGAGAAGTCTAACCTCTTCGACAATGCTATTGTCTATTGAAGTGTCAAAGCCGAACACAATCAGCGGTGATCAGCGATGCTCACTTGAATTATACGCAATTGTGACGCCCAACAAGAACAAAATGCACATTGGTGGCATTTAAGATTGACAGTCCAGGATACAGAGTGACAGCAGTTGGAGTAAAGCCAACACACAACATCAAACCCCTTCAGGGTACTGCTGACCCCTTCTAATGTGAAAGAGTTGACATCATTCCTTTTCTGACAAATTAGTTCTTAAGCATAGAACATAGAACATAGAACAGTGCAGCACAGAACAGGCCCTTCGGCCCTCGATGTTGTGCCAAGCAATGATCACCCTACTCAAGCCAACGTATCCACCCTATACCAGCAACCCAACAACCCCCCCCCCCCCCCCCCCCCCCCATGCAGAAATCATGGAGCTTCTTCAGAAGCTGCTATGCAAAGACACACAAACATCAGCGGCATAACAGAGTATTTGATATGTTAAAAGCAAAGATAGAGTCTTCACCAGTGATCATACATTTCAATCCACATATGGAAGCAAAGGTCACAACAGACCTGTCAAGAAATGTGATTGGAGCTGAACTCAGTGAACATAAGAACATAAGAACTAGGAGCAGGAGTAGGCCATCTGGCCCCTCGAGCCTGCTCCGCCATTCAATGAGATCATGGCTGATCTTTTGTGGACTCAGCTCCACTTTCCGGCCCGAACACCATAACCCTTAATCTCTTTATTCTTCAAAAAACTATCTATCTTTACCTTAAAAACATTTAATGAAGGAGCCTCAACTGCTTCACTGGGCAAGGAATTCAATAGATTCACAAACCTTTGGGTGAAGAAGTTCCTCCTAAACTCAGTCCTAAATCTACTTCCCCTTATTTTGAGGCTATGCCCCGTAGTTCTGCTTTCACCTGCCAGTGGAAACACCCTGCCCGCATCTATCCTATCTATTCCCTTCAAAATTTAATATGTTTCTATAAGATCCCCCCTCATCCTTCTAAATTCCAACGAGTATAGTCCCAGTCTACTCAACCTCTCCTCGTAATCCAACCCCTTCAGCTCTGGGATTAACCTACTTAATCTCCTCTGCACACCCTCCAGTGCCAGTACGTCCTTTCTCAAGTAAGGAGACCAAAACTGAACACAATACTCCAGGTGTGGCCTCACTAACACCTTATACAATTGCAGCATAACCTCCCTAGTCTTAAACTCCATCCCTCTAGCAATGAAGGACAAAATTCCATTTGCTTTCTTAATCAACTGTTGCCCCATAAGCCAACTTTCTGTGACTCATGCACTAGCACACCCAGGTCTCTCTGCACAGCAGCATGCTTTAGTATTTTATCGTTTAAATAATAATCCCGTTTGCTGTTATTCCTACCAAAATGGATAACCTCACATTTGTCAACATTGTATTCCATCTGCCAGACCCTAGCCCATTCACTTAACCTATTCAAATCCTTCTGCAGACTTCCAGTATCCTCTGCACTTTTCGCTTTACCACTCATCTTAGTGTCATCTGCAAACTTGGACACATTGCCCTTGGTCCCCAACTCCAAATCATCTATGGAAATTGTGAACAACTGTGGGCCCAACACGGATCCCTGAGGGACACCACTAGCTACTGATTGCCAACTAGAGAAACACCCATTAATCCCCACTCTTTGCTTTCTATTAATTAACCAATCCTCTATCCATGCTACTACTTTACCCTTAATGCCATGCATCTTTATCTTATGCAGCAACCTTTTGTGTGGCACCTTGTCAAAGGCTTTCGGGAAATCCAGATATACCACATCCATTGGCTCCCCGTTATCGACTGCACTGGTAATGTCCTCAAAAAATTCCACTAAATTAGTTAGGCACGACCTGCTCTTTATGAACCCATGCTGTGTCTGCCCAATGGGACAATTTCTATCCAGATGTCTCGCTATTTCTTCCTTGATGATAGATTCCAGCATCTTCCCTACTACCGAAGCTAAGCTAACTGGCCTATAATTACCCGCTTTCTGCCTACCTCCTTTTTTAAACAGTGGTGTCACGTTTGCTAATTTCCAATCCACCGGGACCACCCCAGAGTCTAGTGAATTTTGGTAAATCATCACTAGTGCATCTGCAATAAGTGAACAACCAATTGCTTATAGGACAGAGAACATTACAGCACAGTACAGGCCCTTCAGCCCACGATGTTGTGCATTTATCCTAATCGAAGATCAACCTAACCTACACCCCTTCAATTTACTGCTGTCCATGTGCCTGTCTAAGAGTCGCTTAAATGTCCCTAATGTCTCTGACTCCACCACCTCTGCTGGCAGTGCATTCCACACACCCACCACTCTCTCTGTAAAGAACCTACCTCTGACATCTCCCCTATACCTTCCTCCAATCACCTTAAAATTATGTCCCATCGTGACAACCATTTCCACCCTGGGGAAAAGTCTCTGGCTGTCCACTCTATCCATGCCTCTCATCACCTTGTACACCCCTATCAAGTCATCTCTCTGCCTTCTTCACTCCAGTGAGAAAAGCCCTAGCTCCCTCAACCTTTATTCATAAGACATGCCCTCCAGCCCAGGCAGCATCCTGGTAAATCTCCTCTGTACCCTCTCCAAAGCATCCACATCCTTCCTATAATGAGGCAACCAGAACTGGACACAATATTCCAAGTGTGGTCTAACTAGAGTTTTATAAAGCTGCAGCAAAACCTTGTGGCTCTTACACTCTATCCCCCTGTCAATGAAAGCCAACACACTATTTGCCTTCTTAACAACCCTATCAACAAGGGTGGCAACTTTGAGGGATCTATGTACCTGGACCCCAAGATCCCTCTGTTCCTCCACACTTCCAAGAATCCTGCCTTTAACTCTGTATTCAGCATTCAAATTTGACCTTCCAAAATGAATAACTTCACATTTATCAAGGTTGAACTCCATCTGCTCTTCTCAGCTCAGCTCTGCATCCCGTCAATGTCCTGTTGTAACCTGCAACAACCCCCAACATGATTTACAACTCCCCCAACCTTCGCATAATCGGCAAACTTACAAACCCACCCTTCCACTTCCTCACCCAAGTCATTTATAAAAACCACAAAGAGCAGAGGTCCCAGAACAGATCCTTGCGGGACACCACTGGTCACCGACCTCCAGGCGGAATACTTTCCATCCACTACCACTCACTGTCTCCTTTCGGCCAGCCAATTCTATATCCAGACAGCCAAATTTCCCTGTATCCCATGCCCCCTAACCTTCTGAATGAGCCTTCCAGGAGGAACCTTATCAAATGCCTCACTGAAATCCATATACACCACATCCACTGCCCGACCTTCATCAATGTGTCTCATCACATCTTCAAAGAATTCAATGAGGCTTGTGAGGCATGACCTGCCCTTCACAAAGCTATGCTGACTATCTTTAATCAAACTATGTTTTTCTAAATAATCATAAATCCTATATCTCAGAATCCTTTCCAATATTTTGCTCACCAGAGATGTAAGACTGATGGGTCTGTAATTCCCAGGGATTTCCCAATTCCCTTTTTGAACAGGGGAACAACATTCGCCTCCCTCCAATTATCCGGTACTACTCCAGTGGAAAGTGAGGACGCAAAGATCATCGGCAACGGCGCAGCAATCTCCTCCCTTGCTTCTCGTAGTAACCTTGGATATATCCCGTCAGGCCCAGGGGACTTATCTATCCTGATGCTTTTCAAAATTTCCAGCACATCCTCCTTCTTAATATCAACCTGTTCGAGTCTATTAACCTGGTTCACGCTGTTCTCATGAGCAACTAGGTCCCTCTCTCTCATGAATACTGAAGCAAAATATTCATTTAGGGCCTCCCCTACTTCCTCAGACTCTAGGCACAAGTTCCCTCCACTGTCGCTGATCGGCCATACTCTCACTCTGATCATCCTCTTGTTTCTCACTAAGTGTAGAACACCTTGGGGTTTTCCCTAATCCTTCCCACCAGGGCTTTTTCATGCCCCCTTCTCACTCTCTCAGTGCATTTTTGAGTTCCTTCCTGGCTACCTTGTAACCCCCTAGAGTCGTGCCAGATCCTTGTTTCTTCAACCTTACGTAAGCCTCCTTCTTCATCTTGACTAGAAGTTCCACTTCTCTTGTCATCCAAGGTTCCTTCACCTTACCATTCCTTCCTCGTCTTAATGGGACTAAACTATCCTGCACTCGCAGAAAGTGCTCCTTAAATAACCCCCACATTACTGTTGTGCATTTCCCCAAGAACAATTGTTCCCACTTTATGCTCCTCACCTCCTGTCTGATGGCAGTATAGTTTCCCCTCCCCCAATTAAATACCTTCCCATACTGTCTGTTCCTATCCCTCTCCATGACTATTGTAAAGATCAAGGAGTTGTGGTCACCATCACCGAGACATCTGACACCTGGCCTGGATCGTTGCCGAGCACCAAGTCCAATATGGCCTCCCCCCGAGTCGGCCTATTGTTATGGGCCAGGGTTTAAAGAACCCCGAAGTGTATCATGGAGTTCACCTGACCCACAACTTTTAATAGATTGTGGTATGGGGAGCACACGGCCCACTCCACAGGTGTGGTACAGCAGAAATGGTAACTTTTCTTTTTAAAGCAAAACCATATTTATTCTATGAACTCAAGTTCACCTTCTTAAAACATACAGTGACCATCTTCGCAACCATCAATTCAAAGACAACCCCCAAAGAATACAACACTAAGTAATCCTTAATAACTTCCCAAACGACATCCAGAAGACAAAAGAAACACCTTTTAACAGAAGCACACAAGGTTTACATCCACGACTGAAAACATTTATAATTCTGAATTCACCAAATGAGCAAGAGAGAGTCTTTTCATGGCAGAGAGATCAACAGTACACCTGCTTTGTCTGGCTTCAGCTCCAACACTGAAAACTAAACTAAAACACACCCTGCAGCAGACAGCCTAAAATGAAAGTAAAAAGCTGACAGACAGCCCAGCTCCACCCACACTCTGACATCACTGATAAACACCCATTTCTTAAAGGTACATTTCTTAAACACCCATTTCTTAAAAGGTACTGTCACATGACACTATCTACATATTGAGTCATGAATCCTGTACACACCTGACAAATTCTGCTCCATCCAAACCATTTGCACTAAGGAGGATCCAGTCAATAATAGGGAAGTTGAAGTCACCCATGACAACAACTCTGTTGCTTCTGCATGTTTCCAAGACCTGCCGCCCAAACTGTTCCTCTATCTCCCTGCTGCTATTGCGGGGTCTATAGAAAACTCCCAATAAAGTGACTGCTCCTTTCTTGTTTCTGACTTCCACCCATACTGACTCAGTAGACAAACCCTCCTCAACTACCTTCTTTTCTGCATCTGTGGTGCACTCCTAATTAACAGTGCCACTCCCCCTCCTCTTTTACCTCCCTCCCTATTCTTCTGAAAACATCTAAATCCCGGAACATCTAACAACCATTCCAGCCCCTGTGAAATCCATGTCTCCGCAATGGCCGTGGTTCCAAGTACTGATCCATGCTCTAAGTTCGTAGCTTATGTGTTATGTCCATTGTCACAAACTGAAGCAAATACTCTACAGGTGAACAGGAAGCACTGGCCTGTATCTACACCCGTCATGATGGCAGATGTGTCTCTGCACCAATCACTGACTACATTGTAGGGATCAACTCTACGCATCGACAGATGGCAGGTCACCTTCATTTGTGCACTTTTGAAGTCCATTCTATTTAGTCATACTACTAGAGCAGACAGCATTAGCAATAGTAAAGCAATGTGTGACATTGAAGACTATATGACCATTGCGATTTTGGATGCAACTGTGAATCCTGTTACACAAGAGGAATTGAAGGCAGAATCAGTGACAGATAGCAGACCGTAGAAAGTGGCTGTGTGAAACAGAGGGAGAACTGGTCCTGTGTTACAGAATGCAATGAATTGACATTATATTGCATAGGGAACATGAATTGTTGTCCCAAAAGTGCAACACATAATGCATCTAGCCATGAAACAGGCTGGTAGTCAGTAGCCAGGTTGGTACCTGGGACTTCGATGTTGTGGCCATTTTGGAGACATGGATAGAGCAGGGACAGGAATGGTTGTTGCAGGTTCCGGGGTTTAGATATTTCAGTAAGCTCAGGGAAGGTGGTAAAATAGGGGGAGGTGTGGCATTGGTAGTCAAGGAAAATATTACGGTGGCAGAAAAGATGTTTGATTAGGACTCGTCTACTGAGGTAGCATGGGCTGAGGTTAGAAACAGGAAAGGAGAGGTCACCCTGTTGGGATTTTCAGTAGGCCTCCGAAAAGTTCCACAAATGTAGAGGAAAGGATTGCAAAGATGATTCTGGATAGGAGCGAAAGTAACAGGGTAGTTGTTATGGGGGACTTTAACTTTCCAAATATTGACTGGAAACGCGATAGTTCGAGTATTTTAGATGGGTCCGTTTTTGTCCAATGTGTGCAGGAGGGTTTCCTGACACAATATGATAGGCCAACGAGAGGTGAGGCCACATTGGATTTGGTACTGGGTAATGAACCAGGCCAGGTGTTAGATTTGGAGGTAGGTGAGCACTTTGGTGATAGTAACCACAATTTGGTTACGTTTACTTTAGCGATGGAAAGGGATAGGTATATACCGCAGGGCAAGAGTTATAGCTGAGGGAAAGGCAATTATGACGCAATTAGGCAAGACTTTGGATGCATAGGATGGGGAAGGAAACTGCAGGGGATGAGCACAATTGAAATGTAGAGCTTGTTCAAGGAACAGCTCCTGCGTGTCCTTGATAAGTATGTACCTGTCAGGCAGGGAGGAAGTGGTCGAGCAAGGGAACCGTGATTTACTAAAGTAGCTGAGTCACTTGTCAATAAGAAAGAAACTTATGTAAAGATGAGACGTGAAGGTTCAGTTCGGATGCTCAAGAGTTCCAAGTTAGCCAAGAAGGACCTAAAGAGAGAGCTAAGAAGAGCCAGGAGGGGACATGAGAATTCCTTGGCAGGTAGGATCAAGGAAACCCCAGAAGGTTTCTACACCTGTCAAGATGGTAGATGTATCTCTGCACCAATCACTGACTACAACATAGGGATCAGGTCATTGACCTTTACGCATCGACAGGTGGCAGGTCATCTTCATTTGTGCACTTTTGAAGTCCATTCTATTTAGTCATACTACTAGAGCAGACAGCATTAGCAATAGTAAAGCAATGTGTGACATTGAAGACTATATGACCATTGCGATTTTGGATGCAACTGTGAATCCTGTTACACAAGAGGAATTGAAGGCACCATCAGTGACAGATAGCAGACCGTGGAAATTGTAGATACAGGAATAAAAGAATGATTAGGGTAAGAGTAGGGCCAGTCAAGGACAGTAGTGGGAAGATGTGAGTGGAGTCTGAGGAGATAGGAGAGGCGCTAAATGAATATTTTTCATCAGTATTTACACAGGAAAAAGACAATGTTGTCGAGGAGAATACTGAGATACAGGCTACTGGACTAGACGGGATTGAGGTTCATAAGGAGGAGGTGTTAGCAATTCTGGAAAGTGTGAAAATAGATAAATCCCCTGAGCCGGATGGGATTTATCCTAGGATTCTCTGGGAAGCTAGGGAGGAGATTGCAGAGCCTTTGGTTTTGATCTTTATGTCGTCATTATCTACAGGAATAGTGCCAGAAGACTGGAGGAAAGCAAATGTTGTCTCCTTGTTCAAGAAGGGGAGTAGAGATAACCCCGGTAACTATAGACCAGTGAGCCTTACTTCTGTTGTCGGCAAAGTCTTGGAAAGGATTATAAGAGATAGGATATATAATCATCTGGAAAGGAATAATTTGATTATTAATTTGATTAATAATTTGAATAATTTATCAACATGGTTTTGTGAAGGGTAGGTCGTGCCTCATAAACCTTATTGAGTTCTTTGAGAAGGTGACCAAACAGGTGGACGAGGGTAAAGCAGTTGATGTGGTGTATATGGATTTCAGTAAAGTGACCCACGGTAGGCTATTGCAGAAAATACGGTGGCATGGGATTGAGGGTGATTTTGGGGTTTGGATCAGAAATTGAACATAAGAATTAGGAGCAGGAGTAGGCCATCTGGCCCCTCGAGCCTGCTCCGCCATTCAATGAGATCATGGCTGATCTTTTGTGGACTCAGCTCCACTTTCCGGCCCGACCATCATAAACCTTAATCCCTTTATTCTTCAAAAAACTATCTGTCTTTACCTTAAAAACATTTAATGAAGGAGCCTCAACATTCATTCAGGAAGTGTGCTTTTTTTTTCAGCGAGAGCAGTAACCAGGGGGGTTTGGAAAGGTAAGTTTTCTATTTTAAAAACTTACCTTGCAGGAGCAGTGCGTGGGAGGAGCTGAGCGGGAGAGGTACATTTTCCTATTTTAAAAACTTACCTTGCAGGAGCAGTGCGTGGGAGGAGTAGAGCGGGAGCAGTTGAATTGCGCTCTGGGAAGGTGAGTGAACTGATAGAACATAGAACATTACAGCGCAGTACGGGCCCTTCGGCCCTCGATGTTGCGCCGACCTGTGAAACCATCCGAAGCCTATCTGACCTGCACTATTCCATTTTCATCCATATGTCTATCCAGTGACCATTTAAATGCCCTTAAAGTTGGTGAGTCTACTACTGTTGCAGGCAGGGCGTTCCACACCCCTACTACTCTGAGTAAAGAAACTGCCTCTGACATCTGTCCTATATCTACCACCCCTCAATTTAAAGCTATGTCCCCTCGAGTTGGTCATCACCATCTGAGGAAAAACACTCTCACTGTCCACCCTATCTAACCCTCTGACTATCTTATATGTCTCTATTAAGTCACCTCTCAGCCTTCTCCTCTCTAACGAAAACAACCTCAAGTCCCTGAGCCTTTCCTCGTAAGACCTTCCCTCCATACCAGGCAACATCCTAGTAAATCTCCTCTGAACCCTTTCCAAAGCTTCCACATCCTTCCTATAATGTGGTGACCAGAACTGCACGCAGTACTCCAGGTGCGGCCGCATCAGAGTTTTGTACAGCTGCAGCATGACCTCGTGGCTCCGAAACTCAATCCCCCTACTGATAAAGGCTAGCACACCATATGCCTTCTTAACAGCCCTATTAACCTGGGTGGCAACTTTCAGGGATTTATGTACCTGGATGCCGAGACCTCTCTGTTCATCGACACTACCAAGAATCTTGCAATTAGCCCAGTACTCTGCATTCCTGTTACTCCTTCCAAAGTGAACCACCTCACACTTTTCCGCATTAAACTCCATCTGCCACCTCTCAGCCCAGCCCTGCAGCTTATCTATGTCCCTCTGTAACCTATAACATCCTTCAGCACTATCCACAACTCCACCGACCTTCGTGTCATCTGCAAATTTACTGACCCATCCTTCTACACCCTCTTCCAGGTCATTTATAAAAATGACAAACAGCAGTGGCCCCAAAACAGATCCTTGCGGTACACCACTAGTAACTGAACTCCAGGATGAACATTTGCCATCAACCACCACCCTCTGTCTTCTTTCAGCTAGCCAATTACTGATCCAAACCGCTAAATCACCTTCAATCCCATACTTCCGTATTTTCTGCAATAGCCTACCGTGGGGAACCTTATCAAACGCCTTACTGAAATCCATATACACCACATCAACTGCTTTACCCTCATCCACCTGTTTGGTCACCTTCTCAAAAAACTCAATAAGGTTTGTGAGGCATGACCTACCCTTCACAAAACCGTGTTGAGTATCGCTAATCAACTTGTTCTTTTCAAGATGATTATAAACCCTATCTCTTATAACCTTTTCCAACATTTTACCCACAACCGAAGTAAGGCTCACAGGTCTATAATTACCAGGGTTGTCTCTACTCCCCTTCTTCAATAAGGGGACAACATTTGCTATCCTCCAGTCTTCCGGCACTATTCCTGTCGACAAAGACGACATAAAGATCAAGGACAAAGGCTCTGCAATCTCCTCCCTGGCTTCCCAGAGAATCCTAGGATAAATCCCATCTGGCCCAGGGGACTTATCTATTTTTACATTTTCCAAAATTGCTAACACCTCCTCCTTGTGAACCTCAATTCCATCTAGCCTGGTCGACTGAACCTGAGTATTCTCCTCGACAACATTGTCTTTCTCCAGTGTAAACACTGACGAAAAATATCCATTTAACGCTTCCCCTATCTCCTCTGATTCCACACACAACTTTCCACTACTATCCTTGATTGGCCCTAATCTACTCTAGTCACTCTTTTGTTCCTGATATACCTATAGAAAGCCTTAGGGTTTTCCTTGATCCTATCCGCCAACGACTTTTCGTGTCCTCTCCTCGCTCTTCTTAACTCTCCCTTTAGGTCCTTCCTGGCTAACTTGTAACTCTCAAGTGCCCTAACTGAGCCTTCATGTCTCATCCTAACATAAGCCTTCTTCTTCCTCTTGACAAGTGCTTCAACTTCCTTAGTAAACCACGGTTCCCTTGCTCGACAACTTCCTCCCTGCCTGACAGGTACGTACTTATCAACGACACGCAGTAGCTGTTCCTTGAAAAAGCTCCACATTTCGATTGTACCCATCCCCTGCAGTTTCCTTCCCCATCCTATACATCCTAAATCCCATCATAATTGCCTTTCCCCCAGCTATAATTCTTGCCTTGCGGTATATACCTATCCCTGCCCATCGCTAAAGTAAACATAACCGAATTGTGATCACTATCACCAAAGTGCTCACCTACATCTAAATCTAACACCTGGCCGGGTTCATTACCCAGTACCAAATCCAAAGTGGCATCACCCCTTGTTGGCCTGTCTACATACTGTGTCAGAAAACCCTCCTGCACACACTGCACAAAAACTGACCCATCTATAGTACTCGAACTATAGTATTTCCAGTCAATATTTGGAAAGTTAAAGTCCCCCATAACAACTACCCTGTTACTCTCGCTCCTGTCGAGAATCATCTTTGCTACCCTTTCCTCTACATCTCTGGAACTATTCAGAGCTCTACAGACAACTCCCAACAGGGTGATCTCTCCTCTCCTGTTCCTAACCTCGGCCCATACTACCTCAGTAGACGACTCCTCAAACGTCCTTTCTGACGCCGTAATACTTTCCTTGATTAACAATGCCACAACCCCCCCCCTCTTTTACCATCTTCTCTGTTCTTACAGAAACATCTAAATCCTGGAACCTGCAACAACCATTCCTGTCCCTACTCTACCCATGTCTCCGAAATCGCCACAACATGGAGATCCCAGGTACCAACCCATGCTGCAAGCTCACCCACCTTATTCCGGATGCTCCTGGCGTTGAAGTAGACACACTTCAAACCAGCATCTTGCTTGCCGGTGCCCTCTTTTGAACTTTTAACCCTATCCCTGACCTCACTACTCTCAGCATCCTGTACACTGGGACTACAATTTAGGTTCCCATCCCCCTGCTGAATTAGTTTAAACCCCCCCGAAGAGCACTAGCAAATCTCCCCCCCCAGGATATTGGTACCCCTCTGGTTCAGGTGAAGACCATCCTGATATATTTGGGCAGTGGCTAAACTCGAGACACTACACGTGTAGTGTCTCCCACCCGCCCTCCTCCTCTAACCAAAAGAAAAAGACTGGTGATAAGGAGCAGCAGCCTTCAGATTCTCGGCGGGAGCAGTGGCCAGGGGTCGTTGGGAAGGTAAGTTTACCTCTTTAAAAACTTACCTTGAAGAGTGACATCACAGCAAAGCAGTGACCTGATTGGCTGGTAAGGAAAGTGCTCCAATTAGCAGCAGCTGGGAGAAATTTAACTCTTCGTGTGTTGGTGAGTATTGTGATTGGTAAGTAAAATCTTTATCCCTGTCAATTATTAACTATTTGATAGTATATTTTGTAGTCAGTTAAGGTAAAGGTTAAAAATGATAGGAGATCCCAGACCCGTGTTATGCTCCTCGTGCTCAATGTGGGAGTTCAGGGACGCGGCCGATGCCCCTGACTCCTTCAGGGGCTGGTTTAGCTCACTGAGCTAGATTGCTGGCTTTTAAAGCAGACCAAGCAGGCCAGCAGCACAGTTCGATTCCCGTACCAGCCTCCCCGGACAGGACCCGGAATGTGGCGACTAGGGGCTTTTCACAGTAACTTCATTGAAGCTTACTCGTGACAATAAAGCGATTTTCATTTTCATTTCATTTTCATTTCATGTGCGGGAAGTGTGTCCAGCTGCAGCTCCTGTTAGACCGCATGACGGCTCTGGAGCTGCGGATGGACTCACTTTGGAGCATCTGCGATGCTGAGGAGGTGGTGGATAGCACGTTCAGTGAGTTGGTCACACCGCAGAATAGGATTGGTGAGGGACACAGGGAATGGGTGACCAAAAGGCAGAGAAAGAGCAGGATGGCAGTGCAGGTGTCCCCTGCGGTCATCTCCCTCGAAAACAGGTTTACCGTTTTGGATACTGTTGGGGGAGATGACTCACCAGGGGAAGGCAGTAGTAGCCAAGCTCATGGCACCATGGCTGGCTCTGCTGCACAGAAGGGCGGGAAAAAGACTGGCAGGGCTATAGTCATAGGGGATTCAATTGTAAGGGGAGTAGACAGACGTTTCTGTGGTCGAAAACGAGACTCCCGAATGGTATGTTGCCTCCCGGGTGCACGGGTCAGGGATGTCTCAGATCGGCTGCAGGACATACTGAAGGGGGAGGGTGAACAGCCAGTTGTCATGGTGCATATAGGCACCAACGATATAGGTAAAAAAAAAGATGAGGTCCTACAATCAGAATTTAGGGAGTTAGGAGATAAGTTAAAAAGTAGGACCTCAAAGGTAGTAATCTCAGGATTGCTACCAGTGCCACGGGTCAGTCAGAGTAGAAATGCAACAATAGTCAGAATGAATACGTGGCTTGAGAGATGGTGCAGGAGGGAGGGGGTTCAGATTTCTGGGACATTGTATCCGGTTCTGGGGGCGGTGGGATCATTACAAACCAGATGGTCTACACCTGGGCAGGACTGGAACCAATGTCCTAGGGGATGCTTTTGCTAACACTGTTGGGGAGGTTTTAAACTAATGTGGCAGGGGGATGGGAACCAGATTAGGAAGTTAGAGGTCAGTAAAGAGGCAGCAACTAAAGTCAGTAAGGTACTAGATAATAAACTCAATGTGACTAAGGGGAAGAGTAGACAGGGAAGAGATGATGAATGCAAAGGGACAGGTGGTCTGAGGTGCATTTGTTTTAATGCGAGAAATGTAGCAGGTAAGGCAGATGAATTTAGGGCTTGGATTAGTACCTGGGAATATGATGTTATTGGTA
This sequence comes from Scyliorhinus canicula, assembly GCF_902713615.1. NCBI lineage: Eukaryota > Metazoa > Chordata > Chondrichthyes > Carcharhiniformes > Scyliorhinidae > Scyliorhinus > Scyliorhinus canicula. The sequence goes on from NC_052161.1 coordinate 81,205,605, forward strand.
TTACTGAGACTTGGTTGAGGGAAGGGCAGGACTGGCAACTGAATATCCCAGGGTATAGATGCTTCAGGAGGGATAGAGAGGGAGGTAGAAGGGGTGGAGGAGTTGCATTACTAGTCAGACGTGATATAACAGCTGTGATTAAGGAGGACACTATGGAGGATTCGAGCACTGAGGCAATATGGGTAGAGCTAAGAAATAGGAATGGTGCAGTAACATTGTTGGGACTTTACTACAGGCCTCCCAAAAGCAAGCGTGAGGTAGAGGTACAAATATGTGGACAGATTTTTGAAAAATGTAGGAGCAATGTGTGGTCGTGATGGGAGATTCTAACTTCCCCAACATTGAATGGGACTCATGTAGTGTTGGAGCCGTAGATGGAGCAGAATTTGTAAGGAGCATCCAGGAGAGTTTTTAGAGCAGTATGTAAATAGTCCAACTCGGGAAGGGGCCATACTGGACCTAGTATTGGGGAATGATCCCGGCCAGGTGGTTGAAGTTTCAGTCGGTGATTACTTTGGGAATAGCGATCACAATTCCGTAAGTTTTAGAATACTCATGGACAAGGACGAGAGTGGTCCTAAAGGAAGAGTACTAAATTGGGGAAAGGCAGAGTATAACAAAATTCGGCAGGAGCTAGGGAATGTGGATTGGGAGCAGCTGTTTAAGGGTAAATCCACATTTGAAATGTGGGAGTCTTTTAAGGAAAGGTTGATTAGAGCGCAGGACAGACATGCCCCTATGAAAACGAGGGATAGAAATGGCAAGTTTAGGGAACCATGGATGACGGGTGGAATTTTGAGACTAGCTAAGATGAAAAAGGAAGCATACATAAGATCGAGGCAACTCAAAACTGATGACGCTTTGGAGGAATATCGGGAAAGAAGGACGAATCTCAAACGCGCAATAAAGAGGGCTAAAAGGGGTCATGAAATATCTTTGGCTAACAGGGTTAAGGAAAATCCCAAAGCCTTTTAGGCTTTGCCTGCGGGCCAAGGGCAGATATAAATAATATTACATGTATTCAGCAGTGTGACCTCCCACCAGCAGGTGGCCATGTACTCAGCAGTGTGACCTCCCACCAGCAGATGGCCACACTCAGCAGTGTGACCTCCCACCAGCAGGTGGCCATGTACTCAGCAGTGTGACCTCCCACCAGCAGGTGGCCATGTACTCAGCAGTGTGACCTTCCACCAGCAGATGGCCATGTACTCAGCAGTGTGACCTCCCACCAGCAGGTGGCCACGTACTCATGAGTGTGACATCAGGGCAGCACGGTAGCATTGTGGATAGCACAATCGCTTCACAGCTCCAGCGTACCAGGTTCGATTCCGGCTTGGGTCACTGTCTGTGCGGAGTCTGCACATCCTCCCCGTGTGTGCGTGGGTTTTCTCCGGGTGCTCCGGTTTCCTCCCACAGTCCAAAGATGTGCAGGTTAGGTGGATTGGCCATGAGAAATTTCCCTTAGTGTCAAAAATTGCCCTTAGTGTTGGGTGGGGTTACTCGGTTATGGGGATAGGGTGGATGTGTTAATCTTGGGGTAGGGTGCTCTTTCCAGGAGCCGGTGCAGACTCGATGGGCCAAATGGCCTCCTTCTGCACTGTAAATTCTATGAAAAAAAAATCTATCCGGCACTGAAAGGTTGTAAGGCGTACATGAGGACAGACCCACATAAGTTCCAGGAGAGTCTAATGTAACTCTATGATTTTTTTTTATAAATGTTTTTTTATTGAGTTTTCATATTTTATATATGACAAATTATAAGTTATTAGAGAGAGAGAAAAAAAAAAGGAAAACACAAAAATTTTACATGAATATTTACAGGTAAGCATCTTCATAACAATAATTGTGGCCGCCCCCTTTAGCCAGCATACATATTTTACATTCCCCAATATGGCCGAGGCACATGTTTATAGGCATTTATTTATAGTTTGGTTTTGGGCCTTGGCTTGCCATCAAACCCCCATACCGAGCCCGTAGCCCCCCCCCCCCGGCTACCTTCCCCCGATTCCCGCCCATTTTCCCCTGGTTCTTGGCCACCCGACTATTCTTCCTCATTTACGTAGGCCACAAACAGGTCCCGGAACAGTTGCATGAATGGCTCCCACGTTCTGTGGAAGCCGTCGTCCGACCCTCGGATGGCGAATTTGATTTTCTCCATTTGGAGAGATTCCGAGAGGTCGGACAGCCAGTCTGCAGCTCTGGGTAGTGCTGCTGACCGCCAGCCAAACAGGATTCTACGGCGGGCAATCAGGGAGGCAAAGGCAAGGGCGTCCGCCCTCCTCCCCAGGAATAGATCTGGCTGGTCTGAAACCCCGAAGACTGCCACTATCGGGCATGGCTCCACCCTCACCCCCACCACTTTGGACATAGCCTCGAAGAAGGCTGTCCAGTACTCCACAAGTCTGGGGCAAGACCAGAACATGTGGGCGTGGTTGGCCGGGCCTCTCTGGCACCGCTCACATTTGTCCTCCACCTCCGGGAAGAACCTACTCATACGGTTTCTCGTTAAGTGGGCTCTATGTACCACTTTTAGTTGCGTCAGGCTGAGCCTTGCGCACGTGGAGGTGGAGTTGACCCTATGCAGTGCTTCGCTCCAGAGTCCCCACCCTATCTCCATCCCCAGGTCGTCCTCCCATTTCCTTCTTGTTGCGTCCAGTACGGTGTCGTCCCTGTCTACCAGTCGGCCATACATGTCACTACAGTTCCCTTTCTCTAGGATACTTGCGTCCAGTAGGTCTTCCAATAGTGTCTGTCATGGCGGTTGTGGGTACGTCCTTGTCTCCTTTCGTAGGAAGTTTTTGAGCTGCAGGTACCGTAGCTCGTTCCCCCCAGCTAGCTGAAATTTCTCTGTCAGTTTGTCCAGTGTTGCGATCCTGTCGTCCGTGTATAGGTCCCTGACTGTCAGTGTCCCCCCGTCCTGCCTCCACCTTTTGAAGGTGGCGTCGGTCAGTGCTGGTTTGAACCTATGGTTGTTGCAGATGGGAGCCTTGTCCGACATTTTGTACAGGCCAAATTGCTGCCGCAGTTGGTTCCAGGATTGGAGGGTGGCTGTCACCACTGGGCTGGTGGAGTGTTTTTTGGGTGGGGATGGGAGTGCTGCCGTGGCGAGGGCCCGGAGGGAGGTTCCCATGCAGGAGGCCTCCTCCGCACGCACCCACTCGGCTTCTGGCTCCTGGATCCATCCCCTTACTCGCTCGGCTGTTGCCGCCCAGTGGTAGAATTGTAGATTCGGGAGGGCTAGCCCCCCCCTGGATTTTGTTTTTTGTATGACCTTCTTTGGGATCCTAGCATTTTTACCCCCCCATACGAACGCCATGATATGTTTGTCCAGCGCTTTGAAAAAGGCCTTGGGGATGTAGATCGGAATGGATCTAAACAGGAAAAGGAACCTGGGCAGTACGTTCATTTTGATCGTCTGGACTCTCCCCGCGAGGGAGAGCGGGAGTGTGTTCCATCTTTGCAGGTCCTTTTTAACTTCCTCCGTCAGGCTGGTGAGGTTCCATTTGTGGATCCCTTTCCAGTCATGGGCTATTTGGATCCCCAGGTAGCGGAATTTATTTCGGGCTTGTTTGAACGGCAGGCCCTTTAGTGCTGCCCCCCCCCTTGCGGGTGTACTGGGAAGATCTCACTTTTGCTCATGTTGAGTTTGTAGCCCGAGAAGGCTCCAAACTCTTTCAGGAGCGCTATGATTCCGTCCATGCTGCTTTGTGGGTCCGAGATATAGAGGAGCAGATCATCCGCATAGAGTGAGACTCTGTGCTCTCTACCTCCCCTTCGGATCCCCCTCCAATTTTTTGCTGCCTTGAGCGCGATTGCTAGCGGTTCGATTGCTAGTGCGAACAGCAGCGGGGACAGTGGGCATCCTTGTCTGGTGCCCCTGTGCAGCTTGTAACTCTATGATAACGTGGCCTATATCTGAGCATTACCTTATCACGTATACGTTAATAAATCCTAGTTCTGGCTAAGTCATCAGCTGTTCAGTAGATTCATTGCTAGACAAGATCACAGAACATAACACACAGGGACTGCTGTTCGATACCTGCTCAAGCCCTGGAATGACCCAATGACGTAGAAATTGAGGGTGCTGTGGCTTTCATGGCCACCTGGAATGGGTAGCCTCCTCCTCCACAGGGGCCATGTCTCGGAACTGCCAAGGTGCCACATTGTCCCTCTGATGAGACACAGTCGTCTGCGGCATGTGGTGTAGTCAGCTCATTGTAGGACCATCAAGTCCTGTGCACCCGAGCTCATCTCAGTATCCCCTTCTGCCCCCCTGTTCAACCTGATGGGCGGCCGAGGTCTTGAGCCTGCATTGTCCTTGGTGCCTTCAGTGACATCTGTCCACCTCGGCTGAGACTATCAAGATGACAGCAACCTCAGCTGGATCGATCCCGGAGATGAGGGGGTTGAGGGGGGTGTGGGGCGGGGGGGTGGTTTGAGGGGTGAGGATAAGATGAGTGGGCATCCAAAATGGACGCACGCACAGGTGGATGGGAAATTGGTCAACACAGACAGGCTGCATCTTGCAAATATAAAAGGGCTGCTGCCCAGACCTTGCGGAAACTAACATTGGGAAAAGACCGTTGGAAGGACACTCGGGGACAATGGGCTCCAGGTAGAAAGTAACGGTGTGTGGCAGACTTGGTGGCGTCGGTGTCCTTATTTGGGAAGGCCTCTGTGCCTCGGACACTAACGGCCATGGCCGACTGGGACCCACCCCGCCATCGAGGTGTCCACCATAAATTGGTTGAGATCGATCGGGGGATCGAGGCCTGATTGATCTATTGGATATCTACCTGGGACCACCAGGGGTGCAAACCTGAAAGGAATAAAAGGTGCAGTGCAGCATACCGCTAGCTCACTCGACCCATGGTGCCAACAACGGTGATATCTGCACCAGCCAAGGAGGGAACCATCCATGCCATCCACAGAGGGACCAGAGCCGAGGACACGGACGACCAGCAACAGATATCCAGCACTACCAGACGACGGATTCCAGATGAGGCCATATCTGCTCCACACATGCCAATCACCTGGAAGTTAGTCTTTCATGTGTGTTAGTTTAGAGTGTAACCTGTATGTGTGTGTGTGTGTGTGTGTGTGTGTGTGATTGACTAATATTAACTCTGTGTGTGTTGAACTAGTATTATCGCATACAGCCTCTGTGGTCATTTGTCCAACATATACAGGTTGGAGATACACTGTGGTTCAGAAGGTACAACAGATCTGGTGACCCTGGTGCTATTCGACTGGGAGTTACAATTGTTGCTCCGAAAGATTCCACAGGACAGTCTTGGATTACGCATGAGCCCGACCGAGGTAGGCGATCAACCCACGTAACGGCCAGTATGCCAAGTTCATTGAAACGGAATATAAAGGTCTTGAGGATTATTCACAGATCAAACATAAACCACAGGTGCTGTGCACAGATTTGTCCATATTCGACAAATCATCGGATTTCGGAAGTATGTACTAACTGTATGCGTACCTAACGAGGGAGGATAGGGTCAACCCGGCAAAGTTACACGCAGCTCGAGGGATTACGGCCAGAACACAGCCACAAACCGTACCCGCTGTCCGATCGGCCCTCTACCCCTTGTTCCCTAACGTCAATATGTCAGCTCGGACAACTGGTAGAGATGTAGAGGCGCAGAAGACAGGAGCAGAGAGGTGATCCATATGGGAGAGGGTAGTACGGGGATATATCAAAGATAGAGGTTTTATCAGGTACCGAGACAGGCCCCAGGGCAGCAAGTGGGAAGACTTGAGCGAAGTGCATGGGAAACGTGCGCCGAAATATAAGAAGCCACAGCCCACACCTACGGCATCATTGAGGTGAAGAGTCATCACTGCACCCCCCACCGCGGCAACTGCACAGCCAACGCCTTAGCCAGGGCTAGTGCCTGTAATGGACATGAAATGAAATGAAATGAAAATCGCTTATTGTCACAAGTAGGCTTCAATTAAGTTACTGTGAAAAGCCTCTAGTCGCCACATTCCGGCACCTGTTCGGGGAGGCTGGTACGGCAATTGAACCGTGCTGCTGGCCTACCTTGGTCTGCTTTAAAAGCCAGCGATTTAGCCCAGTGTGCTAAACCATCCCCTATCTCTGGTATCTCTGGCATCTACGGCAGCCACTCAGAGGTGAGCCGATGAATGCCATTGACGTCTCTCAGACTAATGTAGCCGACCTAGCTCAGTCCCAACACACCAACTATTCCCTAGGACAGATCCTGAACGGCAACACCCGGCCCCCTACAAAACATGCGAAGATGGGCTGATTCAGGGCGGATTCGTTTATAGGGCGGGAATGATGCGGTCCCTACCCAGGACTGAAACTAGCTGAGGGATTACGGCCAAAACTACCAATCCCATGACGGACACTGACAGCAGGGCATGGAGACCAGTACGAACCACCATTGCGCTGGTGCCCGGAACTAAAGGAGGATGTCACTCACTACATGGAGGACATATAGGACACGCCCGTCCTGTGGAAGGTCCCTGAACAAATTCCCATGTGGATTACATCGGCCCACCCACACCATGCAGAAATGGATTTTTAAGGATGTATTGGTTATCATTGACACCTTCACAAAGCAGTTCCCACCCACAGCGCAACCGCCCCCACAACCACTCACACTCCCCAGTCCCCCTATTGGACATGGGACCATGCCGGGCGGTTGGTAGCCGCACGATTCGAGGACCAGGATACGGTAAGCCTGAACCCAATGAACGCAAGCAACCGGCAGACCCGGGTCTGGCTACTGGGGAAGACAGATGATTCCATGGATGAACCTCCCATGGGCGTATTACATGAGCAACAGCTGAGCACGGTGTTCTGAGGTGTGTGTGGAGCACAAACATTCTGAGGTGTTCAGATGATGACAATTGGACGCCTCCCAATAACCATGATATACGATTTCCTGATGGAACCTGCCCCATCATCTGTGCTTCACGCACGCACCTCTTCTCTGTTTGTGCGTTGTTTCACCCTCGTCTCCCCATTCCTCCTTCTCCTCCCTGTATGCTATTTGCAATTCAAACTGTCCCTAGCCTCTCACTAATCAGACTCTGAGAGCACCTTCATCATCAGCACTCACACTGAGTCATCTTTCCTCCCACGGATAACAGACCACCAAACCCAGACTACATTGAGTGCCTGCCATACAACTCCACGGTTGACTACTCAGAGCAATTGTTATATTCACTACCGTATATGTATACAGTTCCACCTTGGGCAGGTACCATGGTCAGCTTGGACGGCCAAAGGGCCTGTTCCTGTGCTGTATTGTTCTTTGTATGTACACCCTTCTCCCTAGTGTACTTTACTGGGGTCAACCCACGGCTATATTCACTTCCTGACCATAAACCGCCCCCCCCCCCCTCCCCCCCCTTCCCGGATCAGAGTCCGATCTTCACCGTCGCTGTGCGTGAGGATCACCCCACCTTCCACAGAATAGGGGGTGGTCCCTCACCAACCACACACCCTCGTCCTGTCATCTGTCCTTGGATACCCAATATATCGCCAACCTGTTCTTGCTGGTTCTAATCCATTGGTCTATTCAGGCCGAGGAAGTAGCCCCTTCCCATGGATATACCCTCGTCCTGTCATCAATCATTGGACACCCAACGTATCGCCATATCTGTTCTTGCCGGTTCTAACCCACTAGTCTATCCGACCTAGGGAGTAGCCCCTTCCTAGGAATGCACAGTTGTCCTGCTCTTCAACACACTCGGGGAGTGGAGTAACGGCATTTCCCCCCGAGGGGGGCTCCCCGGGGACCCCACATATTCTTCGTGGATCATGCACACTTCTCTCACCACTAACACCTCTCCCTCAGGTCAGACTTCTGTGCTCCTGGGACGAAACTGTATACAGCTGGCCACCCTGAAGTTCGGTTGGTTAAGCCAAACCTCAACCAATATATGGTTGCGTTAAGAAGGGTCTGGTCGAAGACAGGTTCCGACCACTCCAAGCCTCAGCCAAGAGGAGGCTGTGTTGGGTTCGAACATATTTAGATGATATTTAGAAGTTGCACTGCAAGTCCAGTCCCAACAGAAGAGGAGTGCAGAGATTGCACTCTGTGGAATGTGTGTTGCTTAAAGTTTCTGTATTTGACGCCCTGTATCGCGAGGTTCGCGACAGTGTACCCCCGGAGCTGCACTGAATGCGATCCGGAAGCGAGGGAGATTGTTTGAGATGCGGGGGAAATTGGGAGAGAACAGCACCTTACCGCGTCTGGGTGAATGAAGCTCTCCGTGCTCCTGGAGTCAAACAGGCAAGGCGTTTCATGTCCATTGACCCGAACGGTCACCATGGAGTTCCGGAGGAGTTTTGGTCGTGACTGGTCGAGAGTGGCCAGGCCGAGTTGCGGGTAGCCGGCGTGGCCAGAGGTGGTGGGGTGGTCCCAAGAGGCTGCCCCCGTCGGTCGCACATGTCGGGCGGCATTGCAGATGGCGTCTAAGATGGCGGCCCCCATGGGTCACACATGGCGGGCCGCGTGGGAGACGGTGGCCAAGATGGCAGCCCCCTTGAGTCGCACATGTTGTGCAAGCTTAAAGATGGCTGCGCCCACGGACAACACGAGGCCGATGACGCGTCCGAAGGGGGCGGAGCCGGCAGGCACCCAGCCACACTGCGGGGTCTGTGGGCCTGTGAGTCTGAGAGTCGGGCCTGCGATTTGGAGGACTTGGACCTGGCCAGGCAAACTTTGGCAAAGTGTCCTTTCTTGCCACAGTCGCTGCAGTTCACCTTCTGAGCCGGACAGCGTTGCCTGGATTCTGTCCGCAGAAATAGCAGGGTAGCCCCCCCCCCCATGTTGGGAGGGTCGCCGGACGGCACAGGCCTGGGGTACTCTCTGGTCAGGGGTCCACGAGGGGGGTCGCGTGATCGGACAGGAACGCTTTGAGGCTTTGGAACGCTACTTCTAGGGAGGTGGCTAGTTTTACTGTCTCTTCTAGATCGAGGGCGCCCTTCTCGAGCAGGCGCTGTCTGACGTAGTTGGACCTGACTCCAGCCACGTAGGCGTCCTGGGCGGCGAGGTCCATAACGAGTGGCTGTAACGGACTGGTAGTTGCAGCTTCGCGCGAGGACTTTGAGGTCGCATAGGTACTCCTCTAGCATTGGCGGCGGGTAGTGAGGAGGTGCCGCGCGTACACCTCGTTCACTGGCCTTACGTATAGGCACTTCAGCATCACGAGAGCGTCTGCGTAGGTGGAGGCTTCCTCGAGTTGTACAGAGATTCGATGGCTCACCCGGGCGTGGAGGAGGCTCAGCTTCTGATCGTCGGTGACTGAGGGCGAGGAGGAGGCGGCGAGGTAGGCCTCAAAACATCGGAGCCAGTGTGAAAAAATCCCTTTGGCCTCCGCGGCCTGTGGTTCGAGTTCCAGTCGGTCAGGTTTGAGGGCTGCTTCCATCGCGATGTTGTAGTCGATTAATTGATGCGACCATCAATTCACGCGAGACAGAGAGTTGAAGTGAACAGTGGCTTTAATCGACTAGAACGGTGCCTGCCTACGACTGCTCTGCAAGTGAGAGCTGCCTACAGGGCAGCTGCTCTTTATACCTCCCCTCAAGGGGGCAGAGCCAGGGACGGAGTCCACAAAGGCACCAACATGATACATTCCGTGTAGTACAGTACAATGGTCCATAGGTGGAGCCCACATGGGCAACAGCATGATATAATGTAATACAGTGGTGAATGGTTAGTACAATACGTTCACCACAAGATGTATCTAGACAGGGAACAGAGGGATACAGATCCTCAGAAAATAGGCGACAGTTTTAGATAGAGGATCTGGATCAGTGCAGGCTTGGAGGGCCAAAGGGCCTGTTCCTGTGCTGTAATTTTTCTTTGTTCTTTGTCTCCAATCGGGGCCTCATGTGCATAGCCAATTATAATTTCTCCACCATTGGTGTCTTCAATTGACTGAGTCCAGATCTGAAATTCCCCAAAACCTTTCTGCCATTCAACCTCAGTTTCTTATTCAGGACATTATTGAAAACTGATCTCTATGGCCAAGCTCTCGGTCATCTCACGTCATATCCCTTGGTGTAGCCAGTGTCATACTTTGTAAATTGAGATGTTTAATCGTGCAGCTGCTATGGAAATATAAGTTGTTATTGGTGCATGACATCAGCAAGTCCAAAAACATTTGCAGCCAATGAGATGCTTTATTTTGAACTGTGTCCAGGTAAATTCCTCATTGTGTATGCTCTGTGGGTTCACTCATGACTGCAATTGACACGGATGCCCATAGTAGCAGCATCTCATGTTGTTGTTGGTGCTTGGGGGGAGCCTCCACAGCAGGAAACGCTGCAGTTGTGCAACCTCAGGACTTCCTGCTGAATGTTGCAAGCTCGACAGTTGGTCCTCGAAACGCGCTGAACCAGATTTCAGTCATGTAGGAACCTCGGTGAATGGTCAATTTGCAGCTGCTATGCAACAGTTGAGACTGGATATTAATTACTTAGCCAAACACTATCGCACACGCACACATGGTTCCAATACTATGACAGTATACAGGAAACATTTCAACAGCTCAGGAAGTATTTGGTCAAAGCCTTGTGCGTACCTGATAACTCTGCCTGTAACCAATAGGCCTCCCTCATTAACCACAGCACTGCTGGACGCCAGCTGATAGTCACCCTGGCCTAGATTGTAATCACATAGCCTGCTGTTCTGCAAAATAACAAGTTGAAATTTTAGGGCTCATTCTATGATTAACTATGGGATGTATCAGGTAACTCAGCCCCACCAATGAAGCTGACACTGTCCGGTTACCCCAAGTGAATTGTCTACAGATATTAGGGGCTGGTTTGCACAGCGGCTAAATCGCTGACTTGTAATGCAAAACACAGCCAGCAGCGCGGGTTCAATTCTCGTACCGGCCTCCCCGAACAGGTGCCGGAATGTGGCGACTAGGGGCTTTTCACAGTAACTTCATTGAAGCCTACTCGTGACAATAAGTAATTATTATTATTATTAGATATTAGTTGAGGACAGTATTGAATGTGGAGGTGATTTCTCCAATAAAAATCACCATAGAGTCGATGAAGACTCAGGAACACTTATGATCACAGGAAGTCTCCGAAGGCAGTAAATAAATACACAGAGTAATGGGACATCCAACATGACAGTACCTATCCGGGCTGGCTGTTATACAATGGGACATCCAACATGACAGTATCTGTCCGGGCTGGCTGTTATACAATGGGACATCCAACATGACAGTATCTGTCCGGGCTGCCTGTTATACAATGGGACATCCAACATGTCAGTACCTGTCCGGGCTGGCCGTTATACAATGGGACATCCAACATGACAGTACCTGTCCGGGCTGGCTGTTATACAATGGGACATCCAACATGTCAGTACCTGTCCGGGCTGGCTGTTATACAATGGGACATCCAACATGACAGTACCTGTCCGGGCTAGCTGTTATACAATGGGACATCCAACATGACAGTACCTATCCGGGCTGGCTGTTATACAATGGGACATCCAACATGACAGTACCTATCCAGGCTGGCTGTTATACAATGGGACATCCAACATGACAGTACCTGTCCGGGCTGGCTGTTATACAATGGGATATCCAACATGACAGTACCTATCCGGGCTGGCTGTTATACAATGGGACATCCAACATGACAGTACCTGTCCGGGCTGGCCGTTATACAATGGGACATCCAACATGACAGTACCTGTCCGGGCTGGCCGTTATACAATGGGACATCCAACATGACAGTACCTGTCCGGGCTGGCTGTTATACAATGGGACATCCAACATGACAGTACCTGTCCGAGCTGGCTGTTATACAATGGGACATCCAACATGACAGTACCTGTCCGGGCTGGCTGTTATACAATGGGACATCCAACATGTCAGTACCTATCCGGGCTGGCTGTTATACAATGGGATATCCAACATGTCAGTACCTATCCGGGCTGCCTGTTATACAATAGGACATCCAACATGTCAGTACCTATCCGGGCTGGCTGTTATACAATGGGACATCCAACATGTCAGTACCTATCCGGGCTGCCTGTTATACTATATTATTTGAGCCCCAGCTGGGTAGGCCTCGGCCACGAGCGGAAAAGTTCATATTCCATGAGTTCCATGAGGAGATCAATCAGGGTCTCCCCGTAGGCCTTGTGGGGGTTGTTACTGATGTCTGCAGCACAGTAAAGGCCCTTCGGCCCATCACATCTGCACTGGTCTAAAGCAGCCACCTAACTATTCAAATCCTATTGTATGCCTTGAGATTACAAGTGCACATCTACATACTTCTTAAAAGTTATAAGGGTCTCTGCCTCCACCACCTTTTCAGGCAGTGAGTTCCACACTCCCACACCCTCTGGGTAAAAAAGCTTTTCCTCATATCCCAGTGATTAGCACTGTGGCTTCACAGCGCCAGGGTCCCAGGTTCGATTCGCCGCTGGGTCCCTGTCTGTGCGGAGTCTGCACGTTCTCCCCGTGTCTGCGTGGGTTTGCTTTGGTTTCCTCCCACAGTCCGAAGACGTACCGGTTAGGTGGAATGGCCATGCTAAATTGTCATTAGTGTCCAAAGAGATTAGGAGGGGTTATTGGGTTACGGGGAGAGAGTGGAAGTGAGGGCTTAAGTGAGTCGGTGCAGACTCGATGGGCCGAATGACCTCCTTCAGCACTGTATGTTCTATCCCCTGTAAACCTCCTTAAATCTATACCCCCTTGTCATTGATCCCTCCACCAAGGGGAAAAGTTTGTTCCTGTGTGCTCTATCTATATATCCCAATCATGACCCCCTCTGTATCCTCTGTTCCAAGGAAAACAACCCCAGTCTATCCAATCTCTCTTCATAACAAAAACTCTGCACCCTTTCCAGTGCGATCACATCCCTCCAAGAATGTGGATTCCAGAACTGCAAATAATACTCTAGTTGTGGCCTAACTAACCTTTGTACAGTTCCAGTTTCCTGCTCTTAAGCTCGATGCCTCGCTAATAAAAGCAAGTGTGCCTCCTTAATCACTTTATCCACCTATTCTGCTGTCATACAGGACCTGTGTACATGCACACTAAGACCATAAGACATAGGAGCAGATTTAGGCCACTTGTCCCATCGAGCCTGCTCTACCATTCAATCATGGCTAATATTTTTCTCATCCCCATTCTCCTGCCTTCTCCCCATGACACTTTCCCACCTCATTAAGCAAGAATCTATCTAGCTCTGTCTTAAAGACACTCAGCAGCAGAGAGCATTGAGAAAGCACAGAGCAGAGCAGCAACATAGAGAATGGTGAGAGCAGACAGCAGAGCAGTGGCAGAGAGCATAATGAGAGCACACAGTAGAGCAAGGACAGCAGAGAGCATCGCGAGAACACACAGCAGAGAAACAGCAGCAGAGAGCATCACAAGAGCACACGGCAGAGCAGCAGCAGACAGCATCGCGAGAGCAGACAGCAGAGCAGCAGCAGCAGAGAGCATCATAAGAGCACACAGCAGGGAAACAGCAGCAGCAGAGAGCATCATAAGAGCACACAGCAGAGAAACAGCAGCAGCAGAGAGCATCATAAGAGCACACAGCAGAGAAACAGCAGCAGCAGAGAGCATCCCGACAGCACAGAGCAGAGCAGAAGGAGCAGAGAGCATAGCGATAGCACACAGCAGAGCAGTAGGAGAAAGCACCACAAGAGCACACAGCAGTGCAGCAGCAACAGAGAGCATCACAAGAGAAAACAGCAGAGCAGTAGGAGCAGAGAGCATCGCGACAGCACACAGCACAGCAGCAGAGAGCATTGCGAAAGAACAGAGCAGAGCAGCAACAGCAGAGAGCATCGCAAAAGCACACAGCAGAGAAACAGCAGCAGCAGAGAGCATCATAAGCAGACAGCATCGCAAGAGCTCACAGCAGAGCAGCAGCAGCAGAGAGCATCACAAGAGCACATAGCAGAGAAACAGCAGCAGCAGAGAGCATCATAAGCAGACAGCATCGCGAGAGCTCACAGCAGAGCAGCAGCAGCAGAGACCATCACAAGAGCACACAGTAGAGAAACAGCAGCAGTGAGCATCATAAGCAGACAGCATCGCGAGAGCTCACAGCAGAGCAGCAGCCGCAGAGACCATCACAAGAGCACACAGCAGAGAAACAGCAGCAGCAGAGAGCATCGCGAGAGCACACAGCATAGCAGCAGCAGCAGAGAGCATCGCGAGAGCACACAGCATAGCAGCAGCAGCAGAGAGCATCGTGAGAGCACACAGCAGAGCAGCAGCAGTAGAGAGCATCACAAGAGCACACAGCACAGCAGCAGCAGCAGAGAGTATCGTGAGAGCACACAGCAGAGCAGCAGCAGCAGAGAGCATCACAAGAGCACACAGCATAGCAGCAGCAGCAGAGAGCATCGTGAGAGCACACAGCAGAGCAGCAGCAACAGAAAGCATCACGAGAGCACACAGCAGAGAAACAGCAGCAGCAGAGAGCATCACAAGAGCACAAAGCAGAGCAGCAGCAGCAGAGAGCATCCCGAGAGCACAGAGCAGAGCAGAAGGAGCAGAGAGCATAGCGATAGCACAAAGCAGAGCAGCAGCAGCAGAGAGCATCCCGAGAGCACAGAGCAGAGCAGAAGGAGCAGAGAGCATAGCGATAGCACAAAGCAGAGCAGCAGCAGCAGAGAGCATCCCGAGAGCACAGAGCAGAGCAGAAGGAGCAGAGAGCATAGCGATAGCACAAAGCAGAGCAGCAGCAGCAGAGAGCATCCCGAGAGCACAGAGCAGAGCAGCAGCAGCAGAGAGCATCCCGAGAGCACAGAGCAGAGCAGAAGGAGCAGAGAGCATCCCGAGAGCACAGAGCAGAGCAGAAGGAGCAGAGAGCATCCCGAGAGCACAGAGCAGAGCAGAAGGAGCAGAGAGCATCCCGAGAGCACAGAGCAGAGCAGAAGGAGCAGAGAGCATCCCGAGAGCACAGAGCAGAGCAGAAGGAGCAGAGAGCATCCCGAGAGCACAGAGCAGAGCAGAAGGAGCAGAGAGCATCCCGAGAGCACAGAGCAGAGCAGAAGGAGCAGAGAGCATCCCGAGAGCACAGAGCAGAGCAGAAGGAGCAGAGAGCATCCCGAGAGCACAGAGCAGAGCAGAAGGAGCAGAGAGCATCCCGAGAGCACAGAGCAGAGCAGCAGCAGCAGAGAGCATCCCGAGAGCACAGAGCAGAGCAGAAGGAGCAGAGAGCATCCCGAGAGCACAGAGCAGAGCAGAAGGAGCAGAGAGCATCCCGAGAGCACAGAGCAGAGCAGAAGGAGCAGAGAGCATCCCGAGAGCACAGAGCAGAGCAGAAGGAGCAGAGAGCATCCCGAGAGCACAGAGCAGAGCAGAAGGAGCAGAGAGCATCCCGAGAGCACAGAGCAGAGCAGAAGGAGCAGAGAGCATCCCGAGAGCACAGAGCAGAGCAGAAGGAGCAGAGAGCATCCCGAGAGCACAGAGCAGAGCAGAAGGAGCAGAGAGCATCCCGAGAGCACAGAGCAGAGCAGAAGGAGCAGAGAGCATCCCGAGAGCACAGAGCAGAGCAGAAGGAGCAGAGAGCATCCCGAGAGCACAGAGCAGAGCAGCAGCAGCAGAGAGCATCCCGAGAGCACAGAGCAGAGCAGAAGGAGCAGAGAGCATCCCGAGAGCACAGAGCAGAGCAGAAGGAGCAGAGAGCATCCCGAGAGCACAGAGCAGAGCAGAAGGAGCAGAGAGCATAGCGAGAGCACAGAGCAGAGCAGAAGGAGCAGAGAGCATCCCGAGAGCACAGAGCAGAGCAGAAGGAGCAGAGAGCATCCCGAGAGCACAGAGCAGAGCAGAAGGAGCAGAGAGCATAGCGAGAGCTATTAGAAAAAGACACTTTAAGCCTCGCTGAGTTATGGACCCTCGCATCCTCTCTGGAGGCTGCCGACTGAAATGCCCGCACATATGCCCCCGGCCGCGTGGCAGCCCCTTGGGCAGCGTGGCACGCGACCCCCCTGTCCCCCCCCCCCCGACTCCGACCCCCCCCCCCAGGCCTGCGCTGCGGCGTGCCCCAAAAAGCACACAGCACACTCAAGATGCTGTTACTTCTGTGGCCTGGCCAAGCACCCCCGCCTGCGCTGTCCGGCCCGCTCCGCAGTATGTAAGAGCTGCGGTAAGAAAGGTCACTATTCAGTGGCCTGCTAATCAAAGTCGGTCGCTGCTGACCGCAGATCGACCCCCGCGCTCCTCCAGGGGCACACGGGCCTCTCTGCCCCCGCTCCCGGCCACCATGAGCGACCCACGGACCCCTTTGCCACTGCCTCTAGCCACCACGAGTGACCCACGGACTCCACCATTTTGGGTCCAGGATGCCACGTGTGGGTCCCGGGCGCCGCCATCTTGGGGGCCCGACTCCACGTGCGGCTAACGGGTGCCGCCATTTTGGACCAATGCAGAGGACCCCACCAGCGACTACTCCGCAAGCGAAGATGACCCAGACCTCCTGCCACGACTCGCTGCAGTGACTCTCGACCAGTCGCGACCACGCACGCTCTCCACGGTGACGACACAGATCCTTCTCAATGTACATGAAACGAGCTGCCTACTAGACTCCGGAAGCACAGAGAGTTTTGTCCACCCCAATACGGTAAGACGCTGCGCATTCCTCATTCACCCGGTCAAGCATAAGATAGCTCTAGCCTCAGGTTCGCACTCCGTCCAAATCACCGGGTGCTGCGTAGCGGACCTCACGGTCCAGGGGAGGGTTTTTAAAAATTACAAACTCCTCATCCTCCCCCGCCTCTGTGCACCGGCACTCTTAGGACTGGATTTCCAGTGCAACCTGCAGAGCTTGACTTTTAAATTCGGCGGCCCTATTCCACCCCTTACTGTCTGCAGCCTCGCGTCCCTCAAAGTGGACCCCCCTTCCTTGTTTGCGAACCTCACCCCGGATTGCAAATCCGTCGCCACTAGGAGCAGATGATACAGTGCGCAGGACCGGACATTCATCAGGTCCGAGGTCCAGAGGCTACTTAAGGAAGGAGTTATCGAGGCCAGCAACAGTCCCTGTCGAGCCCAAGTGCTGGTAGTTCGGACTGGGGAGAAAAACCGAATGGTCATTGACTACAGTCAGACCATCAACAGGTTTACGCAGCTGGACGCGTACCCTCTCCCTCGTATTTCCGAACTGGTTAACACGTTGGACCTTAAGTCCGCCTATCACCAGCTTCCCATCCGCGTGGGTGACCGCAAGTACACCGAGTTCGAGGCAGATGGGCACCTCTATCACTTTCTAAGGGTTCCATTCGGTGTCACAAATGGGGTCTCGGTCTTCCAACGGGAGATGGACCGAATGGTTGACCAATACGGTTTACGGGCAACCTTCCCGTATCTTGTTAACGTCACCATCTGCGGCCATGACCAGCAGGACCATGACATCAACCTCCAAAAATTACTCCCTACCGCAAAACTCCTTAACCTCACATATAATAAGGATAAGTGCGTGTTTCGCACCGACCGTCTAGCCATCCTCGGCTACGTAGTGCGTAACGGAGTGATAGGCCCCGATCCCGAATGCATGCGCCCCCTGATGGAACTCCCTCTCCCCAACTCCCTCAAATCCCTTAAACGCCGTCTGGGCTTCTTCTCTTATTACGCCCAGTGGGTCCTGAACTACACCGACAAAGCCCACACCCTCATCCAATCCAACACTTTCCCACTGTCGATGGAGGCCTGCCAGGCCTTTAGCCGCATCAAAGCGGATATCGCAAAGGCCACGATGCATGCTATCGACGAGTCCCTCCCATTCCAGGTCGAGAGCGACGCGTCTGACGTAGCTCTGGCGGCCACCCTCAACCAGGCGGGCAGACCCGTGGCCTTCTTCTCCCAGACCCTCCACGCTTCCAAACTCCGCCATTCCTCGGTGGAAAAGGAGTTCCATAGAGAGCATCATAAGAGCACACAGCAGAGCAGCAGCAGCAGAGAGCATCGCGAGAGCACACAGCAGAGCAGCAGCAGCAGAGAGCATCGCGAGAGCACACAGCAGAGCAGCAGCAGCAGAGAGCATCCTGAGAGCACACAGCAGAGCAGCAGCAGCAGAGAGCATCACAAGAGCACACAGCAGAAAAACAGCAGCAGCAGAGGGCATCCCGAGAGCACAGAGCAGAAAAGTGAAATTAAATGAAAATCGCTTATTCTCACAAGTAGGCTTCAGTGTAGTTACTGTGAAAAGCCCCTAGTCGCCACATTCCGGCGCCTGTTCAGGGGGGCTGGTATGGGAATTGAACCATGCTGCTGGTCTGCCTTGGTCTGCTTTAAAAGCCAGCGAGAAACAACAGCAGCAGAGAGCACCACACGAGCACACAGCAGAGGAGCAGCAGCAGAGAGAATCCCGAGAGCACACAGCATATCAGCAGCAGACACCATCACGAGAGCATCAAGAGAGCACATGACAGTGCAGCAGCAGTAGAGAGCATCAAGAGAGCACACAGCAGAGCAGCAGCAGCAGAGAGCATCGCAAGAGCACACAGCTGAGCAGCAAAGAGCATCACGAGAGCACACATCAGAGCAGCAACAACAGAGAACATCGCAACAGCACACAGCAGTGCAGCAGCAGAGAACATCAAGAGAGCACATGGCAGAGCAGCAGAGAGCATCGCGAGAGCACACAGCCGAGCAGCAGCACAGAGCATCGCGAGAGCACACGGCAGAGCAGCAGCAGAAGACAGCTTCCAGAGAGCACACAACAGAGCAGCAGCAGAAGAGAGCTTCCAGAGAGCACACAGCAGAGCAGCAGCAGAAGAGAGCTTCTAGAGAGCAGCAGCAGAGCATCGCGAGAAAACGCAGCAGAGCAGCAACAGCAGTGAGCATCGCGGGAGCACACAGCAGAGCAGCAGCAGAAGAGAGCTTCCAGAGAGCACACAGCAGAGCAGCAGCAGCAGAGCATTGCGAGGGAACACAGTAAAGCAGCAGCAGCAGAGAGCATCCTGGGAGCACACAGCAGACCAGCAGCAGCAGGGAGAATTGCGACAGCACACTGCAGTGAAACAGCAGCAGAGAGCATCACAAGAGCACACAGCAGAGCAGCAGAGTGCATTGCAAGTGCACACAGCAGAGCAGCAGCAACAGAGAGCATTGCGAGAGCACACAGCAGAGCAGCAGCAGAAGAGAGATTCCACAGAGAGCACACAGCAGAGCAGCAGAGAGAATCGCGACATCACACAGCAGTGAAACAGCAGCAGACAGCAACGCAAGAGCACACAGCAGAGCAGCAGAGTGCATTGCAAGTGCACACAGCAGAGCAGCAGCAACAGAGAGCATCGCGAGAGCACACAGCATAGCAGCAGAGAGCATCCTGAGAGTATACAGCAGAGAAACATCAGCAGAGAGCATCGCGAGAGCACACAGCCGAGAAACAGCAGCAGAGAGCATCGCAAGAGCACACAGCCGAGAAACAGCAGCAGAGAGCATCCTGAGAGCACACAGCAGAGAAACAGCAGCAGAGAGCATCGCAAGAGCACACAGCCGAGAAACAGTAGCAGTAGTGAGCATCGGGAGAGCACACAGCAGAGCAGCAGCAGCACAGAGCATCACAAGACCCCACAGCAGAGAAACAGCAGCAGCAGAGAGCATCAGAAGAGCACACAGCGGAGCAGCAGCAGAGAGCATCACAAGAGGACACAGCAGAGAAACAGCAGCAGAGAGCATCGCAAGAGCACACAGCAGTGAAACAGCAGCAGCAGAGAGCATAAGAGCACACAGCAGAGCAGCAGTAGCAGAGAGCATCCCGAGAGCACACAGCAGTGAAACAGCAGCCGAGAGCATCATAAGAGGACGCAGCAGAGCAGCAGAACAGCAGAGCAGAGAGCATCCCGAGAGCACACAGCAGTGAAACAGCAGCAGCAGAGCATCATAAGAGCACACAGCAGAGAAACAGCAGCAGCAGAGAGCATTATAAGAGCACACAGCAGAGAAACAGCAGCAGAGAGCATCATAAGAGCACACAGCAGAGCAGCAGTAGCAGAGAGCATCCCGAGAGCACACAGTAGAGAAACAGCAGCCGAGAGCATCATAAGAGGACGCAGCAGAGCAGCAGAACAGCAGAGCAGAGAGCATCGCGAGAGCACGCAGCAGAGAAACAGCAGCCGAGAGCATCAAGAGAGCACAGAGCAGAGAAGCAGCAGCAGAAAACATCACAAGAGCACACAGCAGAGCAGCAGCAGCAGCAATCATCCAGCGAGCACACAGTAGCATAGAGCGTCCTGAGAGCACACAGCAGAGCAGCAGCAGCAGAGATCATCACAAGAGGGCACAGCAGAGCAGCAGCACCATAGAGCAACCTGAGAGCACACAGCAGAGCAGAAGCAGCAGAGAGCATCCTGAGAGCACACAGCAGAGCAGAAGCAGCAGAGAGCATCACAAGAGGAAACAGCAGAGCAGTAACACCATAGAGCATCCAGGGAGCACACAGCATATCAGCAGAGAGGATCCTGAGAGGACAATGCAGAGCAGCAGCAGCAGAGAACATCACAAGAGCACACAGCAGAGCAGCAGAGAGCATCACGAGAGCACACAGCAGTGCAGCAGAGAGCATCGCGAGAGCACACAGCAGAGCAGCAGAGAGCAGGCGAGAGCACACAGCAGAGCAGCAGAGAGCAGGCGAGAGCACACAGCAGAGCAGCAGAGAACATCGCGAGAGCACACAGCAGGGCAGCAGAGAGCATCGCGAGAGCACACAGCAGAGCAGCAGAGAGCAGGCGAGAGCACACAGCAGAGCAGCAGAGAACATCGCGAGAGCACACAGCAGCATCAGCAGAGAGCATCGCGAGAGCACACAGCAGAGCAGCAGCAGCACAGAGCATTACAAGAGCACACAACAGACCAGCAGGAGCAGAGAGCATCGCGAGAGTACACAGCAGGGCAGCAGCAGCAGAGAGCATGTCAAGAGCACACAGCAGAGCGGCAGCAGAGAGCATCAAGAGAGCACACAGCAGAGCAGCAGCAGCAGAGAGCATCAAGAGAGCATACAGCAGAGCAGCAGCAGCAGAGAGCATGTCAAGAGCACACAGCAGAGCGGCAGCAGAGAGCATCAAGAGAGCACACAGCAGAGCGGCAGCAGAGAGCATCAAGAGAGCACACAGCAGAGCAGCAGCAGCAGAGAGCATCAAGAGAGCATACAGCAGAGCAGCAGCAGAGAGCATCGTGAGATTGGCCATAATAAATTGCCCTTAGTGTCCAAAATTGCCCTTAGTGTTGGGTGGGGTTACTGGGTTATGGGGATAGGGTGGAGGTGTTGACCTTGGGTAGGGGTGCTCTTTACAAGAGCCGGTGCAGACTTGATGGGCCGAATGGCCTCCTTCTGCACTGTAAATTCTATGAAAAAACATCCTGAGAATACACATCAGAGAAACAAAGGCAGACAGCATCCCAAGACCACACAGCAGAGCAGCAGCAGCAGAGAGCACCCCGAGAGCACACAGCATAGCAGCAGAGAGCATCCTGAGAGTATACAGCAGAGAAACATCAGCAGAGAGCATCGCGAGAGCACACACCACAGCAGCAGCAGAGAGCAACCTGAGAGCACACAGCAGAGCAGCAGCAGCAGAGAGCATCCTGAGAGCACACAGCAGAGAAACAGCAGCAGAGAGCTTCTCAAGAGGACACAGCAGAGAAACAGCAGCAGAGAGCATCGCAAGAGCACACAGCATAATAGCAGCAGCAGAGAGCATCCCGAGAGCACACAGCAGAGAAACAGCAGCCGAGAGCATCATAAGAGGACGCAGCAGAGCAGCAGAACAGCAGAGCAGAGAGCATCGCAAGAGCACACAGCAGAGAAACAGCAGCCGAGAGCATCATAAGAGGACGCAGCAGAAGAGCAGTGCAGAGAGCATCCCAAGAGCACACAGCATAGCAGGAGAGAGCATCCTGAGAGCAGCAGCAGCAGAAAACATCACAAGAGCACACAGCAGAGCAGCAGTGAGCACCGCGAGAGCACACAGTGGAGCAGCAGCAGCAGAGAGCATCCTAAGAGTACACAGCAGAGCAGAAGCAGCAGAGAGCATCACAAGAGCACACGGCAGAGCAGCAGCAGCAGCAGCAAGCATTCCACGAGCACACAGCAGGGCAGCAGCAGAATGCATCACAAAAGCACACAGCAGAGCAGCAGCAGCACAGAGCATCACAAGAGCACAAAACAGACCAGCAGGAGCAGAGAGCATCGCGAGAGCACACAGCAGGGCAGCAGCAGCAGGGACCATCGCGCGAGCACACAGCAGAGCGGCAGCAGAGAGCATCAAGAGAGCACACAGCAGAGCAGCAGCAGCAGAGAGCATCAAGAGAACATACAGCAGAGCAGCAGCAGAGAGCATCGCGAGAGCACACAGTTGAGCAGCAGCAGAGAACATCCTGAGAATACACAGCAGAGAGACAAAGGCAGACAGCATCCCGAGTGCACACAGCAGAGAAACAGCAGCCGAGAGCATCATAAGAGGATGCAGCAGAGCAGCAGAGCAGAGAGCATCCTGAGAGGACACAGCAGGGCAGCAGCAGCAGAGACCATCGCAAGAGCACTCAGCAGAGCAGAAGCAGTAGAGAGCATCACAAGAGGACGCAGCAGAGCAGCAGAGCAGAGAGCATCCTGAGAGCACACAACAGAGTAGAGCAGCAGAGAGCATCGCGAGAGCACACAGCAGAGCAGCAGAGAGCATCGCGAGAACACACAGCAGAGCTGCAGCAGAGAGCATTGCGAGAGCACACAGCAGAGCAGCAACAGCAGTGAACACCGCGATAGCACTCAGTGGAGCAGCAGCAGCAGAGAGCATCAAGAGAGCACACAGCAGAGCAGCAGCAGAGAGCATCAGAGAGCACACAGCAGAGCAGCAACAGCAGTGAGCACCGCGATAGCACTCAGTGGAGCAGCAGCAGCAGAGAGCATCAAGAGAGCACACAGCAGAGCAGCAGCAGAGAGCATCAAGAGAGCACACAGCAGAGCAGCAAGAGCAGTGAGCACCGCAAAAGCACTCAGTGGAGCAGCAGCAGCAGAGAGCATCAAGAGAGCACACAGCAGAGCAGCAGCAGAGAGCATCAAGAGAGCACACAGCAGAGCAGCAGCAGCAGAGAGCATTGCGATAACACACAGCAGAGAGACAGCAGCAGAGAGCATCAAGAGAGCACACAGCAGAGCAGCAGCAGCAGAGATCATCACAAGAGGACACAGCAGAGTAGCAGCACCATAGAGCAACCTGAGAGCACACAGCAGAGCAGAAGCAGCAGAGATCATCACAAGAGGACACAGCAGAGCAGCAGCACCATAGAGCATCCTGAGAGCACACAGCAGAGCAGCAGCACCATAGAGCATCCTGAGAGCACACAGCAGAGCAGAAGTAGCAGAGAGCATCGCAAGAGGACACAGCAGAGCAGCAGCACCATAGAGCATCCGGAGAGCACACAGCAGAGCAGCAGAGAGGATCCTGAGAGGACACAGCAGAGCAGCAGCAGCAGAGAACATCACAAGAGCACACAGCAGAGCAGCAGAGTGCATTGCGAGAGCACACGGCAGAGCAGCAGAGAGCTGGCGAGAGCACACGGCAGAGCAGCAGAGAGCTGGCGAGAGCACACAGCAGAGCAGCAGAGAACATCACGAGAGCACACTGCTAAGTAGCAGAGAGCATTGCGAGAGCACACAGCAGTGCAGCAGTGAGCACCACGATAGCACACAGTGGAGCAGCATCAGCAGAGAGCATCAAGAGAGCACACAGCAGAGCAGAAGCAGCAGAGAGCATCACAAGAGCACACAGCAGAGCAGCAGCAAGCCTTCCGCGAGCACACAGTAGAGCAGCAGAGAGAATCGCATGAGCACACAGCAGGGCAGCAGCAGAATGCATCACAAAAGCACACAGCAGAGCAGCAGCAGCACAGAGCATCACAAGAGCACACAACACAGACCAGCAGGAGCAGAGAGCATCGCGAGAGTACACAGCAGGGCAGCAGCAGCAGGGACCATCGCGCGAGCACACAGCAGAGCGGCAGCAGAGAGCATCAAGAGAGCACACGGCAGAGCAGCAGCAGCTGTGAGCACACAGCAGAGCAGCAGCAGAGAGCATCGTGAGAGCACACAGCTGAGCAGCAGCAGAGAACATCCTGAGAATACACAGCAGAGAAACAAAGGCAGACAGCATCCCGAGAGCACAGAGCAGCGGCAGCAGAGAGCATCTGGAGAGCACACAGCAGAGCAGCAGCAGCAGAGAGCATCGCGAGAGCACACAGCATAGCAGAGCAGAGAGCATCCCGAGAGCACACAGCATAGCAGCAGAGAGCATCCTGAGAGGACACAGCAGAGCAGCAGCTTCAGAGACCATCGCAAGAGCACACAGCAGAGCAGAGAGCACCCTGAGAGGACACAGCAGAGCAGCAGCAGCAGAGACCATCGCAAGAGCACACAGCAGAGCAGCAGCAGCATAGAGCATCCTGAGAGCACACAGCAGAGCAGAAGCAGCAGAGAACATCACAAGAGCACACAGTAGAGCAGGAGCTGCAGCAAGCATCCCGCGAGCACACAGTAGAGCAGCAGAGAGCATCGCGAGTGCACACAGCAGAGAAGCAGCAGCACAGAGCATCACGAGAGCATAAAACAGACAAGCAGGAGCAGAGAGACTCGCGAGAGTACACAGCAGGGCAGCAGCAGAGAGCATCAAGAGAACACACGGCAGAGCAGCATCAGAAGAGAGCATCAAGAGAGCACATGGCAGAGCAGCAGCAGCAGTGAGCATACAGCAGAGCAGCAGCAGAGAGCATCGTGAGAGCACACAGCAGAGACCATCGCAAGAGCACACAGCAGAGCAGCAGCAGCAGAGACCATCGCAAGAGCACACAGCAGAGCAGCAGCAGCATAGAGCATCCTGAGAGCACACAGCAGAGCAGAAGCAGCAGAGAGCATCACAAGAGCACACCGCAGAGCAGGAGCTGCAGCAAGCATCCCGCGAGCACACAGTAGAGCAGCAGAGAGCATCGCGAGTGCACACAGCAGAGAAGTAGCAGCACAGAGCATCAGGAGAGCACAAAACAGACAAGCAGGAGCAGAGAGCATCGCGAGAGTACACAGCAGAGCGGCAGCAGAGAGCTTCAAGAGAGCACACGGCAGAGCAACAGCAGCAGAGAGCATCCCGAGAGCACACAGCTGAGCAGCAGCAGCAGAGAACATCGCGAGAGAACACAGCAGAGAAACAGCAGCCGAGAGCATCATAAGAGGAAGCAGCAGAGCAGAGATCATCCTGAGAGGACAAAGCAGAGCAGCAGCATTAGAGAGCATCACGAGAGCACACAACAGAGAGCATCGCGGGAGCACACAGCAGAGCAGCAGCGGAATAGAGCATCCTGAGAGCACACAGCAGAGCAGAAGTAGCAGAGAGCATCGCAAGAGCAAACAGCAGAGCAGCAGCAGCATAGAGCATCTTGAGAGCACACAGCAGAGCAGCAGCAGCAGCAAGCATCCCGCGAGTACACAGTGGAGCAGCAGAGAGCATCGCGAGAGCACATGGCAGAGCAGCAGCAGCAGAGAGCATCAAGAGAGCATACAGCATAGAACATAGAACAGTACAGAACAGGCCCTTCGGCCCTCGATGTTGTGCCGAGCAATGATCACCCTACTTAAACCCACGTAACCCGTATACCCGTAACCCAACAATCCCCCCATTAACCTTACACTACGGGCAATTTAGCATGGCCAATCCACCTAACCCGCACATCTTTGGACTGTGGGAGGAAACCGGAGCACCCGGAGGAAACCCACGCACACACGGGGAGGACGTGCAGACTCCACACAGACAGTGACCCAGCCGGGAATCGAACCTGGGACCCTGGAGCTGTGAAGCATTGATGCTAACCACCATGCTACCGTGAGGCCCCAGCAGAGCAGCAGCAGCAGAGAGCAGCACGAGAGCACACAGCTGAGCAGCAGCAGAGAACATCCTGAGAATACACAGCAGAGAAACAAAGGCAGACAGCATCCTGAGACCACACAGCAGAGCAGCAGCAGCAGAGAGCATCCCGAGAGCACACAACAGAGAGCATTGCAAGAGCACACAGCAGAGACCATCGCGAGAGCACTCAGCAGAGCGGCAGCAGAGAGCATTGCGAGAGCACACAGCAGAGCAGCAACAGCAGTGAGCACCGCGATAGCACTCAGTGGAGCAGCAGCAGCAGAGTGCATCGCGAGAGCACACAGCATAGCAGCAGCAACAGAGAGCATCCCGAGAGCACACAGCAGAGCAGCAGCAGCAGAGTATTGCGAGAAACACAGCAGAGAAACAGCAGCCGAGAGCATCACAAGAGCACACAGCAGAGCAGCAGCAGATGTTATCGTGAGAGCACACAGCAGAGAGCATCAAAAGAGCACACAGCAGAGCAGCAGAGAGCATCAAGAGAGCACACAGCAGAGCAGCAACAGCAGAGAGCATCCTGAGAGCACACAGCAGAGCAGAAGCAGCAGAGAGCATCACAAGGGCACACAGCAGAGCAGCAACAGCAGAAAGCATCCCACGAGCACACAGCAGAGCAGCAGCAGCAGAGAACGTCCCCAGAGCACACAGCAGAGCAGCAGCAGAATGCATCCAGAGCGCACACAGCAGCAGCACAGAGCATCGTGAGAGCACACAGCAGCAGGAGCAGAGAGCTTCATGCGAGTACACAGCAGAGCAGCAGCAGCAGAGAGCATCTGGAGAGCATACAGCAGAGCAGCAGGAGCAAAGAGCATCGCAAGAGCACACAGCAAAGCAGCAGCACAGAGCATCGCGAGAGCACAGAGCAGAGCAGCAGGAGCAGAGAGCATCGCGAGTGTACACAGTAGAGCAACAGCAGAAGAGAGGATCAGGAGAGCACACAGCAGAGCAGCAGTGCAGAGAGCATCCCGAGAGCACACAACAGAGAGCATCGCAGGAGCACACAGCATAGCAGAAGCAGCAGAGAGCATCACAAGAGCGCACAGCAGAGCAGCACCAGCAGAGAGCATCACGAGAGCACGCAGCATAGAACATAGAACATAGAACAGTACAGCACAGAACAGGCCCTTCGGCCCTCGATGTTGTGGCGAGCAATGATCACCCTACTCAAACCCACCCTATACCCGTAACCCAACAACCCCCCCCTTAACTTTACTTTTTAGGACACTACGGGCAATTTAGCATGGCCAATCCACCTAACCCGCACATCTTTGGACTGTGGGAGGAAACCAGAGCACCCGGAGGAAACCCACGCACACACGGGGAGGACGTGCAGACTCCGCACAGACAGTGACCCAGCCAGGAATCGAACCTGGGACCCTGGAGCTGTGAAGCATTTATGCTAACCACCATGCTACCGTGCTGTATGCTGCTGCATAGCAGCAGCAGCATACAGCATCTGGAGAGCATACAGCAGAGCAGAGCAGCAAAGAGCATTCTGAGAGCACACAGCAGATCAGCAGCAGCAGAGAGCATCGCGAGAGCACACAGCATATCAGCAGCAGCAGAGAGCATCGCGAGAGCACACAGCAGAGAAACAGTAGCCGAGAGCATCATAAGAGGATGCAGCAGAGAAACAGCAGCAGAGCACCCCGAGAGCAGACAGCAGAGCAGCAGCAGCATCAAGCATCCCAAGAGCACACAGCATAGCAGCAGAGAGCATGCAAGAGCACACAGCAGAGAGCATGCGAGAGCACACAGCAGAGCAGCAGAGAGCATGCGAGAGCACTCAGCAGAGTAGCAGAGAGCATGCGAAAGCACACAGCAGAGCAGCAGATAGCATGCGAGAGCACTCAGCCGAGTAGCAGAGTGCATTGCGAGAGCACACAGCAGAGCAGCAGCAACAGAAAGCATCAAGAGAGCACACAGCAGAGCAGCAGCAGAGAGCATCGCGAGAGCACACAGCATATCAGCAGCAGCAGAGAGCATCGCGATAACACACAGCAGAGAAACAGAAGCAGAGAGCATCAAGAGAGCACAGAGCAGAGAAACAGCAGCAGAAAACATCACAAGAGCACACAGTAGAGCAGCAGGAGCAGAGAGCATCCTGAGAGCACACAGCAGAGCAGAAGCAGCAGAGAGCATCACAAGAGCACACAGCAGAGCAGCAGCAGCAAGCATCCTGCGAGCACACAGTAGAGCAGCAGAGAGCATCGCGAGAGCACACAGCAGAGCAGCAGCAGAATGCATCACAAAAGCACACAGTAGAGCAGCAGCAGCACAGACCATCACGAGAGCACACAACAGACCAGCAGGAGCAGAGAGCATCGCAAGAGTATACAGCAGGGCAGCAGCAGCAGAGAGCATCGCAGAGCACACAGAAGAACGGCAGAAGAGACCATCAAGAGAGCACACGGCAGAGCAGCAGCAGCAGAGAGCATCAAGAGAGCATACAGCAGAGCAGCAGCAGAGAACATCACAAGAGCACACAGCAGAGCAGCAGAGAGCATCGCGAGAGCACACGGCAGAGCAGCAGAGAGCTGGCGAGAGCACACAGCAGAGCAGCAGAGAACATCGCGAGAGCACACTGCTAAGTAGCAGAGAGCATTGCGAGAGCACACAGCAGTGCAGCAGTGAGCACCACGATAGCACACAGTGGAGCAGCATCAGCAGAGAGCATCAAGAGAGCACACAGCAGAGCAGAAGCAGCAGAGAGCATCACAAGAGCACACAGCAGAGCAGCAGCAGCAGAGAGCATCGCGAGAGTACACAGCAAAGCAGCAGCTGGAGTGATCACAGCGAGAGCACACAGAGGAGCAGCAGCAGAGATCATCAAGTGAGCCACAGCAGAGCAGCAGCAGAGAGCATCGCGATAACACACAGCAGAGAAACAGCAGCAGGAGGCATCAAGAGAGCACAGAGCAGAGAAACAGCTGCAGAAAACATCACAAGAGCACACAGTAGAGAAGCAGAAGCAGAGAGAATCACAAGAGCACACAGCAGAGCAGCAGCAAGCATCCCGCGAGCACACAGTGGAGCAGCAAAGAGCATCGCGAGTGCACACAGCAGAGCAGCAGAGAGCATCGCGAGAGCACACAGCAGAGTAGCAGAGAGCATTGCGAGAGCACACAGCAGAGCAGCAGCGGCAGTGATCACCGCGAGAGCACACAACAGGGCTGCAGCAGAATGCATCACAAGAGCACACAGCAGTGCAGCAGCAGCACAGAGCATCACGAGAGCATAAAACAGACCAGCAGGAGCAGAGAGCATCGTGAGATGGGGCCTCACGGTAGCATGGTGGTTAGCATCAATGCTTCACAGCTCCAGGGTCCCAGGTTCGATTCCCGGCTGGGTCACTGTCTGTGTGGAGTCTGCACGTCCTCCCCGTGTGCGCGTGGGTTTCCTCCGGGTGCTCCGGTTTCCTCCCACAGTCCAAAGATGTGCGGGTTAGGTGGATTGGCCATGCTAAATTGCCCGTAGTGTAAGGTTAATGGGGGGATTGTTGGGTTACGGGTATACGGGTTACGTGGGTTTAAGTGGGGTGATCATTGTTCGGCACAACATTGAGGGCCGAAGGTTCTGTGCTGTACTGTTCTATGTTCTATGTTCTATGAGAGTACACAGCAGTGCAGCAGCAGAGAGCATCAAAAGAGCACACGGCAGAGCAGCAGCAGAAGAGAGCATCTGGAGATCACACAGCAGAGCGGCAGCAGAGAGCATCAAGAGTGCACACGGCAGAGCAGCAGCAGCAGAGAGCATCAAGAGAGCATAGAGGAGAGCAGCAGCAGAGAGTTTCGTGAGAGCACACAGCTGAGCAGCAGCAGAGAACATCCTGAGAATACACAGCAGAGAAACAAATGCTGACAGCATTCCGACAGCACACAGCAGAGCAGCAGCAGCAGAGAGAATCCCGAGAGCACTCAGCATATCAGTAGCAGCAGCAGAGAGCATCGCGAGAGCACACAGCAGAGCAGCAGCAGCAGAGAGCATCCCGAGAGCACACCGCATAGCAGCAGACACCATTGCGAGAGCACACAGCAGAGCAGCAGCAGAGAGCATCAAGAGAGCATACAGCAGAGAAACAGCAGCAGAGAGCATCGCGAAAGCACACAGCAGAGCAACAGCAGCAGAGAGCATGTCAAGAGCACACAGCAGAGCAGCAGCAGAAAGCATCCCAAAAGCACACAGAAGAGCAGCAGAGAGCATCGCAAGAGTACACAGCAGGGCAGCAGCAGAGAGCATCAAAAGATCACACAGCAGAGCAGCAGCAGAAGAGAGCATCTGGAGAGCACACAGCAGAGCGGCAGCAGAGAGCATCAAGAGAGCACACAGCTGAGCAGCAGCAGCCGAGAGCATCATAAGAGGACGCAGCAGAGCAGAGAGCACCCCGAGAGCACACAGCTGAGCAGCAGCAGCCGAGAGCATCATAAGAGGACGCAGCAGAGCAGCAGAGCACAGAGCATCCCGAGAGCACACAGCTGAGCAGCAGCAGCCGAGAGCATCATAAGAGGACGCAGCAGAGCAGCAGAGCAGAGAGCATCCTGAGAGCACACAGCAGAGCAGCATCAGCAGAGAACACCAAAGAACACACAGTAGAGCAGCAGAGAGCATTATGAGAGCGCACAGCAGAGCAGCAGAGAGCATTGCGAGAGCACACAGCAGAGCAGCAGCAGCAGAGAGCATCGCGAGAGCACACAGCAAAGCAGCAGCTGGAGTGATCACAGCGAGAGCACACAGAGGAGCAGCAGCAGCAGAGATCATCAAGTGAGCACACAGCAGAGCAGCAGCAGAGAGCATTGCGATAACACACAGCAGAGAAACAGCAGCAGGAGGCATCAAGAGAGCACAGAGCAGAGAAACAGCTGCAGAAAACATCACAGGAGCACACAGTAGAGAAGCAGCAGCAGAGAGAATCACAAGAGCACACAGCAGAGCAGCAGCAAGCATCCCGCGAGCACACAGTGGAGCAGCAAAGAGCATCGCGAGTGCACGCAGCAGAGCAGCAGCAGAGAACATCAAGAGAGCACACAGCTGAGCAGCAGCAGAGAACATCCTGAGAATACACAGCAGAGAAACAGACAGCATCCCGAGAGCACACGGGCGGGAACAGAGGGAAGTAGACCTTGGAAAATAGGAGACAGGTTTAGATAAAGGATCTGGATCGGCGAAGGCTGGGAGGGCCGAAGGGCCTGTTCCTGTTCTGTAATTTTTTTGTTCTTTGTTCTTTGTTCACACAGCATAGCAGCAGCAGCAGAGAGCGTTGCGAGAGCACACAGCAGAGAAACAGCAGCCGAGAGCATCATAAGAGGACGCAGCAGAGCAGAGAGTTACAGAGGGACATAGATAAGCTGCAGAGCTGGGCTGACAGGTGGCAAATGGAGTTTAATGCAGAAAAGTGTGAGGTGATTCATTTTGGAAGGAATAACAGGAAGGCAGAGTACTGGGCTAATGGTAGTGTGGACGAGCAGAGAGATCTCGGTGTCCATGTCCATAGATCCCTGAAAGTTGCCACCCAGGTTGAGAGGGTTGTTAAGAAGGCGTACGGTGTGTTAGCTTTTATTGGTAGAGGAATTGAGTTTCGGAGCCATGAGGTCATGTTTCAGTTGTACAAAACTCTGGTGCGGCCGCATTTGGAGTATTGTGTGCAGTTCTGGTCGCCACATTATAGGAAGGATGTGGAAGCATTGGAAAGGGTACAGAGGAGATTTACAAGAATGATGCCTGGTATGGAGGGAAGATCATATGAGGAAAGGCTGAAGGACTTGAGGCTGTTTTCGTTAGAGAGAAGAAGGTTAAGAGGGGACTTAATGAGGCATACAAGATGATCAGAGGATTAGATAGGGTGGACATCAAGAGCCTTTTTCCTCGGATGGTGATGTCCAGCAATAGGGGACATAGCTTTAAATTGAGGGGAGATAGATATAGGACAGATGTCAGAGGTAGAACCTACTCAGAGAGTAGTAAGGGCATGGAATGCCCTGCCTGCAACAGTAGTGGACTCGCCAACACTAAACGCATTCAAATGGTCATTGGATAGGCATATGGACGATAAGGGAATAGTGTAGAGGGACTTTAGAGGGGTTTCACAGGACGGCGCAACATTGAGGGGCGAAGGGCCTGTCCTGTGCTGTAATGTTCTATGATCTATGATCTATGAGAGCATCCTGAGAGCACACAGCAGAGCAGCAGCAGCAGAGAGCATCAGAAGAGCACACACCAGAGCAGCAGAGAGCATCGCTAGAGCATACAGCAGAGCAGCAGAGAGCATTATGAGAGCACACAGTAGAGCAGCAGCAGCAGAGTGCATCAAGAGAGCACACAGCAGTGCAGCAGCAGAGAGCATCAAGAGAGCACCCAGCAGAGAAACAGCAGCAGAGAGCATTAAGAGAGCACACAGCAGTGAAACAGCAGCAGAGAGCATCAAGAGAGCACACAGCAGAGAAACAGCAGCAGAGAGCATCAAGAGAGCACACAGCAGTGAAACAGCAGTGAAACAGCAGCAGAGCACCCCAAGAGCAGGCACCAGAGCAGCAGCAGAGAACATCACAAGAACGCACAGCAGAGCAACAGCAGCAGATCATCCGAAGACCACACAGCAGAGCAGCAGGAGCAGAGAGCATCCTGAGAGCACACAGCAGTGCAGCAGCAGAGAGCATCAAGAGAGCACCCAGCAGAGAAACATCAGCAGAGAGCATCAAGAGAGCACACAGCAGTGAAACAGCAGTGAAACAGCAGCAGAGCACCCCAAGAGCAGGCACCAGAGCAGCAGCAGAGAACATCACAAGAACGCACAGCAGAGCAACAGCAGCAGATCATCCCAAGACCACACAGCAGAGCAGCAGGAGCAGAGAGCATCCTGAGAGCACACAGCAGAGCAGAAGCAGCAGAGAGCATCACAAGAGCATAGAGCAGAGCAGCAGCAGCAAGCATTCCGCGAGCACAGAGCAGAGCAGCAGAGAGCATCGAAAGAAAACACAGCAGGGCAGCAGGATCAGAAAGCATCGCAAGAGCACACAGCAGGGCAGCAGCAGCAGACACCATCACGTGAGCACACAGCAGAGCAGCAGCAGAGAGCATCAAGAGAGCACATGGCAGTGCAGCAGCAGCAGAGAGCATCAAGAGAGCACACAGCAGTGCAGCAGCAGACAGCATCAAGAGAGCACACAGCAGAGCCCCAGCAGCAGAGAGCATCACGAGAACACACAGCAGAGAAACAGCAGCAGAGAGCATCAAGAGAGCATACAGCAGAGAAATAGCAGCAGAGAGCATCGCGAGAGCACACAGCAGAGCAGCAGCAGCACAGAGAATTGCAAGAGCACATAGCAGAGCAGCAACAGCAGAGAGCATCGCGAGAGCACACAGCAGAGAAAAAGCAGCAACAGAGAGCATCATAAGAGCACACAGCAGAGCAGCAGGAGCAGAGAGCATCCTGAGAGCACATAGCAGAGCAGCAGCAAGCATCCTGCGAGCACACAGCAGAGCAGCACAGAGCATTGTGAGAGCACACAGCAAAGCTGCAGCAGCAGAGAGCGTCAAGAGAGCACACAGCAGAGAAACAGCAGCAGAGAGCATCAAGAGAGCACACAGCAGAGAAACAGCAGCAGAGCACCCCAAGAGCACGCACCAGAGAAGCAGCAGAGAACATCACGAGAACACACAGCAGAGAAACAGCAGCAGAGAGCATCAAGGGAGCACACAGCAGAGACACAGCAGCAGAGAGCATCAAGAGAGCACACAGCAGAGAAACAGCAGCAGAGAGCATCAAGAGAGCACACAGCAGAGAAACAGCAGCAGATCATCCCAAGAGCACACAGCACGGCAGCAGGAGCAGAGAACATCACAAGCGCACACAGCAGAGCTGCAGCAGAAAACATCAAGACGGCAGGGCAGCAGCAGCACAGAGCATCGCGAGAGCACACAACAGAGCAGCAGGATCAGAAAGCATCGCGAGAGCACACAGCAGGGCAGCAGCAGCGGAGACCATCACGAGAGCAGACAGCAGAGCAGCAGCAGCAGACACCATCGCAGGAGCACACAGCAGAGCAGCAGCAGAGAGGATCAAGAGAGCACATGGCAGTGCAGCAGCAGCAGAGAGCATCAAGAGAGCACATAGCAGTGCAGCAGCAGAGAGCATCAAGAGAGCACACACCAGAGAAGCAGCAGAGAACATCACGAGGACACACAGCAGAGTCACAGCAGCAGAGAGCATCAAGAGAACACACAGCTGAGAAACAGCAGCAGAGAGCATCAAGAGAGCACACAACAGCGAAACAGCAGCAGACAGCATGAAGAGAGCCCACATCAGAGAAACAGCAGCAGAGCACCCCAAGAGCACGCACCAGAGCAGCAGCAAAGAATATTACGAGAACACACAGCAGAGAAACAGCAGCAGAGAGCATCAAGAGAGCACACAGCAGAGAAACAGCAGCAGAGCACCCCCAGAGCATGCACCAGGGCAGCAGCAAAGAATATTACGAGAACACACAACAGAGAAAAAGCAGCAGAGAGCATCAAGAGAGCACACAGCAGAGGATCAGCAGCAGAGCACCCCCAGAGCATGCACCAGGGCAGCAGCAAAGAATATTACGAGAACACACAGCAGAGAAAAAGCAGCAGAGAGCATCAAGAGAGCACACAGCAGAGAAACAGCAGCAGAGAGCATCACGAGAACACACAGCAGAGAAACAGCAGCAGACCATCCCAAGAGCACACAGCAGAGCAGCAGGAGCAGAGAGCAGAGCAGCCGGAGCAGAGAGCATCCTGAGAGCACACAGCACAGCAGCAGCAGAGAGCATCGCAAGAGCACACAGCAGAGCAGCAGAGAGCATTGCATGAGCACACAGCAGAGCAGCGGCAGAGAGCATCAAGGGAGCATACTGCAGAGAAACAGCAGCAGAGAGCATGTCAAGAGCACAAAGCAGAGCAGCAGCAGAAAGCATCACAAAGGCACACAGCAGAGCAGCACAGAGCATCGCGACAGCACACAGCAGAGCAGCAGCAGCAGAGACCATCGCGAGAGCACACAGCAGAGCAGCAGAAAGCATTGTGAGAGCACACAGCAAAGCTGCAGTAGCAGAGAGCACTGCGAGAGCACACAGTAGTCAGCAGCAGCAGAGAGCATCAAGAGAGCACACAGCAGTGCAGCAGCAGAGAGCATCACGAGAACACACAGCAGAGAAACAGCAGCAGAGAGCATCAAGAGAGCACACAGCAGAGAAACAGCAGCAGAGCACCCCAAGAGCACGCACCAGAGCACCAGCAAAGAATATTACAAGAACACACAGCAGAGCAGCAGAGAGCATCGCATGAGCACACAGCAGAGCTGCAGCAGAAAATATCAAGACGGCACACAGCAGAGCAGCAGCAGCACAGAGCATCGCGAGAGCACACAGCAGAGCAGCAGCAGCAGAGAGCATCAAGAGAGCACACAGCAGAGAAACAGCAGCAGAGAGCATCAAGAGAGCATACAGCAGAAAAACAGCAGCAGAGTGCATTGTGAGAGCACACAGCAGAGCAGCAGCAGCACAGAGCATCGCGAGAGCACATAGCAGAGCAGCAACAGCAGAGAGCATCGCGAGAGCACACAGCAGAGAAAAAGCAGCAACAGAGAGCATCATAAGAGCACACAGCAGAGCAGAAGCAGCAGAGAGCATCCTGAGAGCACATAGCAGAGCAGCAGCAAGCATCCTGCGAGCACTCAGCAGAGCAGCACAGAGCATTGTGAGAGCACACAGCAAAGCTGCAGTAGCAGAGAGCACTGCGAGAGCACACAGTAGTCAGCAGCAGCAGAGAGCATCAAGAGAGCACACAGCAGTGCAGCAGCAGAGAGCATCACGAGAACACACAGCAGAGAAACAGCAGCAGAGAGCATCAAGAGAGCACACAGCAGAGAAACAGCAGCAGAGCACCCCAAGAGCACACACCAGAGCACCAGCAAAGAATATTACAAGAACACACAGCAGAGTAGCAGAGAGCATCACAAGAGCACACAGCAGAGCTGCAGCAGCACAGAGCATCGCGAGAGCACACAGCAGAGCAGCAGCAGAGAGCATCAAGAGAGCATACAGCAGAGCAGCAGCAGAAAGCATCACAAGAGCACACAGCAGAGCAGCAACAGCAGAGAGCATCGCGACAGCACACAGCAGAGCAGCAGCAGAGAGCATCAAGAGAGCACACAGCAGAGAAATAGCAGGCTAGAGCATCGCGAAAGCACACAGCAGAGCAGCATAGAGCATCCTGAGAGCACACAGCAGAGCAGCAGCAGCAGAGAGCATCACAAGAGCACACAGCAGAGCAACAGAGAGCATCCCAAGAGCATGCAGCAGAGTAGCAGCAGGAAGCATCCCGAGAGCACACAGCAGAGCAGCAGCAGCACAGAGCATCCCAAGAGCTCCTTGTGTGTTCCTTGGTCGGATCTGCGGGTAACTGTCTGTAGTGTTCCTGGTTGTTGAGTTGTCGGTATACTTCTTTGCAGTAGTCCGTTCTGTTCAGTATGATGGTGGCCCCTCCTTTGTCCCCTGGTTTGATGACGATGTTGCGGTTGGTCTTGAGAGCGCGGACGGCGTTGCGTTGTGCTTGCGTGACGTTTGGAGCTGTCTTGTGAATGCGACTGATGAATCTGGCGTTGAGGCGACTCCGGATGGCTTGAGCATACATGTCAAGTCTAGGGCAGCGGCATCCCGGAGGGGTCCAATTCAACTCTCTCCCCTTCGGTTGCCGCACCACAGATCTCTCGGTCTGCTGTTCCGGTTCATTTGTTGTCTCATTGGGTTCGCTGTCGGCCTCTTATAGAATTTCATAGAATTTACAGTGCAGAAGGAGGCCATTCGGCCCATCAAGTCTGCACCGGCTCTTGGAAAGAGCACCCTACCCAAGGTTAACACCTCCACCCTATCCCCATAACCCAGTAACCCCACCTAACACTAAGGGCAATTTTGGACACTAAGGGCAATTTATCATGCACATCTTTGTGACTGTGGGAGGAAACCGGAGCACCCGGAGGAAACCCACGCACACACGGGGAGGATGTGCAGACTCCGCACAGACAGTGACCCAAGCCGGAATCGAACCAGGGACCCTGGAACTGTGAAGCGATTGTGCTATCCACAATGCTACCGTGCTTTATGGCCTGTGGAAGAACTCCTGGAGCCTCATCCGCCTGTTGAATTTCTCCGTGTCTGCCGCAAGACTGATGGGGTCCATTTTGGTGGTGGTGCAGAAATTGAGGCCTCTGCTGAGGCTTTTGATTTCGTCTGGTTGAAGGGTGTAGTCTGACAAGTTGACAATAGATTTCCCTGTATTGTTTTCTACTGTGGTACTGGGGGAGGCTTGGTTGCTGCTGGTGATGATGCCGAGTTTCTCAAGCTTCCTGTTCTTGGTGTGCATATAGTTAGCATAGTATCGTTGTCTCATCTGTTTGGCGGTGTTCCGCAGCTGGTCTGCTGCATCCTGAGCGCAAATTGAGAATATGTCCTCTATCTTGGTTTCCAGGTTGCCACGTCTACTGTCGAGCTGGCGTACGAGGTGGTTGAGGAGTGTGTGAGAGTCAGCGTAGTCTGTGTTGTAGATCGACTTGAGTTGGTTTGTGATCTGTAGCCCTTTCAGGATCTTTTCTGCTTTCTTTCATCTTTGTAGAAACTTAACGTCAGTGTCTATACGCGCGATCTTCTTGGAGATCTTCTCCACTTTGAGCCGGCAGTTTGCGGTGTCAATGGGAGCCGTGATGTGGAGCTGCTGCCGTTGGACTGGGGTGAGCACAGTAAGAAGTCTTATAACACCAGGTTAAAGTCCAACAGGTTTGTTTCAAATTACTAGCTTTCGGAGCACTGCTCCTTCCTCAGGTGAATGAAGAGACAGATTCCAGAAACATATATATAGACAAAGTCAAAGATGCAAGACAATGCTTGGAATGCGAGCATTTGCAGGTTATTAAGTCTTTACAGATCCCGAGAGAGGGGTAGTCCCAGGTTAAAGAGGTGTGAATTGTCTCAAGCCAGGACAGTTGGTAGGATTTTGCAAGCCCAGGCCAGATGGTGGGGGGGTGAATGTAATGCGACATGAATCCAAGGTCCTGGTTGAGGCCATACTCATGTGTGCAGAACTTGGCTATAAGTTTCTGTTCGGCGATTCTGCGTTGTTGTGAACCCTGAAGGCCGCATTGGAGAACGCTTATCCGGAGATTAGAGGCTGAATGCCCTTGACTGCTGAAGTGTTCCCCGACTGGAAGGGCGATTGTCGCGCGATGTCCGTTCATCCGCTGTTGCAGCGTCTGCATGGTCTCGCCAATGTACCACGCTTCGGGACATCCTTTCCTGCAGCGTATGAGGTAGACAATGTTGGCCGAGTCGCACGAGTATGTGCCGCGTACCTGGTGGGTTGTGTGGTGTCGTGGTCGCTGTTCTGAAGGCTGGTTAGTTTGCTGCAAACAATGGTTTGTTAGAAGTTGCGCGGTTGTTTGAAATCAAGTAGTGGGGGTGTGGGAATCACCTTGGCAAGATGTTCATCTTCATCGATGAAGTGTTGAAGGCTGCGAAGAAGATGTCGTAGTTTCTCCGCTCCGGAGAAATACTGGGTGACGAATACTGGATACTCTGTACACGGTTGGGTCCCATGTTTGGCTTCTGAGGAGGTTGTTGCGGTTTTTTGCTGTGGCGCGTTGCAACTGTCGATCGATGAGTCGAGTGCCATATCCCATTCATACAAGGGCATCTTTCAGCGTCTGTTATCCTCCTCATCTGAGCAGATCCTATGTATACGGAGGGCTTATCCATAGGGGATGGCTTCTTTAAGTGTGGAAGCTGGAGAAGTGGAGCATCGTGAGGTTATCCGTGGGCTTGTGGTAAAGCGAAGTGCTGAGGTGACCGTCCTTGATGAAGATGAGTGTGTTCAAGAATGCAACCGATTTTGGAGAGCAGTCCATGGTGAATCTGATGGTGGGATGGAACTTATTGATGTCATCGTGTAGTCGTTTCAGTGATTCTTCGCCGTGGGTCCAAAGGAAAAAAATGTCATCGATGTATCTGGTGTATAATGTCAGTTGAAGGTCCTGTGTGGTGAGGAGGTCTTGTTCAAACTTGTGCATGAAGATGTTGGCGTATTGAGGTGTGAATTTGGTCCCCTGGCTGTTCCGTGTGTCTGGATGAAGAACTTGTTGTCGAAGGTGAAGACGTTGTGATCCAGAATGAAGCGGATGAGTTGCAGAATTGAGTCTGGAGATTGGCCGTTGTCGGTGTTGAGTACTGAGGCTGTTGCAGCAATGCCGTCGTCATGGGGGATGCTGGTGCAGAGTGCCGAGACATCCATTCTGAAGTGGAATGGTCGTCGTTCAACTGGTCCATGGGTGCTGAGTTTCTGTAAGAAGTCCGTTGTGTCGCGACAGAAGCTGGGCGTTCCTTGTATAATGGGTTGCAAGGTGTCCTCGACGTAGCCAGAGAGGTTCTCACACAGGGTCCTGATATGATAGGCCAGCCTTGTGTGTTGGCCCGGTGTATTTTCGAGAGGCAGTCGAGATCTCCAACGCGGGAAGTACGTGGGATGAGAGCACGTACGGTGCTCTGAAGGTCTGGATCCAAGGTCTTGATCAGTCTGTTGAGTTGGCGGGTATGTTCCTTGGTCAGATCTGCAGGTAAGTGTCTGTAGTGTTTCTGGTTGTTGAGTTGTTTCTGGAATCTACCTCTTCATTCACCTGAGGAAGGAGCAGTGCTCTGAAAGCTAGTGATTTGAAACAAACCTGTTGGACTTTAACCTGGTGTTGTCAGACTTCTTACTGTGCTCACCCCAGTCCAATGCTGGCATCTCCACATCAACTTTACTGAGGTCACCTCCTCTTTCTGCTGTCCTCTAAGATATCTCTGAAGCTTCTCAGCCATGATCAAATGGTTAAAATAGACATTTTCTTTTCTGAATGTCACTTTTTTAGAATTATTTTTGCTCGCAACTTCAAGCAACCTTTCATTTTGTCTTATGGTCTGTATCTGGAATTTTAAGCACATCTTCACGTCCACATTTCAAAGCCTCTATTTTCTTCCACAAATCTTTATTTATTGTCCAGGTTTCTTAGACATATAGGAAAGTGTAGTATGTAGCATCTTATGAGATTTTTCCTTCTTCAGTTTTCTTAGTTATCACAACCTTCACTGTCACAAAATTACTTCTCGCTTTCTCTATCCTTCTAATTTCAGAATCACATGAACCATCTTCAGCTTAACATCGTCTCTAAACGGACAAACGATGTCAAGAAGTGCCTTGATTTTAAAATGCTCATCTTTGTTTTCAAACCACTAAATGGCCTCAGCTCTCCATATCCGTCATGCTTCCTCCAGGAAAAAACCCCACGATCTGGTATTCCACCAATTCTAGGGGGAGCAGTGGTTTAGCAGTATTGTCACTGGACTAGCAATGCAGACACCAGGGTAATGCTCTGGGGACATGGGTTCAAATCCGACCACAGCAGAAGACTAATGGTGACCATGAAATAAGGGGCAGCACAGCAGCATAGTGGTTGGCACTGCTACCTCACAGCATCAGGGACCCGGGTTCAATTCCGACCTTGGGTGACTGTGTGTGGAGTTTGCAAGTTCTCCCCATGTTTTTTTTAAATTAATTTACAGGATGTGGGCATCACTGGTTAAGCCAACATTTATTGCCCATCCTGAGTTCTCTTGAGAAGGTGGTGGGTCCTTGGTGCTACAGTCCTTGAGGTGTAGGTACAATGCTATTAGCAAGGAAGTTCCAGGATGTTGCCCCAGTGACAGTGAAGGAGCGACAATATAGAATATAGAACCAATCCCGTTTGCACCCTTTCCAGTGCTTCCACATCCTTCCTATAGTGAGGTGACCAGAACTGCACACAATCCTCCAAATGTGGTCTCACCAGGGTCCTGTACAGTTGCAGCATAACCCCATGGCTCTTAAACTCAAGCCCCCTGTTAATGAACGCTAACACACTATAGGCCTTCTTCACGGCTCTATCCACTGGCAACCTTCAGAGATCTGTGGACATGAACCCCAAGATCTCTCTGTTCCTCCACATTCCTCAGAACCCTGCCGTTGACCCTGTAATCCGCATTCAAATTTTTTCTACTAAAATGATTCACCTCGCACTTATCAGGGTTGAACTCCATCTGCCATTATTTGGCCCAGCTCTGCATCCTATCAATGTCTCTTTGCAGCCTACAACAGCCCTCCACCTCACCCACTACTCCACCAATCTTGGTGCCATCAGCAAATTTACTGACCCGCCCTTCAGCCCCCTCCTCCAAGTCATTGATAAAAATCAGAACTGGCAGAGGACCCAGCACTGATCCCTGGTAACTGGTCTCCAGTCTGAAAATTTTCCATCTACCACCAGACAGACATCCTCTGTCTTCTACGTGATAGCCAGTTACTTATCCAATTGGCCAAATTTCCCTCTTTCCCACACTTCCTTACTTTCTTCATGAACCGACCATGGGGAACTTTATCAAATGCCTTACCAAAATCCATGTATACGACATCAACTGCTCTACCTTCATCTACACACTTAGTTACCTCCTCAAAGAATTCAATGAAGGACTTCCGGTGACGGCGGGCAGGAGGCAGCCGCACAATGGAGGGCTCCCATTTGGGAACGGCATTTTCGTGGCTTTAAGCCCGGTCCCAGGGTCCACGGAGGCGGCAAAAGCAGGGAGAAGGCACAGAGGAGGCACAGTGAAGGCACAGTGAAGGAAAATGTCAAGGGTGAGCAAACAAACGGTCGTAAAGAAAACAGCTGAAGGTCAGTCGGGGAGTGGAAAGGTCACCGCGGGGTCACCAAGGAAAATGGAGGCTGGAGTACCAGGGGAGGCCGTATTGCTTACGGCTGAAGAAAAGGTAATGGTAAGGTAATGGCTGCAGAATTCGAAAGGCAGTTTACAAAATACATGGAGACAATGAGGAAGGAGATGAGGGAGGTTTTGAGTGTGCTGGTGGAGGAGGCGATTACCCTGGTGAGGACGGCAGGGGCAAGCGCAGTGGCGGAGGTGCAGAAGCATGGGGAGGCGCTGAAGGAAGTGTAGGAGACATTCTTGCAGCACGGTGATCAACTTACCTCGATGGGGAAGGAGATGCGTAAGGTGATGGAGATTAACAAGGATCTGCGAGGAAAAATGGAAGACCTGGAAAACAGATCCAGGCGGCAGAATTTGAGGATTGTGGGGCGGCCCGAATGAGTTGAAGGACTGAGGCCGACTGAGTACTTTGCCACGATGTTGGCGCAACTATTGGGGGAGGGGGAGGATCCATCCCGATATGAACTGGATCGGGCTCATTGGTCGTGGAGGCCTGTACCAAAGGCGAGTGAGCCGCTAAGGGTAGTGACTCTGTGCTTCCGTAGGTACAGTGTGAAGGAGAAGGTCCTGTGCTGGGCCAAGCAGAAGCGGGTGGTGCAGTGGGCTGGAGCTGGTATATGTGTATACCAGGACTTTACGGTGGAGCTGGCGAGGAGGCGGGCTGCCTTCAACCGGGTGAAGAGGACACTGTACATTAGCAAGGTGCAGTGCGGCATTGTATATCCAGAGAAGCTGAGGGTGACATATAAGCTCAAGGACTGTTATTTTGCAACGGCGGAAGCAGCGGAGGAGTTTGCGAAGGCAGAAGGACTGTGGCAGGACTGAGAAATTGAGAAATGGCCATGTGCCAATGTAACCTCATGACTGTATTTTCTTCTTTTTTGTTTCACTGTGTGCGGGTGTATGGGCTAAAGGAGCCAATGTTGTATATATTTGGACAAGGGAAGTGATGGGACTTTCACTCAAAATGAGGGCTCTTTGGGGTGTAGGTGGATATGCGGGGTTTGTGTGCTAAAAGGGGATTTCTGGGCTTTCCTAGGGCCGGGCAAGGGGGAAAGAGACCTGGGCGGGGGCCTCCACGCTGGCCAGTTTAAGCCGGCCAGTGTATGGGAGTGAGGTGGGGGGAGGAGCTGCGGCTAACGGAGCCTGGCAGAACAGGGTCCGAGGAGTCTAGCCAGGGTGGAAAGTTGGGGGGAAGGAACCGAGGTTGGGGGAGGAGTTTTACAAGAGGCAGTGGAGGGGAAGAGTTGGAGGGGGTGAGGGGTGTTTACAACTCTTGGGTATCATGTACGGTACTCTTTGGATGGCATTGTGCGGGGGACTCTATAGGTTAATGGTGACCATGGGCGGTCCCGGGTTTGGTTTATTGGATGCATATATTGACAGGTGGGCCGTTGTTTGGGGTGGTGGTAGGATGGGATCGTTGTTATTGTTAAGGGGATTGATTTTGTTTTTGTTAAAGCTTTTTTCAAACAGAATTTTTACATAACCAATAACAGAAAAATAAAAGGAAAATATTTAACAAAACTAGGTGGCTGTTATCATTATACAAAAAGAGAATATATATTAAATGAACGGTTCCCCACCTAAGCCCC
The DNA here is from genome assembly GCF_902713615.1 of Scyliorhinus canicula. NCBI lineage: Eukaryota > Metazoa > Chordata > Chondrichthyes > Carcharhiniformes > Scyliorhinidae > Scyliorhinus > Scyliorhinus canicula. Next base: position 81,248,898 of record NC_052161.1, read on the forward strand.
CCCCCCCCCCTCCCGTCCTTCCCCCCCAACCCCCTCGCCCCTCCCGGATTGCTGCTGCTGCTGACATTTTATCGCTCTCCGAGAAAGTGAAGGGACGGTTGCCACCACCGGGAGAACCCCAGCAAGGACCCTCTCAAGGCAAACTTTATTCGCTCCAGGCTGAGAAACCCCAAATTTAAAAAAAAACAATGCTACTCCTCCACCTTTTTTACCACCTTCCCGAATCTTACTGAAACATGGATACCCCGGAACTTCCAACAACCATTCCTGTCCCTGTTCTAACCACAACATGTAATGCCCACAACATCGTCGTCCCAGATACCAATCCACGCTCCAAGTTCACCTACCTTATTCCGGATGCTCCTTGCATTGAAGTAGACACACTTCAACCTACCTTCCTGCCTGCTGGTACACTCCTGCGACCTTGATACCCTCCTCAGTACCTCACTACTCTCAACACTGGCTTCTGGACTACAACTTGTTTTCCCATTCCCCTGACAAATGAGTTTAACCCCCCCCCCCCCCATGAAGAGCCGGAGCAAATTTCCCTCCCAGGATATTGGTGCCCCTCTGGTTCAGGTGCAAACCGTCCTGTCTGTACAGGTCCCACCTTCCCCAGAATGTGCTCCAGTTATCCACATAAATTAAACTCTCCCTCCTACACCTTCCCTGCAGCCACATGTTTATCTGCACTCTCTCCCTGTTCCTCAACTTGCTAGCACGTGGCACCGGCAACAAACCAGAGATGACAACATGGTTTGTCCTGGCTCTCAACTTCCACAATTCTCTTACCCATGTCGTTGGTACCGATGTATACCACGACTTGTGACTGTTCTCCCTCCCCATTAAGGATTCTGAAAACATGGTCCGAGATGTCATGGACCCTGGCACCCGTGAGGCAACATACCATCCGTGAGTCTCTTTCGTTGCCACAGAACTGTCTATCTGTCCCTCTAACTATCGAATCCCCAATAACTATTGCTCTCCTGCTCTCCCTCCTTCCCTTCTGAGCCACAGGGACAGACTCAGTGCTGGAGATCCGTTCACCATGGCTTACCCCTGGTAGGTCATCTCCCTCAACAGTATCCAAAGCGTTATACTTGTTACTGAGGGGAACGACCACAGAGGATCCCTGCACTGACTGCTTCCTCCCAGCCCCTCTCACAGTCACCCATCTATCTTGATTCTTTGGAGTAACGACATTCCTGAAGCTACTATCTATGACCACCTCTGCCTCACGAATGATCCGAAGTTCATCCAGTTCCAGCTCCAGTTCCCTAACACGGTTTTTGAGGAGCTGGAGTTGGGTGCACTTCCCACAGGTGAAATCAGCAGGGACACAGACGGCGTCACTCACCTCAAACATTCTGCAGGAGTATATTTCCAAGTCAGGGTGGTGAGTGACTTGGGGGGGATCCGCCGGGTGGTGGCTTCCCAGGTATGTGGTGCATGGTGGCACAGTTGTTCGCACTGCTGCCTCACAGCTCCAGGGTCCCAGGTTCATAGAATCATAGAAATTACAGTGCAGAAGGAGGCCATTAGACCCATTGAGTCTGCACAGCTCTTGAAAAGAGCACCCTACTTAAGCCCACACCGTAACCTATCCTTGTAACCCTGTTACCCCACCTAACCTGAGGGCAATTTAGCATAGCCAATCCACCTAGCAGCACGTCTTTCGGGACTTGTGGGAGGAAACCAGAGCATCCAGAGGAAATCCACGTGGAGAATGTACAGACTTCGCACAGACCGTGACCCAAGCCAAATTTCGAACCTCGGACCCTGGAGCTGTGAAGCAACTGTGCTAACCACTGTGCTACCGTGCTGCACATACTTCAATGCTGGCCTTGGGTCACTGTTTGCAATTTCTCCCCGTGCCTGCGTGGGTTTACTCTGGTTTCCTCCCACAGTACAAAGATGTGCACGTTAGGTGGATTGGCCATGCTAAATTGCCCCTTCAATGTCCAAAATAAAGGTTAGGTGGGGTTACTAGGTTATGGAGTTAGGGTGGAGACATGGGTGTAGGGTACTCTTTCTAAGAGAAAGTGCAGACTCGATGGGCCAAATGGCCGCCTTCTGCACTGAAAATTCTATGATTCTATGATCTGATGCTCTTGTCCTTCTAGATGGTAATGGTCATGGGTTTGGAAGGTGCTGTCTAAGGAACCTTGCTGAGTTACTGCAGTGCATCTTGTCGATGGTACACCCGGCTGCAACTATTTGTCGATGGTGGTGGGTTTGAATGTTTGTGGAAGGGGGAGCAATCAAGAGGATCTTTGTCCTGGATGGTGTTGAGCTTCTTGAGTGTTGTTGGAGTTGCACTCATCCAGGCAAGTGCAAAATGAAAATGAAATGAAAATCGCTCATTGTCACAAGTAGGCTTCAAATGAAGTTACTGTGAAAAGCCCCGAGTCACCACATTCCGGCGCCTGTTCGGGGAGGCTGGTATGGGAATGGAACCTGTGCTGCTTTACAAGCCAGCTGTTTGGCCCACTGTACTAACCCAGCTAAACATGTGGAGAGTGGAGAGTATTCCATTACACTCCTGAATTGTGCCTTGTCGATGGTGGACAGGGTCAAGAGATGAGTTACTCGCCGTAGGATTCTTTGCCTTTGACCTGCCCTGGTAGCCACAGTATTAATATAAGAACATAAGAACTAGGAGCAGGAGTAGACCATATGGCCCTTCGAGCCTCCTCCGCCATTCAATGAGATTATGGCTGATCTTTTGTGGACTCAGCTCCACTTTCCGGCCCGAACACCATACCCCTTAATCCCTTTATTCTTCAAAAAACTATCTTTCTTTATCTTAAAAACATTTAATGAAGGAGCCTCAACTGCTTCACTGGGCAAGGAATTCCATAGATTCACAAGAAGTTACTCCTAAACTCGATCCTAAATCTACTTCCCCTTATTTTGAGGCTATGCCCCCTAGTTCTGCTTTCACCTGCCAGTGGAAACAACCTGCCATCTTATATGTTTCTATAAGATCCCCCCCTCATCCTTCTAAATTCCAACGAGTACAATCCCAGTACCTCTCCTAGTAATCCAACCCCTTCAGCTCTGGGATTAATCTAGTGAATCTCCTCTGCACACCCTCCAGTGCCAGTACGTCCTTTCTCAGGTAAGGAGACCAAAACAGAACACAACACTCCAGGTGTGGATTCACTAACACCGTATACAATTGCAGCCTAATCTTAAACTCCATCCCTCTAGCAATGAAGGACAAAATTCCATTCGCTTTCTTAATCACCTGTTGCACCTGTAAACCAACTTTTTGCGACTCATGCACGAGCACACCCAGGTCTCTCTGCACAGCAGCATGTTTTAATATTTTATCATTTAAATAATAATCCCTTTTGCTGTTATTCCTACCAAAATGGATAACCTCACTTTTGTCAACATTGTATTCCATCTGCCAGACCCTAACCCATTCACTTAACCTATCCAAATCCCTCTGCAGACTTCTGGTATCCTCTGTACTTTTTGCTTTATCACTCATCTTAGTGTCGTCTGCAAACTTGGACACATTGCCCTTGGTCCCCAACTCCAAATCATCTATGTAAATTGTGAACAATTGTGGGCCTAACACTGATTCCTGAGGGACACCACTAGCTACTGATTGCCAACCAGAGAAACACCCATTAATCCCCACTCTTTGCTTTCTATTAATTAACCAATCCTCTATCTATGCTACGACTTTACCCTTAATGCCATGCATCTTCATTTTATGCAGCAACCTTTTGTGTGGCACCTTGTCAAAGGCTTTATGGAAATCCAGATATACCACATCCATTGGCTCCCCCTTATCTACCGCTCTGGTAATGTCCTCAAAAAATTCCACTAAATTAGTTAGGCACAACCTGCCCTTTATGAACCCATGCTGCGTCTGCCCAATGGGACAATTTCTATCCAGATGCCTCGCTGTTTCTTCTTTGTTGATAGCTTCCAGTATCTTCCCTACTACAGATGTTAAGCTCACAGGCCTATAATTACCCGCTTTCTGCCTACCTCCTTTTTTAAACAGTGGTGTCACGTTTGCTAATTTCCAATCCGCCTGGACCACCCCAGAGTCTAGTGAATTTTGGTAAATTAACACTAGTGCATTTGCAATTTCCCTCGCCATCTCTTTTAGCACTCTGGGATGCATTCCATCAGGGCCAGGAGACTTGTCTACCTTTAGCCCCATTAGCTTGCCCATCACTACCTCCTTAGTGATAACAATCCTCTCAAGGTCATCACTTGTCATAGCCTCATTTCTATCAGTCACTGGCACGTTATTTGTGTCTTCCACTGTGAAGACCGACCCAAAAAAACCTGTTCAGTTCCTCAGCTATTTCCTCATCTCCCATTATTAAATCTCGCTTATCATCCTCTAAAGGACCAATATTTACCTTAGCCACTCTTTTTGTTTTATATATTTGTAGAAACTTTTACTACCTGTTTTTATATTCTGAGCAAGTTTACTCTCATAATCTATCTTACTCTTCTTTATATCTTTTTTAGTAGCTTTCTGTTGCCCCCTAAAGATTTCCCAGTCCTCTAGTCTCCCACTAATCTTTGCCACTTTGTATGCTTTTTCCTTCAATTTGATACTCTCCCTTATTTCCTTAGATGCCCACAGTCGATTTTCCCTCTTTCTACCGTCCTTCCTATTTGTTGGTATATACCTTTGTTGAGCACTGTGAAAAATCGCTTGGAAGGTTCTCCACTGTTCCTCAACTGTTTCACCATAAAGTCTTTGCTCCCAGTCTACCTCAGCAAGCTCTTCTCTCATCCCATTGTAATCTCCTTTGTTTCAGCACAAAACACTAGTGTGTGATTTTATCTTCTCACCCTCCATCTGTATTTTAAATTCCACCATATTGTGATCGCTCCTTCCGAGAGGATCCATAACTATGAGATCATTAATCAATCCTGTCTCATTACACAGGACCAGATCTAGGACCGCTTGTTCCCTCGTAGGTTCCATTACATACTGTTCTAGGAAACTATCGCGGATACATTCTATAAACTCCTCATCAAGGCTGCCTTGACCGACCTGGCTAAACTAATCGACATGTAGATTAAAATCCCCCATGATAACTGCTGTACCATTTCTACATGCATCTGTTATTTCTTTATTTATTGCCTGCCCCACCATAATGTTACTATTTGGTGGCCTATAGACTACTCCTATCAGTGACTGTTTCGCCTTACTATTCCTGATTTCCACCCAAATGGATTCAACCTTATCCTCCACAGCACCGATGTCATCCCTTACTATTGCCCGGATGTCATCCTTAAATAACAGAGCTACACCACCTCCTTTACCATCCACTCTGTCCTTCCGAATAGTTTATACCCTTGGATATTTAACTCCCAGTCGTGACCATCCTTTAACCATGTTTCAGTAATGGCCACTAAATCATTGTCATTCACGATGATTTGCGCCAACAACTCATTTACCTTATTCCGAATACTACGAGCATTCAGGTAAAGTACACTTTTGTTGGCTTTTATACCTCTGTTTTGAATCTTAACACCTCGATCAGTAACCTCTCCTAAGTTATTTTTCCTCTTTTATAAATGTTTTTTATTCAGTTTTCATGTTTTATATTGAACAAATTACAAATTGTTAGAGAGAGAGAAAAAAAAAAGAACACACAAAAATTAACATATATATTTACAGGTGAGCATCTTCGTAGTAATAACTGTGGCCTCCCCCTTTTCGCCGGCATACATATTTTACATTCCCCAACATGTTTATTGGCATTTATTTAGTTTGGTTTTGGGCCTTAGCTAGCCATCAAACCCCCGTAACGAGCCCGTAGCCCCCCCCCTCCCCGCCGGCTACCTTCCCCCGACTATTCTTCCTCTTGTACGTTGGCCACAAACAGGTCCCGGAACAATTGCATGAATGGCTCCCACGTTCTGTGGAAGCCGTCGTCCGACCCTCGGATGGCGAATTTGATTTTCTCCATTTGGAGAGAATCCGAGAGGTCGGACAGCCAGTCTGCAGCTCTGGGCGGTGCTGCTGACCGCCAGCCAAACAGGATTCTACGGCGGGCGACCAGGGAGGCAAAGGCAAGGGCGTCCGCCCTCCTCCCCAGGAATAGATCTGGCTGGTCTGAAACCCCGAAGACCGCCACTATCGGGCATGGCTCCACCCTCACCCCCACCACTTTGGACATAGCCTCGAAGAAGGCTGTCCAGTACTCCACAAGTCTGGGGCAAGACCAGAACATGTGGGCGTGGTTGGCCGGGCCTCTTTGGCACCGCTCACATCTGTCCTCCACCTCCGGGAAGAACCTACTCATACGGTTTCTCGTTAAGTGGGCTCTATGTACCACTTTTAGTTGCGTCAGGCTGAGCCTTGCGCACGTGGAGGTGGAGTTGACCCTATGCAGTGCTTCGCTCCAGAGTCCCCACCCTATCTCCACCCCCAGGTCGTCCTCCCATTTCCTTCTTGTTGCGTCCAGTACGGTGTCGTCCCTATCTACCAGTCAGCCATACATGTCACTACAGTTCCCTTTCTCTAGGATACTTGCGTCCAGTAGGTCTTCCAGTAGTGTCTGTCGTCGCAGTTGTGGGTACGTCCTTGTCTCCTGTCGTAGGAAGTTTTTGAGCTGCAGGTACCGTAGCTCGTTCCCCCCAGCTAGCTGAAATTTCTCTGTCAGTTCGTCCAGTGTTGCGATCCTGTCGTCCGTGTATAGGTCCCTGACTGTCAGTGTCCCCCCCGTCCTGTCTCCACCTTTTGAAGGTGGCGTCAGTCAGTGCTGGTTTGAACCTATAGATGTTGCAGATGGGAGCCTTGTCCGACATTTTGTTCAGGCCAAATTGCTGCCGCAGTTGGTTCCAGGATTGGAGGGTGGCTGTCACCACTGGGCTGCTGGAGTGTTTTTTGGGTGGGGATGGGAGTGCTGCCGTGGCGAGGGCCCGGAGGGAGGTCCCCATGCAGGAGGCCTCCTCCGCACGCACCCACTCGGCTTCTGGCTCCTGGATCCATCCCCTTACTCGCTCGGCTGTTGCCGCCCAGTGGTAGAATTGTAGATTCGGGAGGGCTAGCCCCCCCCTGGATTTTGTTTTCTGTAGGACCTTCTTTGGGATCCTAGCATTTTTACCCCCCCATGCGAACGCCATGATAAGTTTGTCCAGCGCGATAAAGAAGGCCTTGGGGATGTAGATCGGAATGGATCTAAACAGGAAGAGGAACCTGGGCAGTACGTTCATTTTGATCGTCTGGACTCTTCCTGCGAGGGAGAGTGGGAGTGTGTTCCATCTTTGCAGGTCCTTTTTTACTTCCTCCGCCAGGCTTGTGAGGTTCCATTTGTGGATCCCTTTCCAGTCATGGGCTATTTGGATCCCTAGGTAGCGGAATTTATGTTGGGCTTGTTTGAACGGCAGCCCCTTTAGTGCTGCCCCCCCCCCCCCCCCCCCCCCCCCTTGCTGGTGTACTGGGAAGATCTCGCTTTTGCTCATGTTGAGTTTGTAGCCCGGGAAGGCTCCAAACTCTTTCAGGAGCGCGATGATTCCGTCCATGCTGCTTTGTGGGTCCGAGATATAGAGGAGCAGGTTATCTGCATAGAGTGAGACTCTGTGCTCTCTACCTCCCCTTCGGATCCCCCTCCAATTTTTTGCTGCCCTGAGCGCGATTGCTAGCGGTTCGATTGCTAGTGCGAACAGCAGCGGGGACAGTGGGCATCCTTGTCTGGTGCCCCTGTGCAGCTGGAAGTATTGGGAATTGGTATTGTTGGTCCGTACACTCGCCATGGGAGCGTTGTATAGGAGTTTTACCCACGCGGTGAACCCTGTTCCAAGCCCGAACCGCTCCAGTACCTCTATGAGGTATTTCCATTCGACTCTGTCGAAGGCCTTTTCTGCGTCCAGGGAGACGATCACCTCTTGTGTTCTCTCCCCGGAGGGGGTCATTATCACGTTCAGCAGGCGCCTGATGTTCGAGGTGAGCTGTCTACCTTTGACGAAGCCCGTCTGGTCCTCTGTGACCACCTCAGGTACACAGTCTTCCAGCCTTTTGGCTAGGATTTTGGCCAGTATTTTGGCGTCTGCGTTCAGCAGAGATATGGGTCTGTATGACCCACATTCCGTTGGGTCTTTGTCTTTCTTAGGTATCAGCGAGATTGAGGCCTGTGCTAACGTGGGTGGCAGTGTGCCCCTAGCTAGCGAGTCTGCGAACATCTAGTTATTTTTCCTCTTAACTTTTCTCCTAATTTTTCTTGTCGTTGAACCCATATCTTCATGTAACAACCTGCCGCGTCGCTTACCATTTATGTTTTTACTTCCCATTTTATTCCTTTTAGTATTACTGGGCCTATTCACCGAGCTTCCCTCAGTCACTGTACCTTGTACTGTCGCCCTTTTTGATTTTTGACTATGGCTCCTCTGCCTTACACTTTCCCCCTTCCTGCCTCTTGTTTCTGTCCCTGTTTTACTACCTTCCGACTTCCTGCATTGGTTTCCATCCCCTTGCCACTAGTGGCTACATATGGCTCGTCCAGTTCAGTTTCTGATCAATGGTAACTCCGAGGATGTTGATTGTGGGGGATTCAGCAATCGTAATGCCATTGAATGTCAAGGGGCGGTAGTTAGATCCTCTCTTGTAGGAGATTATCATCGCCTGGCACTTGTGTGGCACAAATGTAACTTGCCACCTGTCAGCCCAAGCCTGGATATTGTCCACGTCTTGCTGCATTTAGACATGGACTGCTTCATTATCTGAGGAGTCATGAATGGCACTGAACATGGTGCAGTCATCTGCAAACATCCCCACTTCTGACCTTATGATGACTCCAACCAGCGGAGTTTTCCCCGATTCTCATTGACTCCAGTTTAGCTAGGGCTCATTGATGCCATACTCGGTCAAATGATGCCTTGATGTCAAGGGCAGTCACTTTCACCTCACCCTTGGAATTCAGCTCTCTTGCCAATGTTTAAACCAAGGCTGTAATGTGGTCAGGAGCTGAGCGACCCTGGCGGAACCCAAACTGAGCGTGCGTGAGCAGGTTATTGCTGAGTAAGTGCTGTTTAATAACACTGTTGACTCCTTCCATCACTTTGCTGATGATGGAGAGTGCACCGATAGGGCAGTAATAGGCTGGATTGGATTTGTCCTGTATCTTGTGTACAGGACACACCTGGATAATTTTTCACATTGCCTGGTAGATGCCAGTAGCTGTACTGGAACAGCTTGGCTAGGGGTGCGGCAAGTTCTCGAGCACAAGTCTTCAGTACTATTATCTGTGTGGGTTTCCTCCGACAGTCCAGAGATGTGCAGGTTAGGTGAATTGGTCATGCTACATTGCCCTTAGTGTCCAAAGCGGTGTGCGTTAGGGGATTACGGGGATGGGGTGGGGGTATGGGCCTCGTTAGGGTGTTCTTTTGGAGGGTGAGTGCAGATCCAGTGGGCCGAATGGCCTCCTTCTGCACTGTCGCTTTGAAATTCTCTCCCTTAATCTGTGATTATCTTCCTTCTTGTCCTCCTTTAGGATGTGTCATAAAATCTCTTTGGGCGGAATTCTCCGCTCCCCACGCCGGGTGGGAGAATCGTGGGAGGGCCGGGCGACTCACGACACGCCCCCCGCGATTCTCCCAACCCCCGCTCGGAAGAATCGCTGCTCGCCGTTTTTCACGCCGACTGGCGATTCTCCGCCCGGATGGGCCAAGCGGCCTGCCGTTCCCGACCGGTTCACGACGGCGGCAACCACACCTGGTCACTGCCGTCGTGAACATGGGCGGCAAATGCTAGTTTGAAGCTTGTGGGGGGCAGAGAGGGGAGTGCAGCACCACGGCCGTGCTCGGGAGAGGACTGGCCCGCAATCGGTGCCCACCGATCGTTGGGCCGGCGTCTCAAAGCGACGCACTCTTTCGCCTCCGCCGCCGCGCAAGATCAAGCCGCCACGTCTTGCGGGGCAGCGGAGGGGAAGACAACAACCGCGCATGCGCGGGTTGGAGCCGTCAGCCGTCGTGACATCAGCCGCGCATGCGCGGGTTGGAGCCGGCCAAGCTGCGCATGCGCAGCTGACGTCACATAGGCGCCGCCGTCGCGTCATTCTCGGCGCTCCCCACTTTGACGCAATCGTCAAGGCCCGGCGGCCGAGATTTACGGAGCGCCGCTCCTAGCCCCCCAGGTGGGGGTGAATTAGGTGCGAGTAGCGGCCTCAGAGGCCATTGTGAAACTCGGCCGAGTTCACAACGGCCTTCCCGATTTATCGCGGGAGCGGAGAATTTCGCCCAATATCTATCCCCTTGTGGTTGTGAAACGATTTAGAAACATAGAAAAAATAGGAGTAGAACATAGAACATAGAACAGTACAGCACAGAACAGGCCCTTCGGCCCTCAATGTTGTGCCGAGCCATGATCACCCTACTCAAACTCACGTATCCACCCTATACCCGTAACCCAACAACCCCCCCCCCCTTAACCTTACTTTTTTATTAGGACACTACGGGCAATTTAGCATGGCCAATCCACCTAACCCGCACATCTTTGGACTGTGGGAGGAAACCGGAGCACCCGGAGGAAACCCACGCACACAGGGGGAGGACGTGCAGACTCCACACAGACAGTGACCCAGCCGGGAATCGAACCTGGGACCCTGGAGCTGTGAAGCATTTATGCTAACCACCATGCTACCCTGCTGCCCTTTAGTAGGAGGAGACCATTCAGTTTTTCATGCCATTCTGCCATTCATTCTGATCATGGCTAATCATCCAACTTAATAGCCGAATCCTGTTTTCTCCCATATCGTTTGATCCCCTTCGCCCAAAGTACTATATTGAACTGCTTCTTGAAGCCATACAATATTTTAGACTAAACTAAGAAAAGTAGAAGGAACTTAAGCAAGGAGTCAGGAGGGCTAGAAGGGGTCACGAAAAGTAATTGGCAAATAGTGTTAAGGAAAATCCCAAGGCTTTTTATACATACATAAAAAGCAAGAGGGTAGCCAGGGAATTGGTGGATGTTGAGTCTGAAGAAGGGTGTGTAGCCTATCCAAAAAGATGAGGTGTTGGGCGTCTTGAAAAATATTACAGTCGATAAGTCCCCAGGGCCTGATGGGACCTACCCCAGAATACCCCGGAAGCTAGAGGAGAAATTGCTGAGGCTTTGACAGAAATCTGTGGAACCTCACTGTCTTCAGTTGATGTCCCAGAGGACTGGAGAATAGCCAATGCTGTTCCTTTGTTTAAGAAGGGTAGCAAGGATAATCCAGGGAACTACAGGCCGGTGAGCCTTACGTTAGTGGTAGGGAAATTACTGGAGAGAATTCTTCGAGACAGGATTGACTCCCATTTGGAAGCAAATGGACGTATTAGTGAGAGGCAGCACGGTTTTGTGAAGGGGAGGTCGTGTCTCACTAACTTGACAGAGTTTTTCGAAGAGGTCACAAAGATGATTGTGCAGGGATGGCAGTGGATGGTGTCTATATGGACTTCAGTAAAGCCTTTGACAAGGTCCCTCATGGTAGACTGGTACAAAAGGTGAAGTCACACGGGATCAGGGGTGAGCTGGCAAGGTGGATACAGAGCTGGCTAGGTCATCGAAGGCAGAGAGTAGCAATGGAAGGGTGCTTTTCTAATTGGAGGGCTGTGACTAGTGGTGTTCCGCAGGGATCAGTGCTGGGACCTTTGCTGTTCGTAGTATATATAAATGATTTGGAGAAAAATGTAACTGGTCTGATTAGTAAGTTTGCAGACGACACAAAGGTTGGTGGAATTGCGGATAGCGATGAAACTGTCAGAGGATACAGCAGGATTTAGATCGTTTGGAGACTTGGGCGGAGAAATGGCAGATGGAGTTTAATCTGGACAAATGTGAGGTAATGCATTTTGGAAGGTCTAACGCAGGTCGGGAATATACAGTGAATAGTAGAACCCTCAAGAGTATTGAAAGTCAGAGAGATCTAGGTGTACAGGTCCACAGGTCACTGCAAGGGGCAACACAGGTGGAGAAGGTAGTCAAGAAGGTATACAGCATGCTTGCCTTCATTGGCCGGGTCATTGAGTATAAGAATTGGCAAGTCATGTTGTAGCTGTATAGAACCTTAGTTAGGCCACACTTGGAGTACAGTGTTCAATTCTGGTCGCCACACTACCAGAAGGATGTGGAGGCTTTAGAGAGGGTGCAGAAGAGATTTACCAGGATGTTGCCTGGTATGGAGGGCATTAGCTATGAGGAGCGGTTGAATAAACTCGGTTTGTTCTCACTGGAATGACGGAGGTTGAGGGGCGACCTGATAGAGGTCTACAAAATTATAAGGGGCATAGACAGAGTGGATACTCAGAGGCTTTTCCCCAGGGTAGAGGGGTCTAGACTAGACTAGACTAGAACAGTACAGCACAGAACAGGCCCTTCGGCCCTCGATGTTGTGCCGAGCAATGATCACCCTACTCAAACCCACGTATCCACCCTATACCCGTAACCCAACAACCCCCCCCTTAACCTTACTTTTTAGGACACTACGGGCAATTTAGCATGGCCAATCCACCTAACCCGCACATCTTTGGACTGTGGGAGGAAACCGGAGCACCCGGAGGAAACCCACGCACACACGGGGAGGACGTGCAGACTCCGCACAGACAGTGACCCAGCCGGGAATCGAACCTGGGACCCTGGAACTGTGAAGCATTTATGCTAACCACCATGCTACCGTGCTGCCCGTCAATTACTAGGGGGCATAGGTTTAAGGCACGAGGGGCAAGGTTTAGAAGAGATGTACGAGGCAAGTTTTTAACATAGAGGATAGTGTGTGCCTGGAACTCGCTGCCGGAGGAGGTGGTGGAAGCAGGGACAATAGTGACATTTAAGGGGTATCTGGACAAATACATGAATCGATGGGAACAGGGGGATACGGACCCAGAAAGTGTGGAAGTTTTTAGTTTAGATGGGCAGCATGGTCGACACTGGCTTGGAGGGTCGAAGGGCCTGTTCCTGTGCTGTATTTTTCTTTGTTCTTTGTTTGTTCCTTGTTCTACTTCCTGTGGTAATGAAATCCACAGGCTCACCACTCTCTGGTGAAGAAATTTCTCCTTATTTCTGTCCTAAATGGTCTACCCTGTTTCCTCAGACTGTGACCCCTGGTTCTGGAAACACCCACCATCGGGAACATCCTTCCTCCATCTATCCGGTTTAGTCCTGTTAGAATTTTATAGGTTTCTATGAGATCCTCCCTCATTTTTCTGAACTCCAGTGAGTACAACCCTAACTGATTCAATCTCTCCTCGTATTTCAGTCCAGCCATCCCAGGAATCAGTCTGGTAAACTTTCGCTGCACTCACTCTATAGCTAGAACATCCTTCCTCAGATAAGACCAAAACATTCACACAGTATTCCAGGTGTGGCCTCACGAAGGTCCTGTACAATTGCAGCAAGGCATCCTTGTTTATTCCATAAGATTCCTGTAAAGAACATAAGACCATAAGACATAGGAGCAGAATTAGGCCACGTGGCCCATCGAGTCTGCTCTGCTATTCAATCATGGTTGATATTTTCTCATTCCCATTCTCCTGCCTTCTCCCCATAACCCCTGATCCCTTTATTAATCAAGAACCTATCTAACTCTGTCTTAAAGACATTCAGTGAATTGGCTTCCACAGTCTTCTGCGGCAAAGAGTTCCAAAGATTCACCACCCTCTGGCTGAAAAAATTCCTCCTCAACTCTGTTTTAAAGGATCGTCTCTTTAATTTCATAGATTTCATAGAATTTACAGTGCAGAAGGAGGCCATTCGGACCATCGAGTCTGCACTGGCTCTTGGAAAGAGCACGCTACCCAAGGTCAACACCTCCACCCCATCCCCATAACCCAGCAACCCCACCCAACACTAAGGGCAATTTTGAACACTAAGGGCAATTTATCATGGCCAATCCACCTAACCTGCACATCTTTGGACTGTGGGAGGAAACCGGAGCACCTGGAGGAAACCCACGCACACACTGGGAGGATGTGCAGACTCCGCACAGACAGTGACCCAAGCCAGAATCGAACCTGGGACCCTGGAGCTGTGAAGAGATTGTGCTATCCACAATGCTACCGTGCTGCCCATCTTTAATCTGAGATGGTGTACTCTGGTTCTAGTTTTTCCCACAAGTGGAAACATCTTCTCCACGTCCACTCTATCCAGGCCTTGCAGTATCTTTTATTCCCTCTCATCCTTCTAAACTCCAATGAGTACAGACCCAGAGTCCCCAAACGTTCCTCATACGACAGGTTCTTCATTCCAGGGGTCATTCTTGTGAACCTTCCCTAGTCCGTCCGGTCCAGGTGATTTATCCACCTTTAGACCTTTCAGTTTCCCCAGAACCTTCTCCTTCGTAATGGTCACCACTCACCTCTGCCCCTTGTTCTCCTGGAGCTCTGGCATTCCACTGGTGTCTTACACCTTGAAGATTGATGCAAAGTAACTATTCAGTTCTTCTGCCATTTCGTTGTTTCCTATTATTACTTCTCCAGCGGTCCAATGTCTATTTTTGCCTCTCTCTTACTTTTTATATGTTGAAAAAAACTCTTCCTATCTTCCTTTATATTACTAGCTAGCTTGCACTCATACTTCATCTTCTCCCCCCATTGCTTTTTTAGCTGTCTTCTGCTCGCTTTTAAAGGCTTCCCAATCCTCTGGCTTCCCACTGATCCTCACCAGTTTGTATGCATTTTCTTTAGCTTCCATGCTGTCCTTGACTTCCCTCGTCAGCCATGGATGCCTTGTCCTCCCCTTAGCATGTTTCTTCGTCCTTGGGATGAATTTCTTTTGTGCCTCCTGAATAACTCCCCAAAACCCCTGTCATAGCTGTTCACTGTCTTCCCTGCTCGGCTCCTTTTCCAATCAACTCTGTCCAGCTTCTCCCTCATGCCTTTGTAGTTAACCTTATTTAATTGTAATACCATTACATCTGATTGCAGTTTCTCCCTCTCAAATCGCATGATAAATTCTATCATATTGTGGTCACTTCTCCCGAAAGGTCCCTTCACTTTAAGTTCCCTAATCAAGTCTGCCTCATTACACATCATTGAATCCAGAATTGCCTGTTCCCTAGTAGGCTCTGTCACAAGCTGCTCCAAATACCATCTCTTAGACATTCCACAAATTCCTTTCACAATTTTCTTGGGATCCACTACTGTGGTAAACCACTGTTACACCTGTATTAGGTATTACCTGTATTACAGGTTCGCCGGTACCCCTGCCTACTGGCTCCACCCAGGAAGAGGAGTATAAATATGCGTGTCCTCTATTCAGCTGCCATTTCGCCAGCTGCTGTAGGAGGACACACATCTTACTGCAATAAAGCCACAGTTGTGCCCAATCTGAGTCTTTGTACAATTGATCGTGCATCAATTTATTGCAGTAAGATTTTCTACAAGATGGACCTCCGAATCAAACCAGATCGCCTGCAGCTGGATCCGCAATCAGCCGACGCCAGAAGAGATTTTAATCACTGGCTAGCTTGCTTCGAGACTTACATAAACTCAGCGACCAACACACTGACGGAGACTCAGAGGATACAGATCCTGTACTCAAGATTGAGCTCCAACATGTTTCCGCTGATCCAGGACGCCCCGACTTACGCGGACGCCACGGCTCTCCTCAGAGAGAACTACGCGCAGAAAGCGAACTCACACTTCGCCAGGCACGCACTCGCCACTCACTCTCAACTCCCTGGTGAGTCCATTGAAGACTTCTGGCGGGCCCTAATCCCACTCGTCCGGGACTGTGACTGTCAGGCTGTCACGGCCACTGAACATTCTAATCTCAACATGAGCGATGCTTTCGTAACGGGGATTGGGTCTGACCTCATTCGCCTAAGACTGCTCGAAGGGGCCACGCTCGACCTAGCGGAGACTAAAATGCTAGCGCTCTCCATGACGGTCACCTCACATAACGCTCAGGCCTACCCCTCCGGCCGCCTGGCCCACTCCTCCTATCCCTCGTGGACCCCGCAAACGGCTGCCCCAGCCGGGGCCTTACCCAGCCAATACGCCTGGCCACACGCCAATCCGCGCACCCCGGGGGTCCCCGATGTTACTTCTGTGGCCAGCAGAAGCACCCTTGTCAACGCTGCCCGACTCGCACCGCCATTTGCAAGGCTTGCAGCAAAAAGGGCCACTTTGCCGCAGTGTGCCAGGCCCGCGCAGATGCCGCGATCGCCCCCTCACCCCTGACACACGCACAATGGGCGGCGCCATCTTCATCCGGGACCACGCGCAGCCAGTGGGCGCCGCCATCTCCCCCCACTCAGTCCACGTGCGGCCCATGGGTGCCGCCATTTTGTCCCCTGCAGGATCTTCAGTCACCGCCATCTTGTCTTCCCCACACTCTCCGTCTTCTGACACAAGTGATGATCAACCACAGCTCGCCTTGATGACGCTCGACCAGTCCCGGCCACACAGCCTGGCCACTGATTCGACTACGGTGAAAATCAACAGCTGGACTCCGGCAGCACCGAAAGCTTCATCCACCCGGATACAGTAAGGCGCTGCTCCCTCGCGGTCCACCCTGCCAACCAAAGAATCGCCCTGGCCTCCAGATCCCATTCCATCCCGATCCGGGAGTTCTGCACGGTCACTCTCACGGTCCAGGGCGTAGAATTCAGCAGCTTCCGCCTCTACATCCTTCCTAATCTCTGCGCTGCACTATTACTAGGCCTGGATTTCCAGTGTAACCTCCAGAGTCTCACCCTGAAATTCGGCGGGCCCCTACCATCCCAACAGTGTGTGCGGCCTCGTGACACTAAATGTCGACCCCCCCCTCTCTCTTTGCCAATCTAACTTCGGACTGGAAACCCGTTGCCACCAGGAGCAGACGGTACAGCACCCAGGACAAGACCTTCATCAGATCCGAGGTCCAGCGGCTGCTTCGGGAGGGTATCATCGAGGCCAGCAACAGCACCTGGAGAGCTCAAATGGTAGTCGTTAAAACTGGGGAGAAGTATAGAATGGTCGTGGACTACAGCCAGACCATCAATCGGTACACGCAGCTCGACGCGTACCCTCTCCCACGCATATCTGATATGGTCAATCAGATTGCATAGTACCGGGCCTTCTCGATGATTGACCTAAAATCCGCCTACCACCAGCTCATTCGTAAATCAGACCGTCCATATACTGCCTTCGAGGCGGACAGTCGTCTCTATCACTTCCTCAGGGTTCCCTTCGGTGTCACTAACGGGGTCTCAGTCTTCCAAAGGGAGATGGACCGAATGGTCGACCGGTACGGTTTGCAGGCCACTTTTCCATACCTAGACAACGTCACCATCTGCGGCCATGATCAGCAGGACCACGGTGCCAACCTTGCTAAATTCCTCCGCACCGCCACTCTCCTCAACCTCACCTACAATAAGGAGAAGTGTGTGTTCAGCACGACCCGCTTCGCCATCCTCGGCTATGTGGTCCAGTACGTAGTTCTGGGGCCCGATCCCGACCGCATGCACCCCCTCATGGAGCTTTCCCTCCCCCACTGCCCCAAGGCCCTCAAACGCTGTCTGGGGTTCTTTTCATACTACGCTCAGTGGGTCCCAAACTATGCGGACAAGGCCCGCCCACTCATTCAGTCCATCCACTTTCCCCTTACGGCTGAGGCACAACAGGCCTTCGCCCATATCAGAGCTGATGTAGCCAAGGCCGGGAAGCACGCAGTAGACGAGACACTGCCCTTCCAAGTAGAAAGCGACGCATCAGACGTCGCACTTGCCGCCACCCTCAATCAGGCAGGCAGACCCGTGGCATTCTTTTCCCACACCCTTCATGCCTCTGAAATCCGGCACTCATCCATCGAAAAGGAGGCCCAAGCTATCATTGAAGCTGTGCGGCATTGGAGGTATTACCTGGCCGGCAGGAGATTCACTCTCCTCACTGACCAACGGTCGGTAGCCTTCATGTTCAACAACACGCAGCGGGCCAAGATCAAGAATGATAAAATCTTGCGGTGGAGAATCGAGCTCTCCACCTATAATTACGAGATTCTGTATCGCGCGGCAAACTCAACGAGCCCCCAGACGCCCTTTTCTAAGGTACATGTGCCAGCGCACAAGTAGACAGACTCCGGGCCCTACACGACAGCCTTTGTCACCCGGGGGTCACACGGTTGTACCATCTTGTCAAGGCTCGCAATCTACCCTACTCCTCGAGAAAGTACCGACAGGCACCAGGGACTTCCAGGTCTGTGCAGAGTGCAAGCCGCACTTCTACCGGCCGGACCGTGCGTGCCTGGTGAAGGCCTCACGCCCCTTTGAAGGCCTCAGCGTGGATTTCAAAGGGCTCCCCCCTCCACCGACCGAAACACGTATATTCTCAGTGTGGTCGATCAGTACTCCAGGTTCCCCTTCGCAAACCCATGCCCCGATATGACGTCCGCCACTGTCATCAAGGCCCTCGACACAATCGTCGCTCTGTTCGGTTTCCCCGCCTACATCCACAGTGATAGGGGCTGGTTTAGCTCACTGGGCTAAATCACTGGCTTTGAAAGCAAACCAAGCAGGCCAGCAGCACGGTTCGATTCCCGTACCAGCCTCCCCGAACAGGCGCCGGAATGTGGCGACTAGGGGCTTTTCACAATAACATCATTGAAGCCTACTTGTGACAATAAGGTATTTTCATTTCATTCATTTTTTTTCATTCAGGAGTGATGAGCTGTCAGTTCCTGCTCAGCAGGGGTATCGCCTCCAGCAGGACGACCAGCTATAACCCCCGGGCAAACGGGCAGGTAGCGAGGGAGAACGGGACGGTTTGGAGGGCCATCCAACTGGCCCTACGGTCCAGGAAACTCCAAGCCTCTCGCTGGCAGGAGGTCCTCCCAGATGCACTACACTCCATCCGGTCACTACTGTGCACTGCCACGAATAATACACCCCATGAATGTCTTTTTGCCTTCCCCAGGAAGTCCACATTCGGGGTGTCGCTCCCGACTTGGCACCAGCAGGTTCCACCCATACACACTTCCCCGGCCAGGCGCCATCCTCCCCTCCCCCGGTGCTTCCAACATTAACCCCACCAGGACCATCCCTCCTTCCCCTGCCCAGGCAAGAGGATGAAGAGGATTTTGGCAGGCTCCCGGAGTCATCCAACATCAGGCCAGCACCGACATCGCCGCCACCATTATGTCGCTCCCAGCGGAAGGTCAAGGCACCAGACCGGTTGAACCTCTAACTGGCACCAGACTTTCAAAAGACATTTTTTTTTTCCCCTCCTTTTTTTAATAAAACACTGTGCATAATTTTCACTACTGTATATAGTTCTACACCACCCCCGCCGGACATTTTTAACAGGGGGTGAATGTGGTAAACCAATGTTACACCTGTTTAGGTGATGTAAGGTAGGACTTGTACTACAGGTTCGCCGGTACCCCCTGCCTGCTGGCTCCGCCCAGTAAGAGGAGTATAAATATGCGTGTCCTCTATTCAGCTGCCATTTCGCCAGCTGCTGTAGGAGGCCACGCATCTTACTGCAATAAAGCCACAATTGTACCCAATCGTGCATCAACTACCAACCTGACTTTCCCAGTCCACCTGCACATTGAAGTCCCCCATGATTATTGTAATGTTGCCTTTTTTACATGCTTTTCTGTTTCCTGATTTATTTTCTGCCCCACCTCCTGACTAGAAATAGGAAGGGTGCAGTAACATTGTTGGGACTTTACTACAGGCCTCCCAAAAGCAAGAGTGAGGTAGAGGTACAAATATGTGGACAGATTTTTGAAAAATGTAGGAGCAATGTGTGGTTGTGATGGGAGATTCTAACTTCCCCAACATTGAATGGGACTCATGTAGTGTTGGAGCCGTAGATGGAGCAGAATTTGTAAGGAGCGTCCAGGAGTGTTTTTAGAGCAGTATGTAAATAGTCTGACTCGGGAAGGGGCCATACTGGACCTAGTATTGGGGAATGATCCCAGCCAGGTGGTTGAACTTTCAGTCGGCGATAATTTTGGGAATAGCAATCACAATTCCGTAAGTTTTAGAATACTCATGGACAAAGACGAGAGTGGTCCTAAAGGAAGAGTGCTAAATTGGAAAAAGGCCAAGTATAATAAAATTCGGCAGGAGCTAGGGAATGTGGATTGGGAGCAGCTGTTTAAGGGTAAATCCATATTTGAAATGTGGGAGTCTTTTAAGGAAAGGTTGATTAGAGTGCAGGACAGACATGTCCCTGTGAAAATGAGGGCTAGAAATGGCAAGATTAGGGAACCATGGATGACGAGTGGAGACGAGCTAAGATGAAAAAGGAAGCATACATATGATCTAGGCGACTCAAAACTGATGAAGCTTTGGAGGAATATCGGGAAAGTAGGACAAATCTCAAATGTGCAATAAAAGGGGTTGCAAAATATCTTTGGCGAACAGGGTTAAGGAAAATCCCAAAGCCTTTTATTAGTATATAAGGAGCAAGAGGGTAACTAGAGAAAGGATTGGCCCACTCAAAGACAAAAGAGGGAATTTATGCGTGGAGTCAGAGGAAATGGGTGAGATTCTTAATGAGTACTTTGCATCGGTATTCACCAAGGAGAGGGACATGATGGATGTTGAGGCTGGGGATGGATGTTTAAATACTCTAGGTCAAGTCGGCACAAGGAAGGGAGAAGTTTTGGGTATTCTAAAAGGTACTAAGTTGGACAAGTCCACAAGTCCGGATGGGATCTATCCCAGTTTACTGAGGGAAGCGAGGGACGAATTAGCTGGGGCATTAACAGATATCTTTGCAGCATCCTTGAGCATGGGTGAAGTCCCGGAGGACTGGAGAATTGCTAATGTTGTCCCTTTGTTTAAGAAGGGGAGCAGGGATAATCCAGGGAATTATAGACCTGTGAGCTTGACGTCAGTGTTAGGCAAACTGTTGGAGAAGATACTGAGGAATAGGATCTATTCACATTTGGAAGAAAATAGACTTATCAGTGATGGGCAGCATGGTTTTGTGCAGGGAGGGTCACATCGTACAAACCGAATAGAATTCTTTGAGGAAGTGATAAAGTTAATTGATGAGGGAAGGGATGTAGATGTCATATACGTGGACTTCAGTAAGGCATTTGATAAAGTTTCCCATGGCAGGTTGATGGAAAAAGTGAAGTTGCATGGGGTTCAGGGTGTACTAGCTAGATAGAACATAGAACAGTACAGCACAGAACAGGCCCTTCGGCCCTCAATGTTGTGCCGAGCCATGATCACCCTACTCAAACCCACGTATCCACCCTATACCCCTAACCCATAATGGATAAAGAACTGGCTGGTCAACAGGAGACAGAGAGTAGTGGTGGAAGGGAGTGTCTCAAAATGGAGAAGGGTGACTACTCGTGTTCCACAGGGATCTATTTTGGGACCACTGTTGTTCCCCACCACTATTTCACATGCGAGTGACTCCCCATTCGCGAACCGGACTGTCAGCTGCAGAGATAGTCTATGGTTGGGCAATGAGGACTCACTCGCATATGAAACAGTGCCAAGGGTAATACTTTTAGCCAATTTAACCCGGTTTCTTCAGTTAATGTGGATAATTTTTCTTTTAAAGTCCTGTTGGCTCTTTCCACAATTCCTGCTGCCTGCGGGTGATACGCGCAGTGCAGTTGCTGTTTAATTACGAGTGCTTCGCACAATTCAGTATTGATCCGAGCTACAAAATGTGGTCCATTGTCTGAGCTCAACATTTTGGGTACCCCAAAACGAGGAATGACTTCTGTTAACAACAACTTTACTACCATATGTGCCGTACAATTAGTGGTGGGGAAGGCTTCAATCCATTTACTAAACACATCGATTATTACTAAACAATATTTATAGCATTGTGCTTTTGGCAATTCGATAAAATCAAGCTGTATACAAGCAAAAGGGCCATCTGGCAAGGAAGTGGTTCCTGGAGGGCATTTAATACCTTTACCCTTACTATTGGGGAGCCAGCCAGGAGGCAAGGTCAAGGTGGCTAGGGCTGTTCTCCCGTGTCAGTATAACATCACAAGGGGGAGGCTGTGGAGGAAAATTTTCCTCCTCATTAGGTTGGAGTGATAAGTCAAGAAAAGCCTGATTAACAGAGGTAAAGGGTTGTTGCATATTTACGGCTTGCGTATATGACCGAGTGCGTGTCGCTACGGGGGACGCGTCAGTGGGAGTTTCATTGGTAATGGGATCAGAAGGGGGAGTCAGGACTTGGGACAGTGGAATTGTAGGATCGGGGAGTGCAGGATGAGGGTGGGGTCCAGGGTTCAAATCCTCCTCCTCTTCCGTATTGCCTGAATATGGGAACATCGGCATGCCAGAGCAACTGGGAGGATCCTCCTTTCCTATAATATTATGGGCCAGCCCTATTTTCCTGGTGAGAGGAGGTTCCTTATTACCAGATTGCTTTTTATCGTTTTGATACTCCCTATCCCAAAGCTTACATTCCAATTTTAAAGTCTCCCAATCTTTCGCTTTACCATTCACACACTCATTAATCCCTTTTTTGCGGGTGTTATCTCTTCAACTCATTAATAGTGATTGTTCGTTGCGTTAAGTGGACTGTTTTTTTCCACTGTGAAATTAAACATTCAATTTGAAGCCGGCATTTTTTTTTCCAGGTTGCTTTTTTTCTGCATCAATGCTATTGTCAAAGTTCCAAGAACCCCCTAGTGGCCAAATGTCGTTACCCAATTTATTGTTTAAAGCAGCGCTGCAGATAATCTCTGAAATGTACGTTCTTGAGAAGGGGTTTTCTAAACACATGAAAAATAGAGGGAATTGCCCCTAGTTTTGTCTAAAGTTTGTCCCATAACGTCAGTAAAATGTGCCCCTGGCAAAAAAAATGTTCAAAAAAAAGTCACTGGTACCAAAATCAAATTGGAGGGTCCCTGACCCAAACTTTAATTATAGCCTGTTTAAACCTGATCCGGGTGGAAAACGAGATCAAAAGATCTCTGACCTTAGGCTAATAACAAACGGGTCCCTGACCCAAGGTAAACCTGTACAGCTCTGATCTGGATTTGAAAACAAGAGTAGGAGGTCCCTGACCTCAGGTAAACAACAATCGGGTCCCTGACCCTAAACACTCTACTCACAGTCAAATTTAGATTTGAGCACCGTCACCTGTTTAGTTACTTCCGTCAGGGATGAGGGGTCAAGCCAGCAATCCGAAAGAGAGAGAGAGACCAAGGTGAATCATACCTTGTGCCGGCGTCTGTCTCCTTCCTCCTGCTCGTGGCTCAATCACTTTTTTCAGTCCCCCACGGAAATTCACTCAGGGTATTGGTTTTTTGCTCGCAGCGCCAAATGTTGTAGTCAATATTTTTCCCGCTTCTGGACTGTGATAGAAAGATTCACCAACGCTCGTTAAGAAAACAAAACTAAGCTTTATTTGCGAATTACAATTGCATGCAGAAATGGCTGAAACTTGGAGTCGGAGAGCAGTCAAATACAAACTGCTGGGTCCATCCCAAGTCTGCGCTATTACAGAAAAATAGGACAATATTTATACAGTATATGGATCAAGATTACGTGAATACAG
Source organism: Scyliorhinus canicula (assembly GCF_902713615.1). Taxonomy (NCBI): domain Eukaryota; kingdom Metazoa; phylum Chordata; class Chondrichthyes; order Carcharhiniformes; family Scyliorhinidae; genus Scyliorhinus; species Scyliorhinus canicula. Next base: position 81,272,343 of record NC_052161.1, read on the forward strand.
TTTGGTCAGGAATTTGATCAAAAGTAAAACATAAGCAATATCATAAAACTGGCGTCACCTTGCTGACCTTTGAGGACTCGGGGTCTCACATCATTATCTTGTCTTTTGATCGCATGTTTAAGAAACGGAGCTGACTTGTTTAAAAATGGTAAGAGACGAGTTCTGGCCTATCTTGTCATATTTATACTGCTTTGGGTTATGATGAGTCAGTGTTATCAAGTTTACAGAGCCAGCCAGTTTGTAGGTCAAGTTGACCTTTTCTGCTTGTATTTGTGCCTTAGGTTATGCGAAGTCAGTTTAAATTTCATTGTACCAAGAAACTCGCCATTATTTGCTTCGCACAACACCACATAAATATACATAAATGATCTGGACGAAGGTATAGGTGGTCTGATTAGCAAGTTTGCAGATGATACTAAGATTGGTGGAGTAGAAGATAGTGAAGGGGACTGTCAGAGAACACGGCAGAATATAGATAGATTGGAGAGTTGGGCAGAGAAATGGCAGATGGAGTTCAATCCAGGCAAATGCGAGGTGATGCATTTTGGAAGATCTAATTCAAGAGCGGACTATACGGTCAATGGATGAGTCATGGGGAAAATTGATGTACAGAGAGATCTGGGAGTTCAGGTCCATTGTACCCTGAAGGTGGCAACGCAGATCGATAGAGTGGTCAAGAAGGCATACAGCATGCTTGCCTTCATCGGACGGGGTATTGAGTACAAGAGTCGGCAGGTCATGTTACAGTTGTATCGGATTTTGGTTAGGCCACATTTGGAATACTGCGTGCAGTTCTGGTCGCCACATTACCAGAAGGATGTGGATGCTTTAGAAAGGGTGCAGAGGAGGTTCACCAGGATGCTGCCTGGTATGGAGGGTGCTAGCTATTAAGAAAGGTTGAATAGATTAGGATTGTTTTCGTTGGAAAGACGGAGGTTGAGGGGGGACCTGATTGAGGTCTAGAAAATTATGAGAAGTATGGACAGGGTGGATAGCAACAAGCTTTTTATAAGAGTGGGGACGTCAATTACAAGGGGTCACGATTTCAAGGTGAGGGGGAGAAATTTAAGGAAGATGTGCGTGGAAAGTTTTTACGTAGAGGTTGGTGGGTGCCTGGAACGCTTTGCCAGCAGAGATGGTAGAGGCGGGCATGATAGCATCATTTAAGATGCATCTAGACAGATATATGAATGGGCGGGGAACAGAGGGAAGTAGATCCTTGGAAAATAGGCGACAGGTTTAGATAAAGGATCTGGATCGGCGCAGGCTGGTAGGGCCGAAGGGCCTGTTCCTGTGCTGTCATTTTCTTTGTTCTTTGTTCTACTGTTAGAGTGCCTTGAAACATTGTATTATATTAAAAAGCATTAAATGCAAGTTGTTGCTGATGCAATCATTATCCAGGATGTACCGTGGATTAAAATGGATTATGAAACCAACAGCATAATGTAAAGCAACAGTAGAAATGTAAATAAGGATGTGGGTTGGATCATCAAGCAAAGAACATGTGTAGGGACTGATTAGATACCATCATGGGGCTGGTTTAGCACAAGGCTAAATAGCTGGCTTTTAAAAAGCAGACCATGGCAGGCCAGCAGCGTGGGTTCAATTCCCGCACCAGCCTCCTCAAACAGGCGTTGGAATGTGGCGACGAGGGGCTTTTCACAGTAACTTCATTTAAAGCCTACTTTTGACAATAAGTGATTTTCATTTCATTTCACAAATTAAGGAAGGATATTATTGCATAATCAAACATTTGAAGTTATTGTGGTGATTGTAGATCTGACTAGATGCAATACAACTGAGCAAGCACTAGAGGGAGCACGGGAGAGCTATACATACACAGGGACAGGAAGTGACGACACACTTAACGGAAGGCAGAACTCGTAGCAGGACACAGACACACAAGCAGGCAGCATTTGAGGTAGCCGTAAGTTAAGCTCTGAAGAGAGAATGAATTCACAATAAAGCACCTTCTCCAACTTTGAGACTACGAGCTTTATTAAGACACGAGGAACAACACATGGTACCAGGTTTGGCTTCAGACGCTTACTACAGGACAACTCAGCTGCAGACACAGAAAGAACAAAATGGCATGGAAATCTCCTACTGGACATTCGACTTGGGATGACATCGCTTATTCGAGGATGTGGCATGGAACCCCACCTCAGCTGGACACGACCGGCAAAGTAAGAAATGTCTGGGAAATGTTTAAACAAATGTTTGATTTATATATCATAGCTAATGATGTAGCAGCAGCCTCAGACGAAATTAAAATAGCAATGCTCATCGCAGGACATGAAGCTAGGAAAGTATATAATGGATTTAAATACTCAAAAGATGAAGACAGCAACAGCTTACAAACAATACTAAACAAATTTGAAGAGTACTGTAAGGAATTTGAACAGCACGGTATGCTCAGAGGCCAAACTGCACAGAGACTGAGTGATGCAAAACTTAAACAATCACTAAAAGAACAAGGAATCGCGAGTGAAAAGTACAGATCAAAAAGAACAAATAACTTGAATTTTTCACACAGCCACAACGCTGAACTCCAGTCCAGATCGAAAGGAAAAGGTAATTAACAACTATCAGAAAGAAAAAATGCTGAAATCCGCGATAAAATGGCGTCGGAGCACATTTTACAGTCTCGGGCAGACAAAGAACTACAAACTGCGTCTGCACATGCGCAGGAAACGGAAGCCGCGCATGCGCAGTTACAATCACCCGTTTTGCGTTTAAAAAAGTTTGCGTTGCTGATCATTATGCACATGCGCAAGCCGCGCATGCGCAGTCTCAAAACTTTTTGGTCGCGGATCGTTATGCGCATGCGCAAGCCGTGCATGCGCAGTGGACACAAAACCGCACAGTGAAGGAAGGTCGATTTGTGCATGCGCAATTGATTCCTACGCATGACGTCACGAGCGTCATGACGTCTGAACATCCGGACCACGCCTACTTAAAAGGGAAATGCCCGAAAATTGAAAACAAGATACTTAAAGTGGTAAAACCAAACTTTCTTGCCTCAGAAGACAGAAAAACACCTGAACTTAAACCAGCAGTTGAAAATAACTCTCACAACACCCTGGAAAAAGCAGTCTGCACCACCCAAAGTGAAGAGAACAAAAAGAAATCCGAAACAAAAAAAGATGATTTGCTTTTTGAAGAATACTACTCAGACATGGCTGAGTTATTCGGATATGCTGATCACAGCATCAGCGACACGGTCGCAAAGCTCAACACGAATCTACTCATGGTAGATGAATCCAACCAAGATGATTTGGTTTTCGAAGAATACTACTCAGACATGGCTGAGTTATTCGGATATGCTGATCACATAATCAGCGACACGGTCGCAAAGCTCAACACGAATCTACTCGTGGTAGACGAATCCAACCAAGGTGATTTGGTTTTCGAAGAATACTACTCATACATGGCTGAGTTATTCGGATATGCTGATCACAGCATCAGCGACACGGTCGCAAAGCTCAACACGAATCTACTTGTGGTAGATGAATCCAACACCATAGTGCCATGGCAGATCATCGATACATTGGATGACAGCAATACCCAAGACGAAGACGACGCCACACAGAGAGCACAGAAAGACTCCTCAGAGAGAGCGATGACAGGCTCCACAGTGTGAGTGATGAAAGACTACAAAAGGGAAGCAAGCAAACACTCCCTGGCGAACACCATGCATGAACAAGACCATGAAGGTCAACGAGCAACCGCAACCGCAAGCAGACTATGAAAGTCTACCAAGCTCACATAAACAAGAAGAAGACAATGTACATCTACCCACTGCATGTGAAAACAGTGACAAGGTGATCACACTTGACATACAGGAGGTACAGGGTCACAGCGAGACTGACAGTTCTCAGCTTGTCTGCACAGAAGCACAGAGTAGGGCCACCCAAGAGTCCAGAGAGACCACGCCAACAAAAACCATCCAGATTTTGACTCCAGAAGAGGAGCACCAAGAGTCCAGTGAGACCACGCCAAAAGAAACCATGCAGATTTTGACTCCAGAAGAGGAGCACCAAGAGTCCAGTGAGCAACATCAACAGAAACCATGAAGATTTTGACTCCGGAAGAGGAGCACCAAGAGTCCAGAGAGACCGCGTCAAATGAAATCGTGAAGAGTTTGACTCCGGAAGAGGAGTACCAAGAAAGCAAAGATGAGGAATCAAATCCTCGACAAATGACTGATGTCACCAGCATCGATGCAACATCAGCAACAGGGCAGCACGGTAGCATGGTGGTTAGCATAAATGCTTCACAGCTCCAGGGTCCCAGGTTCGATTCCCGGCTGGGTCACTGTCTGTGCGGAGTCTGCACATCCTCCCCGTGTGTGCATGGGTTTCCTCCGGGTGCTCCGGTTTCCTCCCACAGTCCAAAGATGTGCGGGTTAGGTGGATTGGCCAGGCTAAATTGCCCTTAGTGTCCTAAAAAATAAGGTTAATGGGGGTTGTTGGGTTACTGGTATAGGTATACGTGGGCTTGAGTAGGGTGATCATTGCTCAGCACAACATCGAGGGCCAAAGGGCCTGTTCTGTGCTGTACTGTTCTAATTCTAATTCTAATTCTAATCAGATCAGTCTCACCATTCTTGAGACGAAACGTTCAATGCAACAGATTCCACAAAGGACACACGCACCAATAACTGTGACAATGACTCAAATTATCCACACGGGACACTCATTGAGCATAACAAGAAAAACATAAGCCACAAGAAGTACAGCAGAAAAGAGAACAACAACAGCAAGAACAAAAGCAACATGAAGGCTGAGAGGTGACTTAATAGAGACATATAAGATAGTCAGAGGGTTAGATAGGGTGGACAGTGAGAGTCTTTTTCCTCGGATGGTGATGACCAATACGAGGGGACATAGCTTTAAATTGAGGGGTGAGAGATATAGGACAGATGTCAGAGGCAGTTTCTTTACTCAGAGAGTAGTAGGGGTGTGGAACGCCCTGCCTGCAATAGTAGTAGACTCGCCAACTTTAAGGGTATTTAAGTGGTCACTGGATAGACATATGGATGAAAATGGAATAGTGTAGGTCAGATAGGCTTCAGATGGTTTCACAGGTCGGCGCAACATCGAGGGCCGAAGGGCCCGTACTGCGCTGTAGTGTTCTATGTTCTATGTTCTATGAAGCGCGACAATAACAACACAAATCGCAAGAAGCACTGCAGAAACAAGAACAACAGCACCAACAAAAACTACAAGCACAACGTCAAAAAATCCAAGAAGAAGAACAAAACCAAAAAGAAGCATAACAAAGACAGAAACGACAAAAACAGCAACAAGAACGGCAAGGAAAACAACAAAGACAGGAACGACAGAAACAACAGCAATGAAACAATGACTTGTACAAAATGGTACAACTCTGCACATGAAGGACAATGCCACAGCACACTGCAAAACAATGACAAGACTACAAACATGCCATGGGATGTCAACGAATCGCACAAACTCACATCTGCTCCAGAACAAGCAAGCACACCAGCTTTCAAGGCGGATGACATAATAAATTGATACCACAAGCACAGAAAAAAGTCCATGTCAGTCAACATCAGTGATTCGACCATGCAAACACCTCGGGATGACGTATTGGTTACTTAAAATAACAAGGAACACCAACAACATTCACAACAGAGTTGCAATATCAATATCACCACGTCAACAACAACAAAAGAAAAAACTCTGAACAAATTCATCAAGTTTGGACTCATAAATGTTTTTATTAAGATTGGACTCATAAATATAAATTGGCTTTGTAAAATATGCAATAGCAACCATCACCTGTATAGATACACATATCATAAGTAACTGTTTTGTACAATTTTCTTTAACGATGTACAGAAAATATGTAAAGAAAAAAGGGGGGATGTGGTGATTGTAGATCTGACTAGATGCAATACAACTGAGCAAGCACTAGAGGGAGCACGGGAGAGCTATATATACACAGGGACAGGAAGTGACGACACACTTCACGGATGGCAGAACTCGTAGCAGGACACAGACACACAAGCAGGCAGCATTTGAGGTAGCCGTAAGTTAAGCTCTGAAGAGAGAATGAATTCACAATAAAGCACCTTCTCCAACTTTGAGACTACGAGCTTTATTAAGACACATGGTACCAGGTTTGGCTTCAGACGCTTACTACAGGACAACTCAGCTGCAGACACAGAAAGAACAAAATGGCATGGAAATCTCCTACTGGACATTCGACTTGGGATGACATCGCTTATTCGAGGATGTGGCATGGAACCCCACCTCAGCTGGACACGACCGGCAAAGTAAGAAATGTCTGGGAAATGTTTAAACAAATGTTTGATTTATATATCATAGCTAATGATGTAGCAGCAGCCTCAGACGAAATTAAAATAGCAATGCTCATCGTAGGACATGAAGCTAGGAAAGTATATAATGGATTTAAATACTCAAAAGATGAAGACAGCAACAGCTTACAAACAATACTAAACAAATTTGAAGAGTACTGTAAGGAATTTGAACAGCACGGTATGCTCAGAGGCCAAACTGCACAGAGACTGAGTGATGCAAAACTTAAACAATCACTAAAAGAACAAGAAATCGCGAGTGAAAAGTACAGATCAAAAAGAAGAAATAACTTGAATTTTTCACACAGCCACAACGCTGAACTCCAGTCCAGATCGAAAGGAAAAGGTAATTAACAACTATCAGAAAGAAAAAATGCTGAAATCCGCGATAAAATGGCGTCGGAGCACATTTTACAGTCTCGGGCAGACAAAGAACTACAAACTGCGTCTGCGCATGCGCAGGAAACGGAAGCCGCGCAACGAAAACAACAAAGACAGGAACGACAGAAACAACAGCAATGAAACAACGACTTGTACAAAATGGTACAACTCTGCACATGAAGGACAATGCCACAGCACACTGCAAAACAATGACAAGACTACAAACATGCCATGGGATGCCAACGAATCGCACAAACTCACATCTGCTCCAGAACAAGCAAGCACACCAGCTTTCAAGGCGGATGACATAATAAATCGATACCACAAGCACAGAAAAAAGTCCATGTCAGTCAACATCAGTGGTTCAACCATGCAAACACCTCGGGATGACGTATTGGTTACTTAAAATAACAAGGAGCACCAACAACATTCACAACAGAGTTGCAATATCAATATCACCACGTCAACAACAACAAAAGAAAAAACTCTGAACAAATTCATCAAGTTTGGACTCATAAATGTTTTATTAAGATTGGACTCATAAATATAAATTGGCTTTGTAAAATATGCAATAGCAACCATCACCTGTATAGATACACATATCATAAGTAACTGTTTTGTACAATTTTCTTTAACGATGTACAGAAAATATGTAAAGAAAAAAGGGGGCATGTGGTGATTGTAGATCTGACTAGATGCAATACAACTGAGCAAGCACTAGAGGGAGCACGGGAGAGCTATATATACACAGGGACAGGAAGTGATGACACACTTCACGGAAGGCAGAACTCGTAGCAGGACACAGACACACAAGCAGGCAGCATTTGAGGTAGCCGTAAGTTAAGCTCTGAAGAGAGAATGAATTCACAATAAAGCACCTTCTCCAACTTTGAGACTACGAGCTTTATTAAGACACGAGGAACAACACATGGTACCAGGTTTGGCTTCAGACGCTTACTACAGGACAACTCAGCTGCAGACACAGAAAGAACAAAATGGCATGGAAATCTCCTACTGGACATTCGACTTGGGATGACATCGCTTATTCGAGGATGTGGCATGGAACCCCACCTCAGCTGGACACGACCGGCAAAGTAAGAAATGTCTGGGAAATGTTTAAACAAATGTTTGATTTATATATCATAGCTAATGATGTAGCAGCAGCCTCAGACGAAATTAAAATAGCAATGCTCATCGCAGGACATGAAGCTAGGAAAGTATATAATGGATTTAAATACTCAAAAGATGAAGACAGCAACAGCTTACAAACAATACTAAACAAATTTGAAGAGTACTGTAAGGAATTTGAACAGCACGGAATGCTCAGAGGCCAAACTGCACAGAGACTGAGTGATGCAAAACTTAAACAATCACTAAAAGAACAAGAAATCGCGAGTGAAAAGTACAGATCAAAAAGAAGAAATAACTTGAATTTTTCACACAGCCACAACGCTGAACTCCAGTCCAGATCGAAAGGAAAAGGTAATTAACAACTATCAGAAAGAAAAAATGCTGAAATCCGCGATAAAATGGCGTCGGAGCACATTTTACAGTCTCGGGCAGACAAAGAACTACAAACTGCGTCTGCGCATGCGCAGGAAACGGAAGCCGCGCAACGAAAACAACAAAGACAGGAACGACAGAAACAACAGCAATGAAACAACGACTTGTGCAAAATGGTACAACTCTGCACATGAAGGACAATGCCACAGCACACTGCAAAACAATGACAAGACTACAAACATGCCATGGGATGCCAACGAATCGCACAAACTCACATCTGCTCCAGAACAAGCAAGCACACCAGCTTTCAAGGCGGATGACATAATAAATCGATACCACAAGCACAGAAAAAAGTCCATGTCAGTCAACATCAGTGGTTCGACCATGCAAACACCTCGGGATGACGTATTGGTTACTTAAAATAACAAGGAACACCAACAACATTCACAACAGAGTTGCAATATCAATATCACCACGTCAACAACAACAAAAGAAAAAACTCTGAACAATTCATCAAGTTTGGATTCATAAATGTTTTATTAAGATTGGACTCATGACAGAGAAATTTCAGCTAGCTGGGGGGAACGAGCTACGGTACCTGCAGCTCAAAAACTTCCTACGAAAGGAGACAAGGACGTACCCACAACCGCCACGACAGACACTACTGGAAGACCTACTGGACGCAAGTATCCTAGAGAAAGGGAACTGTAGTGACATGTATGACCGACTGGTAGATAGGGACGACACCGTACTGGACGCAACAAGGAGGAAATGGGAGGACGACCTGGGGATGGAGATCGGGTGGGGACTCTGGAGCGAAGCACTGCATAGGGTCAACTCCACCTCCACGTGCGCAAGGCTCAGCCTGACGCAACTAAAAGTGGTACATAGAGCCCACTTAACAAGAACCCGTATGAGTAGGTTCTTCCCGGAGGTGGAAGACAGATGTGAACGGTGCCAAAGAGGCCCGGCCAACCACGCCCACATGTTCTGGTCCTGCCCCAGACTCGTGGAGTACTGGACAGCCTTCTTCGAGGTAATGTCCAAAGTGGTGGGAGTGAGGGTGGAGCCATGCCCGATAGTGGCGGTCTTCGGGGTTTCAGAACAGCCAGATCTATTCCTGGGGAGGAGGGCGGATGCCCTTGCCTTTGCCTCCCTGATCGCCCGCCGTAGAATCCTGTTTGGCTGGCGGTCAGCAGCACCGCCCAGAGCTGCGGACTGGCTGTCCGACCTCTCGGAATCTCTCCAAATGGAGAAAATCAAATTTGCCATCCGAGGGTCGGACGACGGCTTCCACAGAACGTGGGAGCCATTCATGCGACTGTTCCGGGACCTATTTGTGGCCAATGTACAAGAGGAAGAATAGTCGGGGGAAGGTAGCGGGAGGGGGGGGGGGGGCTACAGGTTCGTTACGGGGGGTCGATGGCTAGCTAAGGCCCAAAACCAAGCTAAATAAACATGTTGAGGGGGGGAGGGGGGGGGGGGCGCAGTTACTACTACGAAGATGCTTACCTGTAAATATGTGTGTTAATTTTTGCGTGTTTGTTTTTGTTTGTTTTTTTTTTTCTCTCTCCTAACAATTTGTAATTTGTTCAATATAAAATACGAAAACTGAATAAAAACATTTATAAAAAAAAAAAGATTGGACTCATAAATATAAATTGGCTTTGTAAAATATGCAATAGCAACCATCACCTGTATAGATACACATATCATAAGTAACTGTTTTGTACAATTTTCTTTAACGATGTACAGAAAATATGTAAAGAAAAAAGGGGGGTTGTGGTGATTGTAGATCTGACTAGATGCAATACAACTGAGCAAGCACTAGAGGGAGCACGGGAGAGCTATATATACACAGGGACAGGAAGTGACGACACACTTCACGGAAGGCAGAACTCGTAGCAGGACACAGACACACAAGCAGGCAGCATTTGAGGTAGCCGTAAGTTAAGCTCTGAGGAGAGAATGAATTCACAATAAAGCACCTTCTCCAACTTTGAGACTACGAGCTTTATTAAGACACGAGGAACAACACATGGTACCAGGTTTGGCTTCAGACGCTTACTACAGGACAACTCAGCTGCAGACACAGAAAGAACAAAATGGCATGGAAATCTCCTACTGGACATTCGACTTGGGATGACATCGCTTATTCGAGGATGTGGCATGGAACCCCACCTCAGCTGGACACGACCGGCAAAGTAAGAAATGTCTGGGAAATGTTTAAACAAATGTTTGATTTATATATCATAGCTAATGATGTAGCAGCAGCCTCAGACGAAATTAAAATAGCAATGCTCATCGCAGGACATGAAGCTAGGAAAGTATATAATGGATTTAAATACTCAAAAGATGAAGACAGCAACAGCTTACAAACAATACTAAACAAATTTGAAGAGTACTGTAAGGAATTTGAACAGCACGGAATGCTCAGAGGCCAAACTGCACAGAGACTGAGTGATGCAAAACTTAAACAATCACTAAAAGAACAAGAAATCGCGAGTGAAAAGTACAGATCAAAAAGAAGAAATAACTTGAATTTTTCACACAGCCACAACGCTGAACTCCAGTCCAGATCGAAAGGAAAAGGTAATTAACAACTATCAGAAAGAAAAAAATGCTGAAATCCACGATAAAATGGCGTCGGAGCACATTTTACAGTCTCGGGCAGACAAAGAACTACAAACTGCGTCTGCGCATGCGCAGGAAACGGAAGCCGCGCAACGAAAACAACAAAGACAGGAACGACAGAAACAACAGCAATGAAACAACGACTTGTACAAAATGGTACAACTCTGCACATGAAGGACAATGCCACAGCACACTGCAAAACAATGACAAGACTACAAACATGCCATGGGATGCCAACGAATCGCACAAACTCACATCTGCTCCAGAACAAGCAAGCACACCAGCTTTCAAGGCGGATGACATAATAAATCGATACCACAAGCACAGAAAAAAGTCCATGTCAGTCAACATCAGTGGTTCGACCATGCAAACACCTCGGGATGACGTATTGGTTACTTAAAATAACAAGGAACACCAACAACATTCACAACAGAGTTGCAATATCAATATCACCACGTCAACAACAACAAAGAAAAAACTCTGAACAAATTCATCAAGTTTGGACTCATAAATGTTTTTATTAAGATTGGACTCATAAATATAAATTGGCTTTGTAAAATATGCAATAGCAACCATCACCTGTATAGATACACATATCATAAGTAACTGTTTTGTACAATTTTCTTTAACGATGTACAGAAAATATGTAAAGAAAAAAGGGGGGATGTGGTGATTGTAGATCTGACTAGATGCAATACAACTGAGCAAGCACTAGAGGGAGCACGGGAGAGCTATATATACACAGGGACAGGAAGTGACGACACACTTCACGGAAGGCAGAACTCGTATCAGGACACAGACACACAAGCAGGCAGCATTTGAGGTAGCCGTAAGTTAAGCTCTGAGGAGAGAATGAATTCACAATAAAGCACCTTCTCCAACTTTGAGACTACGAGCTCTATTAAGACACGAGGAACAACACATGGTACCAGGTTTGGCTTCAGACGCTTACTACAGGACAACTCAGCTGCAGACACAGAAAGAACAAATGGCATGGAAATCTCCTACTGGACATTCGACTTGGGATGACATCGCTTATTCGAGGATGTGGCATGGAACCCCACCTCAGCTGGACACGACCGGCAAAGTAAGAAATGTCTGGGAAATGTTTAAACAAATGTTTGATTTATATATCATAGCTAATGATGTAGCAGCAGCCTCAGACGAAATTAAAATAGCAATGCTCATCGCAGGACATGAAGCTAGGAAAGTATATAATGGATTTAAATACTCAAAAGATGAAGACAGCAACAGCTTACAAACAATACTAAACAAATTTGAAGAGTACTGTAAGGAATTTGAACAGCACGGAATGCTCAGAGGCCAAACTGCACAGAGACTGAGTGATGCAAAACTTAAACAATCACTAAAAGAACAAGAAATCGCGAGTGAAAAGTACAGATCAAAAAGAAGAAATAACTTGAATTTTTCACACAGCCACAACGCTGAACTCCAGTCCAGATCGAAAGGAAAAGGTAATTAACAACTATCAGAAAGAAAAAATGCTGAAATCCACGATAAAATGGCGTCGGAGCACATTTTACAGTCTCGGGCAGACAAAGAACTACAAACTGCGTCTGCACATGCGCAGGAAACGGAAGCCGCGCAACGAAAACAACAAAGACAGGAACGACAGAAACAACAGCAATGAAACAACGACTTGTACAAAATGGTACAACTCTGCACATGAAGGACAATGCCACAGCACACTGCAAAACAATGACAAGACTACAAACATGCCATGGGATGCCAACGAATCGCACAAACTCACATCTGCTCCAGAACAAGCAAGCACACCAGCTTTCAAGGCGGATGACATAATAAATCGATACCACAAGCACAGAAAAAAGTCCATGTCAGTCAACATCAGTGGTTCGACCATGCAAACACCTCGGGATGACGTATTGGTTACTTAAAATAACAAGGAACACCAACAACATTCACAACAGAGTTGCAATATCAATATCACCACGTCAACAACAACAAAAGAAAAAACTCTGAACAAATTCATCAAGTTTGGACTCATAAATGTTTTTATTAAGATTGGACTCATAAATATAAATTGGCTTTGTAAAATATGCAATAGCACCATCACCTGTATAGATACACATATCATAAGTAACTGTTTTGTACAATTTTCTTTAACGATGTACAGAAAATATGTAAAGAAAAAAGGGGGGATGTGGTGATTGTAGATCTGACTAGATGCAATACAACTGAGCAAGCACTAGAGGGAGCACGGGAGAGCTATATATGCACAGGGACAGGAAGTGACGACACACTTCACGGAAGGCAGAACTCATAGCAGGACACAGACACACAAGCAGGCAGCATTTGAGGTAGCCGTAAGTTAAGTTCTGAAGAGAGAATGAATTCACAATAAAGCACCTTCTCCAACTTTGAGACTACGAGCTTTATTAAGACACGAGGAACAACACATGGTACCAGGTTTGGCTTCAGACGCTTACTACAGGACAACTCAGCTGCAGACACAGAAAGAACAAAATGGCATGGAAATCTCCTACTGGACATTCGACTTGGGATGACATCGCTTATTCGAGGATGTGGCATGGAACCCCACCTCAGCTGGACACGACCGGCAAAGTAAGAAATGTCTGGGAAATGTTTAAACAAATGTTTGATTTATATATCATAGCTAATGATGTAGCAGCAGCCTCAGACGAAATTAAAATAGCAATGCTCATCGCAGGACATGAAGCTAGGAAAGTATATAATGGATTTAAATACTCAAAAGATGAAGACAGCAACAGCTTACAAACAATACTAAACAAATTTGAAGAGTACTGTAAGGAATTTGAACAGCACGGTATGCTCAGAGGCCAAACTGCACAGAGACTGAGTGATGCAAAACTTAAACAATCACTAAAAGAACAAGGAATCGCGAGTGAAAAGTACAGATCAAAAAGAAGAAATAACTTGAATTTTTCACACAGCCACAACGCTGAACTCCAGTCCAGATCGAAAGGAAAAGGTAATTAACAACTATCAGAAAGAAAAAATGCTGAAATCCGCGATAAAATGGCGTCGGAGCACATTTTACAGTCTCGGGCAGACAAAGAACTACAAACTGCGTCTGCGCATGCGCAGGAAACGGAAGCCGCGCAACGAAAACAACAAAGACAGGAACGACAGAAACAACAGCAATGAAACAACGACTTGTACAAAATGGTACAACTCTGCACATGAAGGACAATGCCACAGCACACTGCAAAACAATGACAAGACTACAAACATGCCATGGGATGCCAACGAATCGCACAAACTCACATCTGCTCCAGAACAAGCAAGCACACCAGCTTTCAAGGCGGATGACATAATAAATCGATACCACAAGCACAGAAAAAAGTCCATGTCAGTCAACATCAGTGGTTCGACCATGCAAACACCTCGGGATGACGTATTGGTTACTTAAAATAACAAGGAACACCAACAACATTCACAACAGAGTTGCAATATCAATATCACCACGTCAACAACAACAAAAGAAAAAACTCTGAACAAATTCATCAAGTTTGGACTCATAAATGTTTTTATTAAGATTGGACTCATAAATATAAATTGGCTTTGTAAAATATGCAATAGCAACCATCACCTGTATAGATACACATATCATAAGTAACTGTTTTGTACAATTTTCTTTAACGATGTACAGAAAATATGTAAAGAAAAAAGGGGGGATGTGGTGATTGTAGATCTGACTAGATGCAATACAACTGAGCAAGCACTAGAGGGAGCACGGGAGAGCTATATATACACAGGGACAGGAAGTGACGACACACTTCACGGAAGGCAGAACTCGTAGCAGGACACAGACACACAAGCAGGCAGCATTTGAGGTAGCCTTAAGTTAAGCTCTGAAGAGAGAACGAATTCACAATAAAGCATCTTCTCCAACTTTGAGACTACGAGCTTTATTAAGACATGAGGAACAACACAGTTATGATGAGGAAGGGATTCTGGATGGTTTTCCTGGGGAAGAACGGAGTTGGACATTTTGGAATTGAAGTTTGAGGATCATGAAGGAATGAATCATAGAAACAGATCATAGAATTTTCAGGGCAGAAGAAGGCCCATTAACCCATCGCGTCTGCACCGGCCCTTGGAAAGAGCATCCCACTTAAGCCTATCCCATCCCCGTAACCCAGTAACCCCACATAACCTTTTTTGGACACTAAGGGCAATTTATCATGGCCAATCTACCTAACCTGCACATCTGTGGACAGTGGGAGGAAACCGGAGCACCCGGAGGAAACCCACTCAGATACGGGGAGAACGTGCAGACTCCGCACAGACAGTGAAGCAAATGGGAATCGAACCAGGGTCCCTGGAGCTGTGAAGCAACTGTGATAACCACTGTGCTACCTTGCTGCCCGAATGGTAAAACCTGATCCAAGCAAATTGATGAGTAAAGAGTTAGGCCTGGGGAGAGCAGTGACAAATTATGAATTTGTGGAATAAGTCTTAACGGTAGGTTTTGGGGGTGGCACAGTGGCGCAGTTGTTAGTGCTGCTCCCTATGGCACTGAGGACCCAGGTTCAATCCCGGCCCCGGGCCACTGCCTGTGTGGAGTTTGTACATTCTCCCCGTGTCTGCGTGGGTTTCACCCCCACAACCCAAAGATGTGCAGGCTAGTGGATTGGCTATGCTGAATTGCCCCTTAATTGGAAAACCAAATAATTGGGTAATCTAAATTTACTTAAAAAAAGTAGGTTTTGACGCAGTGGCGTGCAGAGGTCTGGTGATGCCCGGGGCAAATCTTGATTGTATGCCCCAAAGACTCAAGTATAAGGCCTAATATACTGAGAAATATTATGAGAAAGGAAAACATTTTGAATATATAAACACAGATGAAACATGAAATAAACGCTTTATTCGATTTTAATATAAATCAATCAAATTTATTAAGTTCTTTTCCCCAAATGATACCTCCTGTCACAAAACACCTGAACTACTTCACTTTTTACATCAGCTGTGAGAAATTCTTTTTCAATGCTTATTAAAGCCAGGTTGGTCAGTCGCTCCTGTGACATAGAAGACCTCAGATATGTTTTTATTAATTTCAGTTTTGAAAATGACCTTTCACAGCTTGCGACTGAAAATGCGATTGTAAGCAGTAATCTGTATGAAACACACAGCGTCGGAAAGACATCCCTCCCATACTGCAGTAAAGACTCCAGAGCATCTTTAGGATCAGGGGGAACTCTATTCCCTCCAGCTCGAAGGAGCATCACAAAATCAATAATTTCGTCATATAACTGAATTGCAACCACATCATTGTCATAATAATTTGCAAAGTCTGAACATTCCTTTTATAATTTCTCTCTTTCTTGTTTATCTTCAATCACTCCTGAATTCAAGTTCAGAAGAAAAGAAAATCGGTCACTGAGTCTTTGAAGACGGACACTGCGGTCTTCAATTTCAGTTTTTAATCTGTTCACAATCTCTACCATTACTCTATTCATTTCTTCTTGTGCCGTCAGTCCACTATCTCTTGCTGACTCTCCAGGCATTATTCTTCTTCTCCTTGTTCGTGCAATTGGTATTCCCCAATTTTGACAATATTCATTGGCTAAATCTATTGCATTGTGGATAATTTCGTCATTCTTCAAATTCAAGATATGAATAAGTCCTCTCAGATCACAAGAAGCTTCATGGAACCCCATTTTCGGATCCTGCAAACGTTTTGAGACTTTATCCACTGATGATAAACTGAGTACCAAAAATTTAATAAAGCTATAAACGGGAACTGTTGAATAGAGTTCAGTAGCGATCCTGCATCAGATTTAGTTTCCCTTGAAAATTCTCCTTCCAGCAGGTGTTGAAGGCTTGCAATATCGTTGTCACACTCTTCGTGGATTACTTGCACAGCATCATGGCTGGAACTCCATCTTGTGTCACACTGTCTTTTCACAGTCCGAGTGACAAATGATTTTAACACTTCCCAACGAGAAGTAGATGAAGAAAAAAAAGTAGAGTTTTTCTAGAATGCCAAAAAATGTAACAACAGGTTGCACCTCACTTGCATGGACACAGGACAAATTGAGGCTGTGGTTCTCACAGTTCACAAACACAGCTTTTGGGTTAACTTCAAGAATTTTTTGTTGAACACCTCCTCTCACTCCAGCCATAATTGCTGCGTTATCATATGCTTGACCACGACAGTCATTCATGGAAATTTTGTCTTCTTCCAATTTTTCCTGAATTTTATTTACCAGGCTGACTGCATCTTTCTTGTTGACTTGAAAAAATCCCAGAAATGTCTCCTTTATTTCTACTTTTCTGTTTTCATCAATATGAACGTAACGCAGAATTTCAGAAACCTGATCTTCATGGGCAATATCTGGAGTTGAATCCAGCATTATGCTAAAATATTTGCGTCCTTAATTTCGGAAATTATATTTTTCTTGACAGTTTCACCAAGAAGATTGATTATTTCGTTTTGAATTCTGTTGGACAAGTAGGTGACACTTTTTGGTTTCTCTTTCCCTCTCTGCAAGTGTTTTGCTAAGATGTCATCATATTTGGCCAAAAGTCTGATTGTTGCTAGAAAGTTTCCTGTATTTTCACTGACTGTCTCCCCTGGCTCTGATAACCCAGATATTCCTTCTCCTCAATGTCCACGATGGGCCAGATTCTGTTTTGCCAGAAAGGATATAACCTCGACAATCCGTTCAGTTATAGCTTTCCATCTTTTCTTTTCAGCAGACATTTGCTGTTGAAGTTCAGCATCTATCGTAGTTGAATGATGGAGTCTAACTACAAGGTTCAGGTATTCCCTCATGTGAGCTCTATGAGAAGGGCTTTTCTCATGGTCAGGTATTGTTGGATTTAGTTTTCTCCAAGTGGAGAAACCGTCTTCCTTTCCAAAGTTTGACACAGACGACAAATGCTCCTTTGAAAACAAAAAGCAAACAAAACAGTAGCATGCTTTCCGATATGGAGAGTATAACAACCATTTTCTCTCCACAATTTCTCCGTTTGTGGAAACTTTATCAAACCACTGTTTGGAAAATGATCTCCCATCCTTCTCAGCAAATGGACCACTTTTATTCTGATATCTTTCAGGGCCATGTTGTAATATTGTCATCTTCAAATGATCTGTAATCGGTTTCTTCAAACAGCCAAAATCGCTTCTTTGCAAAAATATGCAAATATCTTCTTTATTTTCTTCACATGGATCATCATCCTGACAACGAGACTGAGGAGAGAGAGTATGATGTTCTGACCGAGCTGAATCCGTATCAGAAAAATCCTTCTCTGCACCCACATCATCTTTTACTTCTCCAGGTTCTCCTACTTCTTCTTTACTTCTTTTTATCCATGCATCTAATGCCCCTCTTTGATGGGACTCTTCTTCGACTCTGGCCCTCTTTTTTTTCCTGTTCTGTGCTCCGCTCGGTTGTACACAAAATACTCGTAACATTTCATTTTCTATCTCAAAAACCGTAAGACGCATGAGAAAATGGGAAGAAAATGGTAAACAATCGGTCAGTTGCAGACGGATAAACCATATTTCATTTCTTTGTTCCTTCGTATCAAATTATTTCACACTGATTCTCCACTGATAATTTTGTGCAATTTATATCATAGACTTGCAAATTAGTGGTATCTGTATTCGAATATTAGCATGTTAAGGAATAAATGTCTCCTATTCCGAGATTAAATGCCATAGCAGTCCTCTGATCATCCAGGCTTCACTCTTACTACATCCCACGTAAATATTTCATTAAATATCGCCAAAAAACCTATAAAAACCGTAGTTGCACCTGTTCTTGAGCTATTCACTGACCTGAGTAGGTAAAAGAACTAATCTAGATGCACAAAAAGCTGAAGAAAAGACGAGTTATGACTCGAGGAAACGCAGGAACGAACAGCCACGTCTGCTTGTTGATTTTGATGGTTGCACCACGTACATCATGCGCATGCGTGTGGGGGGATGGGGAGAAGGACCATTTTCTCTAGACAGAAAGGGTACACCATGTTAAAGGAATCAAGGGCTAACAACTGCCTCTGCAGTGTGGTGAGCCTCCAAAAATTGATTTATCACCGCTGAAATTTTAAAATTACTATCTTATTTCCTTCTCTGGGGCAGCACGGTGGCCTAGTGGCTAGCACAACCGCCTCACGGAACTGAGGTCTCAGGTTCGATCCCGGCTCTGGGTCAATGTCCGTGTGGAGTTTGCACATTCTCCTCGTGTCTGCGTTGGTTTCGCCCCCACAACCCAAAAAATGTGCAGAGTAGGTGAATTGGCCACGCTAAATTGCCCCCTAATTGAAAAAAATAATTGGGTAATCTAAATTTTTTTTTTAAAAAAATTTAAAAAAATTTTTTATTTTTTTTTCCCTTCTCTGATTGGATGCCCCCATCCAATGGATGCCCGGGGCCAATGCACCGTCGCCCCCCCCCCCCCCCCCCCCCCCCCCTCTGCACGCCACTGTTTTGACGTACCAGAGACTTCTACTCAAAAGTCTAAGCTGACAGTCCAGTGCAGAATCAGTGTCTCGAACATTAATGACAGCGAGCTCCGGGGCTGAATTTGGGCATATGCAGGAAGTATTGTAGTATAAAATAAGAACCACTTTTACAACCATTAGAGAAAGCTGCTTCAGTTTAATGTTTCATCTGAAGTTCAGCTTGTCCAATAGTGTAGGATTCCCTCTGCATTAAAATGAGTAAAGACAGAAAATAAAACTCAACATATTCTGACTATACTGAGGTTGTGACAGATGAGGGAGTATAATAATGTTATTGCATACGAGTCCAAATCATATCACGCAACCGGTGGGATTTAAATTTAATTCAAACATCTGGAATCTCAGTAACGGTGACCTTGAAACTACTAAATTGTCTTTAGAACCTATCTGGTTCAACTTCCTTGAGGGAAATTGCCAACCCAGTCTGGCCTACTTGTGACTTAGGCTCAACAACATGACATAATCATTCTCACTGAGTCATATCTAACAGCCAATGTTCCAGACACCACCTTCACCACCCCTGGACACACCTAGTTCCACAGGGACTAAGAATCCTCAACATTGACTCAGGACCTCATGAATTCTCATGGCATCACAATCAGAATAATACAGTGCAAACGAGGCCCTTTGGCCCATCAGGCCCATACCAACACAGAAAAAACACCTGACCTGCCTACCTTATCCAATTTGCCAGCACTTGGCCCATAGCCTTGAATGCTATGACATGCCAAGTGCTCATCCAGCTACTTTTTAAGGCAGTGTATTCCAGACCGTTACCATGCTCTGGGTACATAGATCATAGAACATTACAGCGCAGTACGGTCCTTCGGCCCTTGATGTTGCGCTGACCCGTGAAACCATCTGAAGCCTATCTGACCTACACTATTCCATTTTCATTCATATGTCTATCCAGTGACCACATAAATGCCCTTAAAGTTGGCGAGTCTACTACTGTTGCAGGCAGGGCGTTCCACACCCCTACTACTCTGAGTAAAGAAACTGCCTCTGACATCTGTCCTATATATACCACCCCTCAATTTAAAGCTATGTCCCCTCGTGTTGGTCATCACCATCCGAGGAAAAAGACTCTCACTGTCCACCCTATCTAACCCTCTGACTATCTTATATGTCTCTATTAAGTCACCTCTCAGCCTTCTCCTCTCTAACGAAAACAACCTCAAGTCCCTGAGCCTTTCCTCATAAGACCTTCCCTCCATACCAGGCAACATCCTAGTAAATCTCCTCTGAACCCTTTGCAAAGCTTCCACATCCTTCCTATAATGTGGTGACCAGAACTGCACGCAGTACTCCAGGTGCGGTCGCATCAGAGTTTTGTACAGCTGCAGCATGACCTTGTGGCTCCGAAACTCAATCCCTCTACTGATAAAGGCTAGCACACCATATGCCTTCTTAACAGCCCTATTAACCTGGGTGGCAACTTTCAGGGATTTATGTACCTGGATGCCGAGATCTCTCTGTTCATCTACACTACCAAGAATCTTGCCATTAGCCCAGTACTCTGTATTCCTGTTACTCCTTCCAAAGTGAACCACCTCACACTTTTCCGCATTAAACTCCATCTGCCACCTCTCAGCCCAGCTCTGCAGCTTAACCTATAACATCCTTCAGCGCTATCCACAACTCCACCGACCTTCGTGTCATCTGCAAATTTACTAACCCATCCTTCTACACCCTCTTCCAGGTCATTTATAAAAATGACAAACAGCAGTGGCCCCAAAACAGATCCTTGCGGTACACCACTAGTAACTGAACTCCAGGATGAACATTTGCCATCAACCACCACCCTCTGTCTTCTTTCAGCTAGCCAATTACTGATCCAAACCGCTAAATCACCTTCAATCCCATACTTCAGTATTTTCCTCAAAACCATCCTAAACCCCCTGCCCTTTACCATGAACTTGTATCCCCTTGTAACTGACCCTTCAATTAAGGGGAACAGCTGCTCCCTAACCACCCTGTCCATACCCCTCATAATCTTGTACACCTCGATCAGGTCACTCCTCAATCTTCTCTGCTCCAGCGAAAACAACCCTTGCCTATCAACCTCTCTTCAAAACTTAAATGTTCCAACCCAGGCAACATCCTGATGAATCACCTCTGCACCCCCTCCAGTGCAATCACATCTTTCCTATGATGTGGCAACCAGAATTGCACACAGTACTCCACATGTGGCCTCATAAAAGTTCTATACAACTCCGACATGACCTCCCTGCTCTTGTAATCTATGCCTCGATTGATAAAGGCAAGTGTCCCATTTGCCTTTTTCACCACTCTACTAATCTGCCCTTCAGTTTCACGGATCATGTCAAATATGGGCAAGGAAATCTCCTGCTGATTTCCACATACCGTGCCGCCCTTAGTTGATGAATTATTACTCCTTGATGTTGAACACCAACAGGAAGAAGGACTGAGGGTGGCAACAGCCACTGCGCTATGGGCAGGGGACTACAATGCCAATCACCCAAGAGTGGCTCAATAGCACCCCTACAGACGCAGCCCTGAAGGACAGCTGTCAAACTGGATTTGCAGCAGGTGGTGAGGGAGCCAATCAGAGAGAAAAATCAATTTGATCTCACCTTAGCAACCTACCTCTCCATAACATTTATCGGTGGGAGTAACTGCCTCACACATAGTGGAGACAAAGTCCTGTGCTGACATTGTGCTTAATGTCACAACTATTGTGCTAAATGGGGTATATTCAGATAATTACTAGCAGCTCAAAACTAGACAGACACGAGGCCATCAGTAACAGCATAATTGTATTCTTCCACAATCTGTAATCTCATGGCCCTGCATATTCCCAATTTGACCACTACCATAAAGACGGGACCAATCCAGCTTCAATCAGGAATGTAGGAGCCAATTCATGCATACCTGATGAAGCTACAACATGTTTAAAAAGATTCAAAGGAAATGCCAAACAATTATAGGCCAGTTAGTTTTATCTTGGTGATGGGCAATGTAATAGGATCAATCCTACTTGATTAACTGTCACACAGAAAGGCATGAACAGAGATAGTCAGCAAGGTCTTGCCTCATAAATTTGATTAAATTATTTGAGGAAGTGCCAAGAAGGGTTGATGAAGGTGGTGCAGTGGATGTTGTTTACATGGATTTTAGCAAGGTGTTTGACAAAGCCCCACATGGCAGATTGGTCAAAAAAGTAAAAGCTAATGGGATTCAGGGCAATGTGGCAAACTGGATTTTAAAAAGTTGGCTTAGTGGATGGCTGCCCTCGCAAATGGAAAGTTGTTTCAGGTGGTATTCCACAGTGCTCAGTGTTGGGACTCTTACTGTTTGCGTTATATATTAACAATTTGGACATGAAAGTGGGGGGCATGACTGAAAAATTTGCAGACGACACAAAGATTGGCCGAGTGGTGGACAGTTAAAAGATAGCTATAATCTCCAAAATGATATCGATGGATTGGTAGGGTGCGTGATAAAAGTGGCAGATGGAATTTAGGTCATACATTTAGGGAGGTCAAATAGTTAAACAGAGCACACAATAAATAGGAATATAGTAAGAGGGGTAGATGAAGTGAGAGATCTTGCCGTACAAGTACAAAGGTCTCTAAAGGCAGCAGTTCAAGTAGATAAGATTATAAAGAAAGCATATGGAATGCGCTCCTTCATTGACAGAGGTATAGAATATAAAAGTAAGGATATAATGTTGGAATGCATAAACATTGGTGAGGCCACAACTAGAGTATTGTGTGCAGTTCTGGTCACATTACAGGAAAGATGTAATTGCTCTGGAGAGTGCAGAAGTTTACAAGAATGTTGCCAGGGCTAGAAAAGTAGTGTGTGTCTGGAATTTGTTGGCACAAGTTGGTGATGGAGGCAGATACGCTGAACTATTTTTTAAAGTACCTGGATCTACACCTTAAGTGTTGTAAGCTACAGGGCTATAGTCTGGGTGCAGGAATGTGGGATCAAAAAGGGCTCCTGGGTGTGCACAAGCTGCTATGTACACGATGGGCTAAATCACCTCCCTCTGTGCTGTAACCTTTCTATGGTTCTATGCTAAATCGATGAATAATATGCAATAAACAGTGCTAAGTGCTTCCACAACTAATAGATGTAGTGCTGTCATATCCAGTTCTGAATGGTGATGGAGTCATCCCTGAACAAAGGACAATGATTGTTTAGTGTTAATCATTTCAGTCCCAGGACGTCACTGCAGGAGTTCCTCAGAGTAGTTGCCCATGCAAGACCATCTTCGGCGGCTTCATCAATGATCTCTCCATTATAAGGTCAGAGGTGGGGATGTTTGCTGATGATGCACAATGTTCAGTATTATTCATGATTCCTCAGATATTGAAGCAGTTCATGTCCAAATATAACAAGACCTGGACAATATCTAGGCTTTTGCTTGGGCTGACAAGTGGCAAGTAACATTTTCACTAAATAAGAGCCAGGCATAGACCATCTCCAAAAAGAGAGAATTTTAATCATCTCCCCATGACATTCGACAGCGAATGGCAGGGAGCAGGGGGATACAGACAGTTTTAGATAGAGGATCTGGATTTGCGCAGGCTTGGAGGGCCGAAGGGCCTGTCCCTGTGCTGTAATTTTTCTTTGTTCTTTCTTATTATCATTGCGGAATACCCTCCATCAATATTCTGGGGCAGGGGTGGTAAATCATATAAGAGCTGTAGCTACAAGCACAGGTCGGAAGTTGGGAATACCGTGGTGAAGTTGGAGACAACCCGAATGAGGCAACCAGAGTGGGGATTGAAAGTTGGTAATTTGGAGCAGTGTGGTAATTTGGTGCAGAGTGGGAGGAGGTGCTTTTTCCTTTAAGTTTTATTTTATTTCTTCTTGCTTTGTAACTGTTAATCTGCAGGGAGAGGTCCAGAGAGCATCCAGAGAAGGTAAGGGATATAAAGACCTACCTCGGGTATTTGCAGCGATAAGTGAAGGAAAGAGTTCAGTAAATTATCTCAAATAATTTAATTGGTGATAGAAAGGTTGGTTAATAATTAGAATAATCTTTATTAGTGTCACAAGTAGACTTACGTTACACATGAAGTCACTGTGAAAAGCCCCCGAGTCACCACATGTCGGCACCTGTTTGGGTACATTGAGGGTGAATTCAGGATGTCTAATTCACCTAACAGCACGTCTTTCGGGACTTGTGGGAGGAAACCGGAGCACCCGAAGAAACCCACAGACACGGGGAGAACATGCAGACTCCGCACAGACAGTGACACAAGTGGTAATCAAACCAGTGTCCCTGGCGCTGTGAAGCAACAGTGCTAACCACTGTGCTACAGCACTGCCCACATTAGTGGGGTTAAGTGCTGCATTTGTGAGATACGTGATGCTTCCAACGACTCGGCCGACTGCAAATGCAGGAATTGCCACTCTCCACAGACAGCTTTTGATAGATTGGAGCAACAGTTGGATGCACTTAGGAGCATGAAGAGGTCGTAGTACACATAGGTACTGACGACATAGGCAGGAAGAGTGATGAGGTCCTACAGAAGGAGTTCATGAAGTTAGGCAATAAGCTAAAAAGCAGGACCACTAGGGTTGTAATCTCAGGATTAGTCCCTGTGCCACGTGCCAGTGAGGCTAGAAATAGGAGGATACTGCAGCTAAATATGTGGCTAAACTGGTGGTGTAGGAGGGAGGGTTTCAGATTTCTGTACCATTGGGATCGCTTCCAGGGCAGGTGTAACTTGTACAAAAAGGACGAGTTTCATCTAAACTGGAGGGGCACCAATATCCTGGCAAATGAACTGAGAGCACTGATTAGCACTTCGAATTATGATGTGGCTATCACAGGAACGTGGTTAAAGGAAGGGCAGGATTAGCAGCTGAACGTTGGAGGATATAGATGCTTCAGGAGAGATAGATGGGGATGTAAAAGGGGTGGGGTAGTAGCATTACTGGTTGAGGAGAATATTATAGCCGTACAAAGGACTCATACAATCAGACAATCTGGGTAGAGCTCAGGAACAGGAAGGGGGCAATGTTAGGTGTTTATTACAGACGCCCCAATTGTCAGCGAGAGATAGAGAGCAGATAGGTAGAGAGATTTTGGATAGGTGCAAAAGTAACTGGGTTGTTCCTGGTGAGTGTAAACCTTTAAATTCACTTACTTTACAGCAGGGGCAGCCTCGGACTTTCGACAGGAGCAGGGGCCTGTCGGGAAGGTGAGTTTAAACCTTTAAATTCACTTACTTTACAGCAGGAGCGGCCTCCGGACTTTCGGGCGGAGCAGGGGCCTGTCGGGAAGGTGAGTACCTGTATCTAAGTTGGGCGGTTGCTAAACCCGAGACACTACACTATAGTGTCCCTCACCCTTCCACCTCCTAAGGGGTTGAGGGAATATCAGGGAAGCTCTTCCTTTCTTTTTCTTGTTTTATCTAGAGGGAATGGCAGGGAAGGCAGTACAATGCTCCTCCTGCAGAATGTTTAAGGTGAGGGACGCCATAAGTGTCCCTGCTGATTTCATCTGTGGGAAGTGCACCCAACTCCAGCTCCTCAGAAACCGTGTTAGGGAAGTGGAGCTGCAGCTGGATGAACTTCGGTCATTCGGGAGGCAGACGTGGTCATAGATAGAAGCTTCAGGGAGGTAGTTACACCAAAGAATAATTTCATAGAAATTTCATGGAATTTCATAGAAATAGTTACACCAAAGAATAAAGATAGATGGGTGACGGTGGGAGGGGCTGGGGGGAAGCAGTCAGTACAGGGATCCCCTGTGGTCATTCCCCTTAGTAACAGGTATACCGCTTTGGATAATGTTGGGGGGGGACTTACCAGGGGTCAGCCATTGGGTACAGGTCACTGGCACAGAGTCTGTCCCTGTTGCTCAGAAGGGAAGGGGGGGAGAGGAGTAGAACATTCGTCATTGGAAACTCCATAGTTAGGGGGATAGATAGGAGATTCTGTGGGAATGAGAGAGACGCGCGTTTGGTGTGTTGCCTCCCAGGTGCCAGGGTCCGCGATGTCTCGGATCGTGTTTTTGGGATCCTTAAGGGGGAGGGGGAGCAGCCCCAAGTCGTGGTCCACAGAGGTACCAACAACATAGGTAGGAAAAGGGATAGGGATGTAAGGCAGGAATTCATGGAGCTAGGGTGGAAACTTAGATCCAGGACAAACAGTTATTATCTCTGGGTTGTTACCCGTGCCACGTGCTAGCGAGTCGAGGAATAGGGAGAGAGAGCAGTTGAACACGTGGCTGCAGGGATGGTGCAGGAGGGAGGGTTTCAGATTCCTGGATAATTGGGGCTCATTCTGGGGTAGGTGGGACCTCTACAAACGGGATGGTCTACACCTGGACCAGAGGGGTAGGGGTACTAATGTCCTGGGGGAGGAGGGGGGCGGGGGAGGGAGTTTTGCTAATGCTCTTCGGGAGGGTTGTAAAACTAGTTCAGCAGGGGATTGGGAACCTGAATTGTAGCTCCAGTACGCAAGAGGTTGAGAGTAGTGAGGTGATGAGTAAGGTTTCAAAGTTGCAGGAGTGTACCGGCAGGAAGGAAGGTGGTTTAAAGTGCGTCTACTTCAATGCCAGGAGCATCCGGAATAAGGTGGGTGAGCTTGCGGCATGGGTTGGTACATGGGACTTCGATGTTGTGGCCATTTCGGAGACATGGATAGAGCAGGGAGAGGAATGGTTGTTGCAGGTTGCCGGGGTTTAGATTTTTCCAGTAAGCTCAGGGAAGGTGGTAAGAGAGGGGGAGGGGTGGCATTGTTAGTCAAGGACAGTATTACGGTGGCTGAAAGGACATTTGATGAGGACTCGACTACTGAGGTAGTATGGGCTGAGTTTAGAAACAGGAAAGGAGAAGGTCACCCTGTTAGGGCTTTTCTATAGGCCTCCGAAATGTTCCAGAGATGTAGTGGAAAGGATTGCAAAGATGATTCTGGATAGTTGCGAAAGTAACAGGGTAGTTGTTATGGGGGACTTTAACTTTCCAAATATTGACTGGAAACACTATTGTTCGAGTACTTTAGATGGGTCCGTTTTTGTCCAATGTGTGCAGGAGGGCTTCCTGACGCAGTATGTAGATAGGCCGAGAGGCGAGGCCGTATTGGATTTGGTACTGGGTAATGAACCAGGACAGGTGTTAGATTTGGAGGTAGGTGAGCACTTTGGTAATAGTGACCACAATTCGATTACATTTACTTTAGTGATGGAAAGGGATAGTTATATACCGCAAGGCAAGAGTCATATAAGAACATAAGAACATAAGAACTAGGAGCAGGAGTAGGCCATCTGGCCCCTCGAGCCTGCTCCGCCATTCAATTAGATCATGGCTGATCTTTGTGGACTCAGCTCCACTTTCCGGCCCGAACACCATAAACCCTTAATCCCTTTATTCTTCAAAAAACTATCTATCTTTACCTTAAAACATGTAATGAAGGAGCCTCAACTGCTTCACTGGGCAAGGAATTCCATAGATTCACAACCCTTTGGGTGAAGAAGTTCCTCCTAAACTCAGTCTAAATCTACTTCCGATTATTTTGAGGCTATGCCCCTAGTTCTGCTGTCACCCGCCAGTGGAAACAACCTGCCCGCATCTATCCTATCTATTCCCTTCATAATTTAAATGTTTCTATAAGATCCCCCCCTCATCCTTCTAAATTCCAACGAGTACAGTCCCAGTCTACTCAACCTCTCCTCATAATCCAACCCCTTCAGCTCTGGGATTAACCTAGTGAATCTCCTCTGCCACCCTCCAGCGCCAGTACGTCCTTTCTCAAGTAAGGAGACCAAAACTGAACACAATACTCCAGGTGTGGCCGCACTAACCACCTTATACAATTGCAACATAACCTCCCTAGTCTTAAACTCCATCCCTCTAGCAATGAGGACAAAATTCCATTTGCCTTCTTAATCACCTGTTGCACTTGTAAACCAACCTTCTGTGACTCATGCACTAGCACACCCAAGTCTCTCTGAACAGCGGCATGCTTTAATATTTTATCGTTTAAATAATAATCCCGTTTGCTGTTATTCCTACCAAATGGATAACCTCACATTTGTCAACATTGTATTCCATCTGCAGACCCGAGCCCATTCACTTAACCTATCCAAATCCCT
Source organism: Scyliorhinus canicula (assembly GCF_902713615.1). Lineage (NCBI taxonomy): Eukaryota > Metazoa > Chordata > Chondrichthyes > Carcharhiniformes > Scyliorhinidae > Scyliorhinus > Scyliorhinus canicula. The sequence goes on from NC_052161.1 coordinate 81,300,785, forward strand.
CTGCGGGAAAGGCAATTATGATGCGATGAGGCAAGTCTTAGGATGCATCGGCTGGAGAGGAAAACTGCAGGGGATGGGCACAATGGAAATGTGGAGTATGTTCAAGGAACAGTGAAGAAGGGTCAGGCAGGGAAGAAGTGGTCGAGCGAGGGAACCATGGTTTACTAAAGCAGTTGAAACACTTGTCAAGAGGAAAGAAGGAGGGCTTATGTAATGATGAGACGTGATGGTTCAGTTAGGGCGCTTGAGAGTTACAAGTTAGCTAGGAAGGATCTAAAGAGAGAGCTAAGAAGAGCCAGGAGGGGACATGAGAAGTCTTTGGCAGGTAGGATCAAGGATAACCCTAAAGCTTTCTATAGATATGTCAGGAATAAAAGAATGACTAGGGTAAGAGTAGGGCCAGTCAAGGACAGTAGTGCTAAATGAGTAATTTTTGTCAGTATTCACACAGGAAAAGACAATGTTGTAGAGGGGAATACTGAAATACAAGCTACTAGACTAGAAAGACTTGAGGTACATAAGGAGATGTTAGCGATTCTGGAAAGTGTTAAAATAGATAAGTCCCCTGGGCCAGATGGGATTTATCCTGGGATTCTCTGGGAAGCTAGGGAGGAGATTGCTGAGCCTTTGGCTTTGATCTTTAAGTCATCTTTGTCTACAGGAATAGTGCCAGAAGACTGGAGGATAGCAAATGTTGTCCCCTTGTTCAAGAAGGGGAAGTAGAGACACCCCGGTAACTATAGACAGTGAGCCTTACTTCTGTTGTGGACCAAGTCTTGGAATGGTTTATAAGAGAGATAGGATGTATAATCATCTGGAAAGGAATAATTTGATTAGAGATTAGAGAGTTCTGTGAAGGGTAGGTCGTGCCTTACAAACCTTATTGAGTTCTTTGAGAAGGTGACCAAACAGGTGGATGAGGGTAAAGCAGTTGATATGGTGTATATGGATTTCAGTAAAGCTTTTGATAAGGTTCCCCACGGTAGGCTATTGCAGAAATACGGAGGTATGGGATTTAGGTGATTTAGCAGTTTGGATCAGAAATTGGCTAGCTGGAAGAAGACATAGGGTGGTGGTTGATGGGAAATGTTCAGACTGGTGTCCAGTTACTAGTGGTGTACCACAAGGATCTGTTTTGGGGTCACTGCTTTTGTAATTTTTATAAATGACCTGGAGGAGGGCGTGAAGGATGGGTGAGTAAATTTGCAGATTGCCCCACTAATGTTGGTGGACAGTGCAGAAGGATGTTACAAGTTACAGAGGGCGTAGATAAGCTGCAGAGCTGGGCTGACAGGTGGCAATGGAGTTTAATGCAGAAAAGTGTTGAGGTGATTCATTTGGAAGGAATAACAGGTAGACAGAGTACTGGGCTAATGGTAAGATTCTTGGTAGTGTGGATGAGCAGAGAGATCTCGGTGTCCATATACATAGGTCCCTGAAAGTTGCCCCCAGGTTGAGGAGGGTTGTTAAGAAGGTGTGTTATTGGTCGAGGATTTGAGTTTCGGAGCCATGAGGTCATGTTGCAGTTGTACATAACTCTGGTGCAGCCGCCATTGGAGTATGTGTGCAGTTCTGGTCGCCGCATATAGGTAAGGATGTGGAAGCATTGGAAAGGGTGCCGAGGAGATTTACCAGGATGTTGCCTGGTATGGAGGGAAGATCTTATGAGGAAAGGCTGAGGGACTTGAGGATGTTTTCGTTAGAGAGAAGGAGGTTAAGAGGTGACTTAATTGAGGCATACAAGATGATCAGAGGATTAGATAGGGTGGACAGTGAGAGCCTTTTTCCTCGGATGGTGATGTCTAGCACAGGGGGACATAGCTTTAAATTGAGGGGAGATAGATAGAGGACAGATGTCAGAGGTAGGTTTTTTACTCAGAGAGTAGTAAGGGCGTGGAATGCCCTGCTTGCAACAGTAGTGGACTCACCAACACTAAACGCATTCAAATGGTCATTGGATAGGCATATGGACGATAAGGGAATAGTGTAGATGGGCTTCAGAGGGGTTTCACAGGTCGGCGCAACATCGAGGGCCGAAGGGCCTGTATTGCGCTGTAATGTTCTATGTTATGGTAGGGGATTTTAACTTTCCCAATATTGACTGGGACTCACTTACTGCTGGGGCTTGGATTTGGCAGAGTTTGTAACGTGTATCCAGGAAGGCTTCTTGATGCAATATGTAGATAGTCCAACTAGGTAAGGGCAGTACTGGATCTGGTATTGGGGAATGAGCCTCGAGAGGTGGTTGAGGTTTCAAAGGGGAATCTTTCGGGACTAGTGACCATAATTCCGTTAGTTTTAGAGTACTTTTGGATAGGGATGAGGGTAACCCTCGGATTAAAGTGCTAAACTGGGGAAAAGGCAAATTATGATAACATTGGACAGGAATTGAAGAATTTGGATTGGGTGCGGCTGTTGGAGGGTAAATGAACATCGGACAGGTGGGAGTCTTTCAAGGGACAATTGATTAGGATTCAGGAAAGTCACGTTCCTGAGAGAACAAAGGATAAGTATGGGACGTTTTTGGATAACGAGGGATATTGTGAACCTCGTCAAAAAGAAAAGGAGACTTTTGTATGGTCTAAAGAGTGGGGGCAGTTGAAACCCTTGGGGAATATAAAGAAAGTAGGAAAGTACTTAAGCGGGAAATTAGGAGGGGTCATGAAAAGTCCTTGGCAAGTAGGATTAAAGTGAACGCCAAAGCTTTTTATTCATATGTAAAAAGCAAGAGGGTGGCCAGGGACAGGATTGGACCACGTAAGGACAGTGGGGGAATCTATGCGTTGGGTCAGAGGAAATGGTCGAGATACTAAATGAGCACTTCGCATCAGCGTTCACCAAAGAAAGGGACTGTGGTGAATGTAATATATATATGTATATATGATAATTCACACTGTCTTTGTAAGCGCAGTAGCGCTATCCTACCACTAGGGGGAGTAGCTCTGGGAGTACTCAGGAACTTATACTGGGCTCCACCCTTGGCTCTGCCCACGACTCCTCCCCCTAGTGCAGCTGTATAAATACCTTTGTCCAGAGTCAGCCTGAGTTCACTAAGAGTTCATCAACGGGTAACAGGCTGGCTCTGAAGTAAGTCGATTAAAGCCTAGATTCATATCAGAAACACGTGTCTGGTGAATTGATAGTTCCATCAATTTAATCGACTTAAGAACAGTAAAGATCGATTATGGAATCGGCCCTCAAGCCTGGACGCCTGGAACTCGACCCGCAGGATGCAGAGGCTAAAGAAATCTTCTCCCACTGGATCCGGTGCTTCAAGGCCTACCTGGCAGAAGCGAGCACAGCCGAAACGACAGAGGATCAGAAGCTAAGTCTACTGCACGCGAGGGTGAGCCACAGAATCTCTACGCACATAAACTCGGCCAGTTCATATACTGCGGTGCGAGCAGTACTCGATAAAATTTATGTAAGGCCTATTAATGAAGTTTACGCTCGCCATGTGTTCACGACTCGCCGCCTGCGGCCTACAGAATCACTCGCCGAATTTCTAAGGGAACTCAATAATTTGTCCAATGACTGTAATTACCAAGCGGTTACCACGGCTGAACACAGGGAACTTGCGGTACGCGATGTTTTTGTAGCGGGCCTCAGGTCTAACTATGTGCGCCAACGACTGCTGGAAAGGGGGCCCAGGACTTAGAAACGACTGTGGAAGCTGCTACCACGATGGAGGTCTCCTTCCGCAGCCTAACTCGTTCCCCGCGGACCCCGCGACCCAATCATGGGCCCCCGACCAGCGACTCCCCCAGGCCTGTGCTACGCGGCCGCCCAGCCACCATGCTGCCCCAGCCAGCCACTATGCTACCCCAGCCTGCCACTACGCTGCTCCAGCCTGCCATTCCTGCGGCCAGAACCAGCACCCGCGGCAGCACTGCCCGGCCCGCAACGCGACCTGCAGCAGCTGCGGGCGAAAAGGCCATTACGCAAGAGTGTGCCTCGCTAAAAGGGCCCCAGCTTCCAACTCCCCAGCGACTCGAAGTAATTGCTCCCCTCACTCGCAGGCCCGCGGGGCCCGAAACGCTGCGGCCTATGCCCCAACTCCGCCCCTTCCAGCCACGTGCGATCGATGGGGGCCGCCATCTTGGAAAACCTCCACCATGCGGCCGGCCACGTGCGACTCATGGGGGCCGCCATCTTGGATGCCATCTTCCTCGCCGCCCGCCACGTGCGATCCACGGGCCCGATCGGCATCTCCGCGCTCGGACAACTCTGCAGAAGAATTCGAATTCGACTATGAACTCAGAGGGCAGTCATCACGGGGCCACTCCAGCACAGCTGATCGAGCCGCCGACTACCCGCAACTCAGTGCGGTCACCCTGGACCAATCACGACCAAAGAATCTACGAAACTCGATGGCAGAGGTCCATATCAACGGGTACAAAACGCCATGCCTTTCGACTCCGGGAGCACGGAGAACTTCACACATGCAGACCTGGTAAGACGCTGTTCGCTCCCCGTTTTCCCCATGCAGCAAACTATCTCGCTCGCTTCAGGCTCCCATTCGGTCCAGATCCAGGGGCGCACCGTCGCGACACTCACAATCCGAGGCGCTAGCTACTCGAAATTCAAACTCTACGTTTTGCCCGAACTCTGCGCGCTAATCTTATTAGGCCTAGACTTCCAATGCAACCTCAAGAGCCTCACCCTCAGCTTCGGAGGGCCCCTGCCCCCACTCACGATCTGCAGCCTCGCTACGCTGCGAATTCCCCCCCCTCTTCGCCAATCTCACAAAGGACTGTAAACCCGTAGCCACTCGTAGCAGGCGGTATAGCCTGCAGGATAGGGTATTTGTCAGAGTAGAGGTCCGAAGGCTACTCAGTGAGGGGGTTATAGAGGCCAGCAATAGTCCCTGGTGAGCTCAGGTGGTGGTCGTTAAGACCGGGGGGAAATTCCGTATGGCGTCGACTACAGTCAGACCATAAATAGATTTACGCTCCTCGACGCATATCCCCTCCCCAGGATTGCAGACATGGTAAACCAGATCGCCCAGTACCGGCTCTTTTCAACGGTGGATCTGAAGTCTGCATACCACCAGCTCCCAATCCGCCCGGAGGACCGCCACTACACGGCATTCAAGGCGATTGGCCGCCTCTTACATTTCCTCCGGGTCCCTTTCGGCATCACTAATGGGGTCTCGGTGTTCCAACGAGCATTGGACCGAATGGTGGACCAATACAGGCTGCGGGCTACGTTTCCGTACTTGGACAATGTCACCATCTGCGGCTATGAACAGCAGGACCACGACGCCAACCTCCACCGTTTTCTCCAGACGGCACAGAAACTGAATCTTACGTACAACAAGGAGAAATGCGTTTTCCGCACAACCAGACTAGCCATCCTCGGCTATAGAACATAGAACATAGAACGATACAGCGCAGTACAGGCCCTTCGGCCCTCGATGTTGCACCGACATGGAAAAAAACTAAAGGCCATCTAACCTACACTATGCCCTTATCATCCATATGCTTATCCAATAAATTTTTAAATGTCCTCAATGTTGGCGAGTTCACTACTGTTGCAGGTAGGGCATTCCACGGCCTCACCACTCTTTGCGTAAAAAACCCACCTCTGACCTCTGTCCTATATCTATTACCCCTCAATTTAAGGCTATGTCCCCTCGTGCTAGCCACCTCCATCCGTGGGAGAAGGCTCTCGCTGTCCACCCTATCTAACCCTCTGATCATTTTGTATGCCTCTATTAAGTCACCTCTTAACCTTCTTCTCTCTAACGAAAACAACCTCAAGTCCATCAGCCTTTCCTCATAAGATTTTCCCTCCATACCAGGCAACATCCTGGTAAATCTCGTCTGCACCCGTTCCAAGGCTTCCACGTCCTTCCTTATAATGAGGCGACCAGAAACTGTACGCAATACTCCAAATGCGGCCGTACTAGAGTTTTGTACAACTGCAACATGACTTCATGGCTCCGGAACTCAATCCCTCTACCAATAAAGGCCAACACACCATAGGCCTTCTTCACAACCCTATCAACCTGGGTGGCAACTTTCAGGGATTCTATGTACATGGACACCGAGATCCCTCTGCTCATCCACACTACCAAGAATTTTACCATTAGCCAAATATCCGCATTCCTGTTATTCTTTCCAAAGTGAAATCACCTCACACTTCTCCACATTAAACTCCATTTGCCACCTCTCAGCCCAGCTCTGCAGCTTATCTATGTCCCTCTGTAACCTGCAACATCCTTCCGCACTGTCTACAACTCACCGACTTTAGTGTCGTCTGCAAATTTACTCACCCATCCTTCTGCGCCCTCCTCTAGGTCATTTATAAAAATGACAAACAGCAACGGCCCCAGAACAGATCCTTGTGGTACGCCACTCGTAACTAAACTCCATTCTGAACATTTCCCATCAACTACCACTCTCTGTCTTCTTTCAACTAGCCAATTTCTGATCCACATCTCTAAATCACCCTCAATCCCCAGCCTCCGTATTTTCTGCAATAGCCGACCGTGGGGAACCTTATCAAACGCTTTACTGAAATCCATATACACCACATCAACTGCTCTACCCTCGTCTACCTGTTCAGTCACCTTCTCAAAGAACTCGATAAGGTTTGTGAGGCATGACCTACCCTTCACAAAACCATGCTGACTATCCCTAGTCATATTATTCCTATCTAGATGATTATAAATCGTATCTTTTATAATCCTCTCCAAGACCTTACCCACCACAGACGTTAGGCTCACCGGCCTATAGTTACCGGGGTTATCTCTACTCCCCTTCTTGAACAAAGGGACCACATTTGCTATCCTCCAGTCCTCTGGCACTATTCCTGTAGCCAATGATGACCTAAAAATCAAAGCCAAAGGCTCAGCAATCTCTTCCCTGGCTTCCCAGAGAATCCTAGGATAAATCCCATCCGGCCCCGGGGAATTATCTATTTTCACCTTGTCCAGAATTGCCAACACTTCTTCCCTACGCACCACAATGCCATCTATTCTAATAGCCTGGGTCTCAGCATTCTCCTCCACAATATTATCTTTTTCTTGAGTGAATACTGACGAAAAGTATTCATTTAGTATCTCGCTTATCTCCTCAGCCTCCACACACAACTTCCCACCACTGTCCTTGACTGGCCCTACTCTTACCCTAGTCATTCTTTTATTCCTGACATACCTATAGAAAGCTTTTGGGTTTTCCTTGATCCTACCTGCCAAAGACTTCTCATGTCCCCTCCTTGCTCGCCTCAGCTCTCTCTTTAGATCCTTCCTCGCTTCCTTGTAACTATCAAGCGCCCCAACTGAAACTTCATGCCTCATCTTCACATAGGCCTCCTTCTTCCTCTTGACAAGAGATTCCACTTCTTTGGTAAACCACGGTTCCCTCGCTCGACCCCTTCCTCCCTGCCTGACTGGTACGAACTTATCAAGAACACGCAATAGCTGTTCCTTGAACAAGCTCCACATATCCAGTGTGCCCAACCCTTGCAGCCTACTTCTCCAACCCACACATCCTAAGTCATGTCTAATGGCATCATAATTGCCCTTCCCCCAGCTATAACTCTTGCCCTGCTTATCCCTTTCCATCACTAACGTAAAGGTCACCGAATTGTGGTCACTGTTTCCAAAGTGCTCACCTACCTCCAGATCTAACACCTGGCCTGGTTCATTACCCAAAACCAAATCCAATGTGGCCTCGCCTCTTGTTGGCCTGTCAACATATTGTGTCAGGAAACCCTCCTGCACACATTGTACAAAGAACGACCCATCTAATGTACTCGAACTATATCTTTTCCAGTCAACATTTGGAAAGTTAAAGTCTCCCATAACAACTACCCTGTTACTTTCGCTCTTTTCCAGAATCATCTTCGCCATCCTTTCCTCTACATCCCTAGAACTATTAGGTGGCCTATAGAAAACTCCCAACAGGGTGACCTCTCCTTTCCTGTTTCTAACCTCAGCCCATACTACCTCAGAAGAAGAGTCCCCATCTAGCATCCTTTCCGCCACCGTAATACTGTCCTTGACTAGCAGCGCCACACCTCCCCCTCTTTTGCCCCCTTCTCTGAGCTTACTAAAACACCTAAACCCCGGAACCTGCAACAACCATTCCTGTCCCTGCTCTATCCATGTCTCTGAAATTGCCACAACATCGAAGTCCCAGGTACCAACCCATGCTGCCAGTTCCCCTACCTTATTTTGTATACTCCTGGCATTGAAGTAGACACACTTCAAACCACCTACCTGAACACTGGCACCCTCTTGCGAAGTCAAATCTGTGCTCCTGACCTCTACACTCTCAATCTCCCGTACCCCAAAACTACAATCCAGGTTCCCATGCCCCTGCTGAATTAGTTTAAACCCCCCCAAAGAGCACTAACAAATCTCCCCCCCCAGGATATTGGTGCCCCTCAGGTTCAGATGTAGACCATCCTGTCTATAGAGGTCCCACCTTCCCCAGAATAAGCCCCAGTTATCCAGAAATCTGAATCCCTCCCGCCTGCACCATCCCTGTAGCCACGTGTTTAATTGCTCTCTCCCTATTCCTCATCTCACTATCACGTGGCACGGGCAACAACCCAGAGATAACAACTCTGTTTGTTCTCGCTCTGAGCTTCCATCCTAGCTCCTTAAAGGCCTTCCTGACATCCTTGTCCCCTTTCCTACCTATGTCGTTAGTGCCAATGTGGAGTACGACTTGGGGCTGCTCCCCCTCCCCTTAAGGACCCGGAAAAACACGATCCGAGACATCACTTACCCTTGCACCTGGGACGGCAACATACCAAACGTGAGTCTCTCTCGCTCCCACAAAATCGCCTATCTGTGCCCCTGACTATTGAGTCCCCAATTACTAATGTTTCCTACTCCTTCCCCCCTTCCCTTCTGAGCAACAGGGACAGACTCCGTGCCAGAGGCCCGTACCCCATGGCTTACCCTGGTAAGTAGTCCCCCCCACAAGTATCCAAAACGGTATACTTGTTACTCAGGGGAACGACCGCAGGGAGTCACTGCACTGACTGCTTCTTCCCAGTCCCTCTTACAGTTTACCCATCTATCTCCAGTCTTTGGTGTAACTACTTCCCTGAAGCTCCTATCTATGACCCCCTCTGCCTCCCGAATGATCCAAAGTTCATCCAGCTCAAGCTCCAGGTCCCTAACACGGTTTTTGAGGAGCTGGAGTTGGGTGCACTTCCCACAGATGAAATCAGCAGGGACACTGACGGCATCCCTCATCTCAAACATTCTGCAGGAGGAGCATTGTACTGACTTCCCTGACATCACCTCTAGATTTTAAAAAAAACAAGAAAAAGAAAAAGAAAGGAAGAGCTTACCTGATATTACCTCAAACCCTGCTCCCGCTGAAAGTTAAGCAAATTTAAAGGCACTCACTCACCTTCACAACAGGCCCCTGCTCCCGCTTCCCAACCACCGTGGGGTGGGGGGGGTTGGTTAGAGGAGAGGAGGTAGGGTGGGAAACACTCACGAAGTGTTTCGGGTTTAACTGTCAGTTGCCAACAGCCCCTCCACCAATAACCACCTTCAACTTAGGCTGACCGCACTGCACGTATGCAAATTTCCCCAGAACAGCTGATCAGTAGCTCTGCTCTGCTGCCCTCTGCTGGATGCTTGCCTTCACTCAAACTCCTTGGGTCTCCTTCGCCAGTTCACCGTCAACTTAGGCTGACGCACTGCCACGTATGCACATTTCCCCAGAACAGCTGATCAGTAGCTCTGCTCTGCTGCCCTCTGCTGGATGCTTGCCTTCACTCCCTTGGGTCTCCTTCGCCAGCTCACCTTCAACTTGGCTGACCGCACTGCACGTATGCAAATTTCCCCAGAACAGCTGATCAGTAGCTCTGCTCTTGCTGCCCTCTGCTGGATGCTTGCCTTCACATCAAACTCCTTGGGTCTCCTTCGCCAGTTCACCTTCAACTTAGGCTGACCGCACTGCACTATGTCGTGGGAAAAACGGATGTCCTGGGCCCAGACCCGGACCGTATGCGCCCCCTCTTAGAGCTCCCGCTCCCCCATTGCCCCAAGGCCCTCAAACGGTGCTTGGGCTTCTTTTCCTACTACGCCCAGTGGGTCCCTCAATATGCGGACAAAGCCCGCCCACTCTTTAGGGCCACACGATTTCCCCTGTCAGCGAGGCACGCCAGGCCTTCGACCGGCATCAAGGAGGACATCGCCCAAGCGGCCCTGCGGGCGTGGATGAATCCACCCCAATTTCAGGTAGGAGAGCGACGCCTCAGAGGTTAGCTCTTGCAGCCACATTAAATCAGGCAGGGAGACCAGTTGCATTTTTCTCCCGTACCCTTCCGCTTCAGAACTCGACACTCTTCAGTCGAGAAGAAAGAGGCACAAGCCAATTGGGAGGGCTATCCGTCACTGGAGGCATTACCTCGCAGGTAGGAGGTTCACCCTACATCACAGACCAAGCTCGGTTGCCTTCATGTTCGACAACTTGCAAAGGGGCAAAATTAAAAACGACAAAATTCTGAGGTGGAAGATCGAACTCTCCACCTACAATTACGATATCAAATATCGACCCGAGAAGCTCAACGAGCCTCCGGATGCCCTCTATCCAGCGGGACATGCGCCAGCGCGCAGATCGACCGATTAAAAGTCATCCACAATGACCTCTGCCACCCAGCTCACCCACTACATCAGGGCCCGAAACCTGCCTTTCAACAACGAGGAGATAAAAGCGGTCACAGGGACCTGACCGATCTGTGCGGAGTGCAAACCGCCACTTCTATAGACCAGAACAGGGCCCCCCTGGTCAAGGCTTCTAGGCCCTCTGAACGCCTCGCGATTGATTTCAAAGGGCCACTCCCCTCAACTAACAAAAATGTTTACTTTTTAAACGTCGTAGACGAGTTCTCTCCGTTTCCCATTCGCTATCCCGTGCCCCGACATGACCTCCCACACCAGTCATTAGGGCCCTGCATAGCATCTTCACCCTGTTTGGTTTCCCCAGCTACGTACACAGCGACCGGGGTTCGTCCTTCATGAGCGATGAGCTGCGTCAGTACCTGCTCGACAAGGGCATTGCCTCGAGCAGGGACTACCAGCTACAACCCCAGGGGGAACGGCAGGTGGAAAGGTGAGAACGCGACGGTCTGGAAGGACCGTCTATGACCCTCCGGTCTAGAAAGCTCAAGTCTCCCAGTGGCAGGAAGTCCTCACAGACGTGCTCCACGCTATGAGGTCCCTTTTGTGCACGGTGACCAACCAGACCCCTCACGAGAGGCTCTTCATTTTTTCCAGGGGCACTACCATGGGGGTCTCACTTCCGGCATGGCTGAGGATGCCGGGCCCCGTACTTCTGAGGAAACACGTCAGGGCGCACAAAACCGACCCCCTTGTTGAAAAGGCCTAGATTCCACTCCAACCCCCAGTACGCATTCGTCGAGTTCCCTGGCGGCCGTCAGGACACAGTATCCCTCCGGGATCTGGCACCCGCCGGATCCAGCGCCCCCTCTACCCCCACAGAAGGACCTCTCACCCTACACCCCATGCTGCCGCCCCCTTGCGCTCCCAAGCCCACGAGCTCGCTCCACCAGTTCCGCGCCCCTGCGCCGGCCAGCCCCCAGACGAACCAGGAGAGTATGAAGCTTGGATACAACCCTCCCTGGAGTCCGCCATCGTACCCCAGCACACAACATCCATCCAGCCACCGCAAGAGGCTGCAACCCGGGTGCTCCGCAGATCACAACGGACAATTCGACCACCGGACAGGCTGACGTCCGCCCCGCCGGACTTGATTTTTCTGCAGGGGGTGAATGTGGTGAATGTAATATATATATGTATATATGATAATTCACACTGTCTTTGTAAGCGCAGTAGCGCTATCCTACCACTAGGGGGAGTAGCTCTGGGAGTACTCAGGAACCTGTACTGGGCTCTGAACCCTTAGCTCTGTCCACGACTCTTCCCCCTAGAGCAGCTGTATAAATACCCTTGTCCAGAGTCAGATTGAGTTCAGTAAGAGTTCATCAACGGGTAACAGGCTGGCTCTGAATTAAGTCGATTAAAGCCTAGATTCATATCGGAAACACGTGTCTGGTGAATTGATGGTTCCATCAGGGACTTTATGGAAGATGATTCTTGGTAGGGTGCGTGGATAATCTGGGTCATGTTAACATCAAAAAGGAGGAGCTATTGGGTGTTTTAAAAGACATTAAGGTAAATAAGTCACCTGGGCCTGATGAGATTTACCCCAAAATACTGAGGGAAGCAAGGGAGGAAATTGCTGGGGCCTTGACTGTCATTTTTGTATCCTCATTGGCTACAGGTGAGATCCCAGAGGACTGGAGAATAGCTAATGTGGTACCACTGTTTAAAAAGGTAGCAGGGATAATCCTGGAAACTATAGGCGGGTGAGCCTCACGTCGATAGTAGGTACAATAATTATTGGAGTGAATTCTCAGCGACAGGATTTATACCTATTTGGATCAAATGGACTCATTAGCAATAGACAGCATGATTTTGTGAAGGGGAGGTCGTGCCTCACTAACTTGATAAGAGTTTTTTGAGGAGGTGACAAGTTGATTGATGATGGGAGGGCGGTGGATGTTGTTTACACGGACTTCAGTAAAGCCTTTGAATAGGTGCCTCATGGCAAACTGGTACAAAAGGTGAAGCCCACAACTGGCTTGGTCACAGAAGGCAGAAGGTAGCAGTAGAAGGGTGTTTTTCTGAATGGAAGGTTGTGACTCGTGGTGTTCCACAGGGATCGGTGCTGGGGCCTCTGTTGTTTGCCATATACATAAATGATTTGGAGGAAAGTGTAGCTGGTCTGATTAGTAAGTTCCTGGATAACACCAAGGTTGGTGGAGTGGCAGATAGTATTGAGGTTTGGCAGAGGACACAGCAGAACATAGGTTGGTGACTTTGGTCAGAGAAATGACAGGGGAGGTTGTGGAAGCAGATACATTAACGGCGTGCAAAAGGCATGTTGATAATAGAACAAAGATAAATACATGGTTAGGATGGGTATAGAGGGATACGGCACCAGGAAGTGCTGAGGGTTTTGGCCAAGGGTGGTATCATGACCGGTACAGGTTTAGAGGGCCGAAGGGCCTGTTCCTGTGCTGTATGTTCTTTGCACCCGACTCCCCACAAGGCTGTCCACAAGGCACAATTCAGGAGTGTGATGGAATACTCTCCACTTGCCCGAATGAGTGCAGCTCCAACACTACCATTACACTAGCCAGGACAAAAGAGCTTTGTCAGCACCCCACACCACCTTTAACATTCAAACTTCAGCACACAGTGGCAGCAGAGTGTAGCATTTACAAGATGCACTGCAGCAACTCATCAAGACTCCTTTAGCAGCATGATTTCTGCCAACAAGAAGGATTAAAGGTAGCGAGATATGTGGGACCAGCACCACCTGCAAGTTTTACCCTCCAAGGTCACTCACCATCCTGACTTGGGGACTATATATGTTGTTCCTTCAATGCCGCTGGGTCAAAATCCTGGATCTCGCTGTGGCTGTACCTACACCACATGAACTGCAGCCGTTAAATAGGAGGCTCACTATCCCCTTCTCAAGAATAATTGGGTGATGGCAATAAATACAGCCTTGCTAGCGATGCTCATTTCCATGAAAGAATAAAACATAAATGGAAGGCTTTTTTCTATTTACATCTGGAGACAAAGCACCATGGCAACTGAGCTGAGTATGCTCAGCTATGTTTATTGCACAGAGAAGTTACAGCAATTGGGCAAAGGTAATCAAGAGCTCCCCGGAGCAGTTCAGTCATTGTCATTAGCACAAATGCCACTAATTTAGCCTGTAGCTTCTCCATTCTTGCTGGCAGTAGGGTGGCCATCTCAGCACAGCAGCTCCAGCTCGGGTTCCATCACCTTGGCAGCCTCAGGCTGCCTTTTACAGTAATCCACCACAAAGCAGGGTAACAATCCACTGATTGCTGCAGGTTGCCCAGCTGTGTCTTGGGGTCAGAAGTAATCATCTTACTGTATAACCAACCAATGCGAAACTTGCAAAACCAGTGCTGGCCGCAGAACATCAGCCTCCAGCAGCTCCGGAAATTTCTTTTTCCGAGTTCTTCAGTGATTCGAGGAAGAGGTTGTAGTAGGTAATGGCTGACTGTGCCAGGTGGTTTATTTCTTGATGTTATGACTATCTAGCTCATCCTGCCGGTTGGCAATAGAGACCTTTAGCTCCATCATTTCATAGAATGTATCTCCTATCTCAAACTGAAGTTGCCGACAGACCAAGAGGTAATACTGTGGGTTTAACTCTTTGTAGGACCGCCTCCAGCATGTCTATGCGCCGTTTATGCATCTTGCAACGTCTCTCTTGGTCCTCTTCAAAAAATGCCAGGGTCTTGAATAGTGCACTGTGATCCTGAACTACCTCAACGTGGTCCGTCACATGGTCATCCAGCTGAAAGAATTCCTTCGCTTCTTGCACATAGTTCTGTCCCAACCAAGAACACCTCACGGGCTTGTGGTAAAGTCCACAGGGTAAGTGCAGCTCACCTTCTCCTCAACAGACTGGATCAAATCGATATGTTTCACTAGATCCAAATAGCACAGCACTTTTCCTCCCCTGCTCTTTTTCCTCCTCTTCTTTTTTAAGTTGGATTTTCAGCTCTTCCTGCCGATCCCAATCCAGTTCACCAAATCGTCCGTAGGAAATATGCGTTACAATAAATATACAAAGTGCCCTTACTGTGACAGTGTGTGACACACTTACATAGAAGGAGGAGGAGGCCATTCAGCCCTTCGAGCCTGCTCCACCATTCATTATCATCATGGGTGAACAAGGTGTGGAGATGCTGGCGTTGGACTGGGGTGGGCACAGTAAGAAGTCTTACAACACCAGATTAAAGTCAACAGGTTTATTTTGGAATCACTAGCTTTCGGAGCACAGCTCCTTCATCAGGTGAGTGAAGAGGTAGGTTACGCAAACACAGCACATAAAGACAAAGTCAATGATGCAAGATGAGCTTGCAAATTTGGAGATAAAACATTTAGTCCAATAATTTTTTTAAATAAATTTAAAGTGCCCAATTCTTTCTTTATATCCAATCAAGGGGCAATTTAGCGTGACCATTTCACCTACTTTGCACATCTTTGCGTTGTGGGAGTCAGACCCACGCAGACATGGGAAGAATGTGCAAACTCCATTCGGGCAGTGACCAGGGCCGGGATCGAACCCGGGTCCTCAGCGCCGTGAGGCAGCAGTGGTAACCATTGTGCCACGGTGCCGCCCCTTCCAAATTATTAATATATAATGTGAACAGTTGGAGTCCTGGCACAGATCCCTGCGGTACCCCACTGCTCACTGCCTGCCAATCAGAAAAATACCCATCTGTTCCACCTTTTTACTTCCTATCTGCTAACCAGCTTATTATCCATCTCAAGCCACTACCTGTAATCTCATGCAATTTAACTTTACAAAGTAATCTGCTATGTGAGACGTTGTCGAAAGCCTTCTGAAGGTCTAAATAAATCACATTAGAACATTACAGCGCAGTACGGGCCCTTCGGCCCTCGATGTTGCGCCGACCCGTGAAACCATCTGAAGCCTATTCTGACCTACACTATTCCATTTTCATCCATATGTCTATCCAGTGACCACTTAAATGCCCTTAAATTTGGCGAGTCTACTACTGTTGCAGGCAGGGCGTTCCACACCCCTACTACTCTCTGAGTAAAGAAACTGCCTCTGACATCTGTCCTATATCTACCACCCCTCAATTTAAAGCTATGTCCCCTGTGTTGGTCCATCACCAATCCGAGGAAAAAGACTCTCCCAATGTCCACCCTATCTAACCCTCTGACTATCTTATATGTCTCTATTAAGTCACCTCTCAGCCTTCTCCTCTCTAACGAAAACAACCTCACGTCCTGAGCCTTTCCTCGTAAGACCTTCCCTCCATACCAGGCAAAGTAAATCTCCTCTGAAACCCTTTCCAAAGCTTCCACATCCTTCCTATAATGTGGTGACCAGAACTACACGCAGTACTCCAGGTGCGGCCGCATCAGAGTCCACCAACCTTCGTGTCATCTGCAAATTTACTAACCCATCCTTCTACACCCTCTTCCAGGTCATTTATAAAAATGACAAACAGCAGTAGCCCCCAAACAGATCCTTGCGGTACACCACTAGTAACTGAACTCCAGGATGAACATTGTCATCAACTAGCTGTCTTCTTTTCAGCTAGCCAATTACTGACTCCAACTGCTAAATCACCTTCAATCCCATACTTCCGATTTTTCTGCAATAGCCTACCATGGGGAACCTGATCAAAGCCTTACTGAAATCCTATTACACCACATCAACTGCTTTACCCTCATCCACCCTGTTTGGTCACCTCTCAAAAACTCCAATAAGTTTGTGTGGCATGACCTACCTTCACAAAACCGTGTTGACTATCGCTAATCAACTGTCTTTTCAAGATGATTATGAACCCTATCTCTTATAACCTTTCCAACATTTACCACAACCGAAGTAAGGCTCACAGGTCTATAATTACCAGGGTTGTCTCTACTCCCCTTCTTCAACAAGGGGAACACATTTGCTACTCCAGTCTTCCGGCACTATTCCTGTCTGACACCAAGACGACATTAAACGATCAAGGCCAAAGGCTCTGCAATCTCCTCCCCTGGCTTCCCAGAGAATCCTAGGATAAATCCCATCTGGCCCAGGGGACTTATCTATTTTTACACTTTCCAAAATTGCTAACACCTCCTCCTTGTGAACCTCAATCCCATCTAGCCTGGTTGACTGTACCTGAGATTCTCCTTGACAACATTGTCTTTCTCCAGTGTAAACACTGACGAAAAATATCCATTTAACGCTTCCCCTATCTCCTCTGATTCCACACACAACTTTCCACTACTATCCTTGATTGGCCCTAATCTTACTCTAGTCATTCTTTTGGTTCCTGATATACCTATAGAAAGCCTTTAGGGTTTTCCTTGATCCTACTCCGCAATGACTTTTTCGTATGTCCTTCCTCGCTCTTCTTAGCTCTCCTTTAGGTCCCTCTTCCTGGCTAACTTGTAACTCTTCAAGTGCCCTACACTGAGCCTTCATGTCTCATCCTAACATAAGCCTTCTTCTTCCTCTTGACAAGTGCTTCAACTGCCTTAGTAAACCACGGTCCCTTGCCTCGACAACTTCCTCCCTGCCTGACAGGTACATACTTATCAAGGACACGCAGTAGCTGTTCCTTGAAAAAGCTCCACATTTCGATTGTACCCATCCCCGCAGTTCCTCCTTCCCATCTTTACATCCTAATCTTGCCGAATAGCATCATAATTGCCTTTCCCCCAGCTATAATTCTTGCCTTGCGGTATATACCTATCCCTGCCCATCGCTAAAAGTAACATAACCGAATTGTGATCACTATCACTAAAGTGCTCACCTACATCTAAATCTAACACCTGGCCGGCGGTTCATTACCCAGTACCAAATCCAATGTGGCATCGCCCTTGTTGGCCTGTCTACATACTGTGTCAGAAAAACCCTCCTGCACACACTGCACAAAAACTGACCCATCTATAGTACCTCGAAACTATAGTATTTCCAGTCAATATTTGGAAAGTTAAAGTCACCCATAACAACTACCCTGTTACTCTCGCTCCTGTCGAGAATCATCTTTGCAATCCTTTCCTCTACATCTCTGGAACTATTCGGAGGTCTATAGACAACTCCCAACTGGGTAACCTCTCCTCTCCTGTTCCTAACCTCGGCCCATACTACCTCAGTAGACGAGTCCTCAAACGTTCTTTCTGCCGCCGTAATACTTTCCTTGATTAACAATGCCACACCCCCCCCTCTTTTACCATCTTCTCTGTTCTTACAGAAACATCTAAATCCTGGAACCTGCAACAACCATTCCTGTCCCTGCTCTACCCATGTCTCCGAAATCGCCACAACATCGAGATCCCAGGTACCAACCCATGCTGCAAGCTCGCCCACCTTATTCCGGATGCTCCTGGCGTTGAAGTAGACACTTCAAACCAGCATCTTGCTTGCCGGTGCCTTCTTTCGAACTTTTAACCCTATCCCTGACCTCACTACTCTCAACATCCTGAACTCTGGGACTACAATTTAGGTTCCCATCCCCCTGCTGAATTAGTTTAAACCCCCCCAAAGAGCACTAGCAAATCTCCCCCCCTGCATATTGGTACCCCTCTGGTTCAGGTGAAGACCATCCTGTTTGTAGAGGTCCCACCTACCCCAGAATGAGCCCCAATTATCCAGGAAACCAAAACCCTCCCTCCTGCACCATCCCTGTAGCCACGTGTTCAACTCCTCTCTCTCCTTATTTCTCACTTCGCTAGCACGTGGCACGGGTAACAACCCAGAGATAACAACTCGGTTTGTTCTAGCTCTCAGCTTCCACCCTAGCTCCCTGAATTTCTGTCTCAAATCCCCATCTCTTCCTACCTATGTCGTTGGTACCTATGTGGACCACGTCTTGGGGGCTGCTCCCCGTCCCCCTTAAGGATCCCAAAACACGATCAGAGACATCACGAACCCTGGCACCTGGGAGGCAACACACCAACCGTGAGTCTCTTTCGTTCCCACAGGACCTCCTGTCTGTTCCTCTAACTATGGAGTCCCCAATGACAAGTGCTCTGTTCCTCTTCTCCCTTCCCCTCTGAGCAACAGGGACAGACTCTGTGCCAGAGACCTGTGCCCCATTGCTTACCCCTGGTAAGTCCCCGTCTACCCCCCCCCCCCCCCCCCCCCCCCCCCCCCCCCCCCCCCCCCCCCCCCCCCCAACAGTATCCAAAACGGTATACTTGTTATCGAGGGGAACAACCACAGGGGATCCCTGCACTGCCTGCCGGTTCCCTCTCGTTCCCCTGACGGTAACCCATCTACCTTCTTCTTTTACCTGAGGTGTGACTACCTCCCTATAACTCCTCTCAATAATCCCCTTGTTAGTTTAGCAATCCGACGGACAGAACTTTTTTTTTGGTTAGAGGAGACAGATGGGTGGGAGACACTACGTAAGTAGTGTTTCGGGTAAAGCTGTCACTCGAGAACAGCCCCTTCACAAACCACCTTCAACTTACACTGACCGCACTTCACGTTTGCAAATCTCCCCAGAACAGCCAATCAGAAGCTCTGCTCTGCTGCCCTCTGCTGGATGCTTGCCTTCACTCGAACTCCTCAGGTCACTTGCGCAGGTACACCTTCAACTTACGCTGACTGAACTGCACGATATGCAAATCTCCCCGGAACAGCCAATCAGAAGCTCTGCTCTGCTGCCCTCTGCTGGATGCTTGCCTTCACTCGAACTCCTCGGGTCACTTGCGCAGGTACACCTTCAACTTACACTGACCGCACTGCACGTATGCAAATCTCCCCGGAACAGCCAATCAGAAGATCTGCTCTGCTGCCCTCTGCTGGATGCTTGCCTTCACTCGAAACTCCTCGGGTCACTTGCGCAGGTACACCTTCAACTTACGCTGACCGCACTGCACGTATGCAAATCTCCCCGGAACAGCCAATCAGAAGCTCTGCTCTGCTGCCCTCTGCTGGATGCTTGCCTTGGTCAACTCTACTATTTGCGTCTTCAAATAATTCTAATAGATTTGTCAAGCATGATTTTCCTTTCGTAAATCACATACTGACTTTGTCTGATTACATCACTGCTTTCCAATTGCTGTGCTATGAAATCCTTGATAATAGACCTCCAGCAACCTCCCTACTAGCGACGTTAGGCTCACTGGTCTATAGTTCCCTGTTTTATCTCTACCTTCCTTTTGAACAGCGGGGTTACATTGGCTACCCTTCAATCAGCAGAAATATTCCAGAGTCCAAAGAATTTTTGAAACTGACCAGCAATGGATCTACTATTCTAGGGCCATTTCCTTAAGTACTCTGGGATGCAGATTATCAAGTCCTGGAGATTTGTCCGCTTCCAATGCCATTAATTCCCCAAAACCATTTCTTTACTAATTTCCTTCAGCTCCTCACTAAATCTGTGCTTCTCAGAACTTCCGATGTAATATTCATGTCTCCTTTGTGAAGACAGAAGCAAAGTACGAATTTAGTTCCTCAGCCATTGCTTTGTTCCCTGTTATGAACACGTTATGAACATTTAACACAGTCAGACCTCAGTTATACATCAGTGACCAAACACCTCAACTGAATGGCCTACAAAACACCTTGAACATCCTTCATCTGATGACAAAGGATCAGCCAATGGTATATTGTCTGAAGATGTTCAGTTCTACAGCAGTCAGGCAGCCAGCAGAGGCAGTGAGCTTGCATCTTGAAGAACATGCAGGTCTAACACAGGAGGCTGTGAGTTCATTCACTGTCATGGGGGCACAATACTGAGCAGAGATGGTCCTGGGTTAGCTGCTCTGCATCAAGAAACTGACAATGTAAGAATGGACACTTGGGCTCTTGAATGAACCACAGTACCATCTACTGTAGCCCAGAGACCTCACAAGATGGAGATAAAAGGGCTGACACAGATCAGGGCCCTCAATGCCCGCATTTTCTATCATCTCTGTCATATTTCTGTACACAACGAAGGGGATTGTTCCCCTCTCATGCCCGGTTGTTCATCTTGTAGAAGTTCAAGGGGCAGTCACTTGTGACATCTTATGTGTTTCTGTGTAAGACTGAAAAGAAACAAACCAGCCCAGTGCAGGATACCTCAAGTAACTTGCGGGAGTCTTGCAGCAGATTGAGACAATACTTTATCCAACACCGGGCAATTTCTGCCTTCTTCTGCTGAAGCTGGTCACAACGGTCCCTCTCCTCCTCACCTGTGTGCACATAAATGACACGCTGAGTCTATCCCATTGACCCCATCAAAGAACAAAGAACAAAGAAAAGTACAGCACAGGAACAGGCCCTGCGGCCCTCCAAGCCCATGCCGACCATGCTGCCTGTCTAAACTAAAATCTTCTAAACATCCGGGATCCGTATCCCTCTGTCAAGATGCCCCTTAAACGCCACTATCGTCCCTGCTTCCACCACCTCCTCCGGCAGCGAGTAACTTTCTTTGTACATCTCCTCTAAACCTCGCCTCTCGCACTTTAAACCTATGCCCCCTAGTAATTGACCCCTCTATCCTGGGAAAAAGCCTCTGACTATCCACTCTGTCTATGCCCCTCATAATTTTGTAGACCTCTATCAGGTTGGCCCTCAACCTCCGTCATTCCAGTGCGAACGTATCCTCATAGCTAATGCCCTCCATACCAGGCAACATCCTGGTAAATCTCTTCTGCACCCTCTCTTAAGCCTCCACATCCTTCTGGTAGTGTGGCAACCAGAATTGAACACTATACTCCAAGTGTGGCCTAACAAGTTTCTTTACAGCTGCAACATGACTTGCCAATTTATAGACTCAATGCCTCGGCCAATGAAGGCAAGCATGCCGTATGCCTTCTTGACTACCTTCTCCACCTGTGTTGCTCCTTTCAGTGACCTGTGGACTTGCATACCTAGATCTCTCTGACTGTCAATACTCTTGAGGGTTCTACCATTCACTGTATATTCCCTACCTGCATTAGACCTTCCAAAATGCATTACCTCACATTTGTCCGGATTAAACTCCATCTGCCATCTCTCCACCCAAGTCTCCAAATGATCTAAATCCTGCTGTATCCTCTGACAGTCCTCATTGCTATCCACAATTCCCCAACCTTTGTGTCGTCTGCAAACTTACTAATCAGACCAGTCACATTTTTCTCCAAATCATTTATATATACTACGAACAGCAAAGGTCCCAGCACTGATCCCTGCGGAACACCACTAGTCATAGCCCTCCAATCAGAAAAGCACCCTTCCATTGCTACTCTCTGCCTTCTATGACCTAGCCAGTTCTGTATCCATCTTGCCAGCTCACTCCTGATCCCGTGTGACTTCACCTTTTGTACCAGTCTGCCATGAGGGACCTTGTCAAAGGCCTTATTGAAGTCCATATAGACAACATCCACTGCCCTACCTGCATCAATCATCTTTGTGAACTCGAAAAACTCTATCAAGTTAGTAAGACACGACCTCTCCTTCACAAAACCATGCTGCCTCTCGCTAATACATCCATTTGCTTCCAAATGGGAGTAGATCCTGTCTCGAAGAATCCCTACCACTGATGTAAGGCTCACCATCCTGTAGTTCCCTGGATTATCCTTGCTACCCTTCTTAAACAAAGGAACAGCATTGGCTATTCTCCAGTCCTCCGGGACATCACCTGAAGACAGCAAGGATCCAAAGATTTCTGTCAAGGCCTCAGCAATTTCCTCTCTAGCCTCCTTCAGTATTCTGGGGTAGATCACATCAAGCCCTGGGGACATATCCACCTTAATATTTTTCAAGACGCCCAACATCTCGTCTTTTTGGATCTCAATGTGACCCAGGTTATCTACACACAATTCTCCAGACTCAACATCCACCAATTCCTTCTCTTTGGTGAATACTGATGCAAAGTATTCATTTAGTACCTTGCCCATTTCCTCTGGCTCCACACATAGATTCCCTCGCCTGTCCTTCAGTGGGCCAACCCTTTCCCTGGCTACCCTCTTGCTTTTTATGTGCGTGTAAAAAGCCTTGGGATTTTCCTTAACCCTACTTGCCAATGACTTTTCGTGACTCTTTTTGGCCCTCCTGACTCCTTGCTTAAGTTCCTTCCTACTTTGCTTATATTCCACACAGGCTACTTCTCACAAAGTTGGAGCAGGTAATCATTGACAATAACCGTTTCAGAACAATTTGGGTAAAAAAAATTATCAGTCTCTACAAATAGCTCAACAAATTCCATATTCCAGGGCAATGTTTCAGTGCAAATGCTTCGTTTCTGCAGTGAATGTGGGACTGGTGAGCTGCTGCCTCACTCTGAGATTGGGTACAGCTTCCTACTCCAGGATGGGTGAACTGCTGCCTCGGTCTGAGGTTGGGTACAGCTCCCTACTATGGGCAGCACGGTAGCATTGCGGTTAGCACAGTTGCTTCACAGCTCCAGGGTCCCAGGTTCGATTCCCGGCTTGGGTCACTGTCTGTGTGGAGTCTGCACGTTCTCCCAGTGTCTGCGTGGGTTTCCTCCGGGTGCTCCAGTTTGCTCCCACAGTCCAAAGATGTGCAGGTTAGGTGGATTGGCCATGCTAAATTGCCCTTAGTCTCTAAAAAGGTTAGATGGGGGTTCTGCTTCACGGGCGGAGGGTGGAGGTGTGGCATTAAGTGGGGTGCTCTTTCCAAGCCCGGTGCAGACTCGATGGCCTCCTTCTGCACAGTAAAATCTATGATCTATTGACACCAGGATGGGTGAACTGCTGCCTCGCTCTGAGATTGGGTACAGCTTCCAAATGCACGATGGGTGAACTGCTGCCTCGCTCTGAGATTGTGTACAGCTTCCGTATGCAGGATGGGTGAACTGCTGCCTCGCTCTGAGATTGGGTACAGCTTCATACTCCAGGATGGGTGAATTGCTGCATCACTGAGATTGGGTAGAGCTCCCTAATCCAAGATAGGTGAACTGCTGCCACTCTGAGATTGGGTACAGCTCCATCCTCCAGGATGGGTGAACTGTTGCCTGGGTCTGAGATTGGGTACAGCTCCCTACTCCAGGATGGGTGAACTGCTGCCTGGGTCTGAGATTGGGTACAGCTCCCTAATCCAGGATGGGTGAACTGCTGCCTCGCTCTGAGATTGGGTACAGCTCCCTACTCCAGGATGGTGAACTGCTGCCTCGCTCTGAGATTGGGTACAGCTCTCTACTCCAGGATGGGTGAAAGGCTGCATCGCTCGGAGATTGGGTACAGCTCCCTAATCCAGGATTAGTGAACTGCTGCCTCGCTCTGAGATTGGGCCCAGTTCTCTAATCGATTATGGGTGAACTGCTGCCGCTCTGAGATTGGGTACTGCTTCCTAGTCCTTTTCAAAAAAAACATATTTTACTCAAACCTGTATCAAAGTAGGTTGCAGCAAATAAACACCCCGGGAAACATTCTTCCCAACAATCAACTGTCCAATTTGTACAGATCTTTCTCCTTTTCAACCCCCACCCTCCCCATCACCCACCCCTTCACGACGAACAGCTCCTCAAACACGGTCACAAACATCCCCCACCTTTTCTCAAACTCCTCTGCTGAGCCCCTTAACTCATACTTTATCTTCTCTAACCGCAGGAAGTCATACAGGTCACCCAACCATGCTGTTACCCCCGGTGGCGATGCCGACCGCCTCTCCAGCAAAATTCGGCGCCGTGCAATCAGAGGCGAAGGCCAAGACATTGGCCTTCCTCCTCTCCATGAGCTCAGGCTTCTCTGAAACCCCAAATATCGCCACCAAAGGGCCTGGGTCTACTCCCTCCTCCACTATCCTGGCTAACATCGCGAACACTCCCGCCCAGAATCTGCCCAATTTTTCACAACCCCTTGATTTGCTGCCCCCCCCCCCCCCCCTCTCACACTCATCTGCTACACCTTGAAAGAACCCACTCATTCTCGCCCGAGTCATACGAACCCTGTGCACCATCTTAAACTGTATCAGGCTCATCCTTGCACAAGAGGTCCCGTTTACCCTTCGCAGTGCCTCACTCCATACTCCCCAATTGATCTAAATTCCCAACTCCGCTTCCAATTTCTCCTTGATCTTCACCACCTGCTCGCCTCTCTGCTCCCCCAGACACATATGTATCACCAATTCTTCCCTCCCCTTCCATATCCGGAAGCAACAGTCGCTCTAGCAAGGTGTATCCCGGCAATCTAGGGAACCCCTTCCAGACGTTCTGTGCAAAGTCCCTAAACTGTAGATACCCGAACTCACTACCCCTCAGCAGCTCTATCCTCTCCCCTAGCTCCTCCAGACTGGCATACCCTTCCTCCAAATACAAATCTCTCACCTTGACCAGGCCCACATCCCTCCACCTCCTGTATACACTATCCTCAAACCCACGAGTCTCGCACAGCGGCGTTAGCACCGACATCCCTTCCACCCAAAAAGCCTCCTCAACTGATTCCATATCTTCACCGTGGACTGCACCACAGGGCTCCTTGAATACCTACTCAGAGCCATTGGCAACGCTGCCGTCACCATAGCCCTCAAACTAGACCCCTTACAAGATTCCTCCTCCATCCTAACCCACTCTACCCCTTCTCCTTCCCACCACCGCCGCACCTTGTCCACATTCGCCACCCAATAATGATGAAGCAAGTTCCGCAACGTCAACCCCCCCTGCTGCCTCTGTAGCAGGGTCCTCCCCACCCTCGCACCTTCCCCGCCCATAAAAAGTCAGAGACGATTGTGTCCACTTTCCGAAAAAAGGCCTTTGGTTTAAAGATTGGGAGAGCCTGAAAGATAAACAAGAACCTCGGCAGAATATTAATTTTCACCACTTGGACCCTCCCCGCCAACGTTAAGTGCAGTGTATCCCACCTCTTAAGATCCTCCCTGGCCTCCTCCACCAACTTCGTTAAGTTCCACTTATGGAGCCCCATCCATTCCCTCGCTACCTGAATCCCCAAGTACCTAAATCTATCCCACGCTACCGTAAATGGCATCCCCTCTAAATTAGCCTGCTGCGCCAGCTCATTCACCGGGAATACCTCGCTTTTCCCGACATTCAGCTTGTATGCCGAGAACCCTCCAAACCTCCCCAACAGGCCCATAATCCTTCCCATACTCTCCAACGGATCCAAAACATACAGCAAGAGGTCATCGGCATAGAGTGACACCCGATGCTCCCTCTGTCCCCTCATTATCCCCTGGCACTCTGCCGACCCCCTGAGAGCCATCGCCAATAGCTCTATGGCCAGCGCAAACAGCAGCGGCGACAGCGGGCACCCCTGCCTCGTACCCCTGTGTAAGTCAAAGCTTTGAGAGCTCATATCATTCGTCCTCACCCTCGCTCTTGGCACCACATACAGCAACTGCACCCATGCCACAAATCTCAGCCCAAACTCAAACCTTCCCAAAACTTCGAACAAGTAACGCCACTCCACCCGATCAAATGCTTTCTCCGCGTCCATGGACACCACCACCTCCAGTACCAGAGATTTCGACGGATTCATCACCACATTCAACAGCCGTCTAATATTACTCACGAGCTGCCTGTCCTTCACAAAGCCTTTTTGATTTTATGCAATCACCCCTGGGACACAATCCTCCATCCTCCCCGCCAACAATTTAGCCAATACTTTCACATCCGTGTTCAATAGTAATATGGGTCTATACGACCCACATTCCACCCCCTTTTCCAGCTCTCTAATCCTGGGTGAGTGAACTGCTGCATCGATCTGTGATTGGGTACAGCTCCCTTAATCCAGGATGGGTGAACTGCTGCCGCTCTGAGATTGGGTACAGTTCCTTACCCTAGATGGATGAACTGATGTCTTGCTCTGAAATTGGGTACAGTTTCCTAATCCAGGTGGGTGAACTGCTGTCTCGCTCTGAGTTTCGGTAGAGCTCCCGAATCCAAGATAGGTGAACTGCTGCCTCACTGAGATTGGGTACAATTCCTGAATCCAGGATGGGTGAACTGCTGCCTCACTGAGATTCGGTACAATTCCCGAATCCAGGATAGGTGAACTGCTGCTTCGCTCCGAGATTGGGTATAGCTCCCTAATCCAGGACGGGTGAACTGCTGCCTCACTGAGATTGGGTACAATTCCCGAATCCAGGATCGGTGAACTGCTGTTTCGCTCCGAGATTGGGTATAGCTCCCTAATCCAGGATGGGTGAACTGCTGCCTCGCTCTGAGATTGGTTACAGCTCCCCAATCCAGGATGGGTGAATTGCTGCCTCAATGAGATTGGGTACAGCTCCCTACTCCAGGGTAGATGAACTGCTGCCTCGCTCTGAGATTGTGTACAGCTCCCTGCTCCAGGGTGGATGAAATGCTGACTTGCTCTGAGATTGGTTACAGTTTCCTACTCCAGGATGGGTGAACTGCTGATCAATGAGATTGGGTACAGCTCCTTAAACCATTATGGGTGAGCTGCTGCCTCGCTCTGAGATTGGGTACAGCTCCCTAATCCAGGATGAGTGAACTGCTGCCTCGCTCTGAGATTGGGTACAGCTCCCTAAACCATTATGGGTGAACTGCTGCCTCGCTCTGAGATTGGGTACAGCTCCCTAAACCATTATGGGTGAACTGCTGCCTCGCTCTGAGATTGGGTACAGCTCCCTAATCCAGGATGAGTGAACTGCTGCCTCGCTCTGAGATTGGGTACAGCTCCCTACTCCAGGATGGGTGAACTGCTGCCTCGCTCTGAGATTGGGTACAGCTCCCTAATCCAGGATGAGTGAACTGCTGCCTCGCTCTGAGATTGGGTACATCTCCCTAATCCAGGATGGGTGAACTGCTGCCTCGCTCTGAGATTGGGTACAGCTCCCTAATCCAGGATGGGTGAACTGCTGCCTCTCTCTGAGATTGGGTACATCTCTCTAATCCAGGATGGGTGAACTGCTGCCCCGCTCTGAGATTGGGTACAGCTCCCTAATCCAGGATGGGTGAACTGCTGCCTTGCTCTGAGATTGGGTACAGCTCCCTAATCCAGCATATTTCCATACCTCAGTTTTAGACACATTCTGCCAAAATGCTGAATAATGTTACTTACTGTCCTCTGCAGGAGATTCAGAGCATGATCCTTTCACTTGGTTGAAGATCACACTGGAAGCAGAAAGGCACAAACGACCTTCCATGTAACTCTGCTGCTCAAGAGAAACACAAATAGTCATCCTGTTAGTACAATCTTTATAGCCCACTCACACTCTGCAGTCCCACTGCCCACAGGATGCACTCTACACTAGAGTCTGCATAAAATGTATGGTCCATGTGCTGCGCTGTCAGTCGCCATAGTCTGTGGCACACAGTCCACGTTCTCATGATGCAGTCAAGTGAATTAACCAATAATTTGTGTAAAACTTGTGGGACTTTTTTGCCCTCAATTGTTCCAATGACTTACAGGCACCAGATTTGTAAGTAAAACACAAAAGAGCTCTTTGTTTATAACAAAAGAGTTAAACATATAATGGCAATAATAGACAACGGTCTGCGAATGTAATTAACTCCACAACCAACGCCTCACCCTCCACCCACACACACAAGGCAAACGCACAGTGGGACAGGGAAGGATCAAAATAATGGGGATTAAAAGATTAAAAGAGCGATGAGTATCTTTGCTTCTGAGGTTGCGGTCTTTGTAGTCGGCAATCCTCTTGGGATCCGAAGAGTTGAAATCCATCGGTTGGATCGTATCTTTCAGTTTGTGCCTTCAATTAAGAATACATCGGCCCTAGAGGTTCCTCTGGGGCGTCACTTTCACTTGACTGACTTCCACCAGGTTGGCTCTCAGTCTCACTAATACAATATTAGAATTCACTGCCTGAGAATTTAAAACAGAGGTTTCATTGAGTTATAAGGAGAGGCTGGATAGACTGGGACTTTTTCCCCTGGAGCGTAGGAGGCTTAAGGTTGATCTTATAGAGGTCTATAAAATAATGAGGGGCATAGATGAGGTTGATGGTCGACACCTTTTCCCAAATTTGGGGAGTCTAAAACGAGAATCTCGAAAGCTTGCCTGGCCTTTGAGCAGGTATTATGGCTGCAGGGTAGAGAGAAAGGAAAAGGCTTTTTCTTCCAGACCTTTAGAGGTCTCAAGAGAGAGCTATCAGCCTTTCTCAGCCTTGCAAACAGATGTTAGGCTTTTACAGATCTGACGACAGAGATTGCTTGCAGTCTTTTAATCATAAATTAAACACCAGCCTTAGCTCTCTCCTGGACTTCACCAGAATTGAACCCAAAAACTGATTTTGCCTTCTTTGCCAGAATGATCTGGAACTCATTCAACCAATCGAAAAACAACAACCCCAGGATTCCAGAGGAGCCGATTGGCTGCTTGCCAAGTCCGTCAAAATGTGACATCACTGGTCTATGCCACATAGCACATTGCACTGGATGGAGTCCTCGGACCAGTTAATAGCACCTTGTACCGGGGGTGTTTCAGTTTAAAATCAAAGTCTGCAGAATTGTGGAATCCAGCATAACAGAACATAAAGGAAATAACACAGAAAAAACAGATTTAAACAGGAAAGGAAGGTTTAAACATGAGGATCCTTATACTGTTCCCCAGGGTCCTTCTCCCACATGCTCCACAAACACTCAATCCCTTCACCACAGATGAACAGCAGCTGCTGCGTGCACCATCTACAAGATGCACTGCAGACATTCACCAGAGGTCCTTAGGCAGCACATTCCAAACCACAACCACTACCATCTAGAAGGACAAGGAAAACAGATGCCTCGGCACACTAACACCACCTGGGGCTCCCCTCCAAGACACTCACTATCTTGACTTAGAGTCATAGTGGTATAGAGCCATAGAGGTTTACAGCATGGAAACAGGCCCATCGGCCCAACTTATCCATGCCGCCCAGTTTTTACCCACTAGCTAGTCCCAATTGACCACATTTGGCCCAAATCCCTCTAAACCATCTTACCCATATAACTGTATAAATGCTTTTTAAAGACAAATTTTCACCCCCCTCTACTATTGCCTTTGAAATGAAATGAAATGAAAATTGCTTGTTGTCACAAGTAGGCTTCAAATTAAGTTACTGTGAAAAGACCCTAGTCGTCACATTCCGGCGCCTGTTCGGGGAGGCTGGTACAGGAATTGAACCCATGCTGCTGGCCTTGGTCTGCTTTACAAGCCAGCAATTTATCTCACTGTGCCAAACCAGCCTCTGGCAGCTCATTACAGACACTCACCACCCACTGTGTGAAAAAATTCCCCTCTGGACCCTTTTGTATCTCTCCCCTCCTACCTTAAACCTATGCCCTCTCGTTTTAGACTCCCAAACTTTGGGAAAAGATATTGACTATGTACCTCATCTATGCCCCTCATTATTTTATAGACCTCTATAAGATCACCTGAAGCCTCCTATGCTCCAGGGAATAAAGTCCCAGTCTATCCAGCCTCTCCTTATAACTCAAACAATCAAGTCCTGGTAGCATCCTAGTAAATCTTTTCTGCACTCTTTCTAGTTTAAGAATATACTTTCCATAATAGGGTGACCAGAACTGTACACAGTATTCTATGTGTGGCCTTACTAATGCCTTGCACAACTTCAACAAGGCATCCCAACACCATTATTCAATGTTCCGACCAATGAAACCAAGCATGCCGAATGCCTTCTTCACCACCCTGTCCACTTGTGCCTCCACTTTCAAGGAGCTATGAACCTGTACTCCTAGATCTCTTTGTTCTGTAACTCTCCCCAACACCCTATCATTAACTGAGTAGGTCCTGCCGTGATTTGATCGATCAAAACGCATCACCTCACATTTATCTAAATTAAATTCCATCTGCCATTCTTCGGCCCACTGGCCCAATTGATCAAGATCCCGTTGCAATCCTAGATAACCTTCTCCACTATCCACTATGCCACCAATCTTGGTGTCATCTCCAAACTTACTAAATTGCCTCCTAAATTCTCCTAATGCCTCCTAAATTCTCATCCAAATCATTAATATAAATAACAAATAACAATGAACCCAGCACTGATCCCTGAGGCACACCGCTGGTCACAGGCCTCCAATTTGAAAAATAACCCTCTACAACCACCCTTTGGCTTTGGTCGCCAAGCCAATTTTGTATCCAATAGGCTACTTCACCCTGGATCCCGTGAGATTTAACCTTATGCAACAACCTACCATGCGGTACCTTATCAAAGGCCTTGCCAAAGTCCATGAAGACAACATCAGCTGCACTGCCTTCACCTATCTTCAAAAAACTCAACCAAATTTGTGAGACATCATTTTCCACTCACTGTCTCTAATCAGTCCTTGCCTCTCTAAATACCTGTAGATCCTGTCTCACAGAATAGCTTTGAACAACTTACCCACCACAGATGTTAGGCTGACCTGCCTATAGTTCCCAGGCTTTTCCCTGCGGCCCTTTTTAAACAAAGGCCCAACATTTGCTACCCTCCAATCTTCAGGCACCTCACGTGTGGCTGTCGACGATTCAAATATCTCTGCTCGGGGACCCGCAATTTCCACCCCAGCCTCCCACAACGTCCTGCATACATCCTGCATACATTTAATCAGAACATAGAACATACAGTGCAGAAGGAGGCCATTTGGCCCATCGGGTCTGCACTGACCCACTTAAGCCCTCACTTCCACCCTACCCCTGTAACCCAGTAATCCCTCCTAACCTTTTTGTCACTAATTTGTCACTAATTTACCATGGCAAATCCACCTGACCTGCACGTCTTTGGACTGTGGGAGGAAACCGGAGCACCCGGAGGAAACCCACGCAGACACGGGGAGAACGTGCAGACTCCGCACAGACAATGACCCTGCGGGGAATCGAACCTGGAACCCTGGAGCTGTGAAGCCACAGTGCGATCCACTTGTGCACCGTGCTGCCCATCAGGTCCTGGGAATTTATCTACCTTGATGCGCTTTAAGACTTCCAGCACCCCCCTCGCTGTAATATGTACACTCCTCAAGATATCACTATTTATTTCCTCAAGTTCCCTAACAGTAAATACCGATGAGAAATATTCATTTCGCACCTCTCCCATCCCTTGTGGATTCGCACATAGATGACCTTGTTTACCCTTAAGATGCCCTACCCTCTCTCTAGTTACTCTTTTGCCCTTTATGTATTTGTAAAAGTGCTTTGGATTGTCCTTTGCCTTCTCTGCCAAATAACTCGAATACTGAGGTAGTATGGGCTGAGTTAAGAAACAGGAAAGGAGAGGTCACCCTGTTAGGGCTTTTCTATAGGCCTCCGAAAAGTTCCAGAGGTGTAGAGGAAAGGATTGCAAAGATGATTCTGGATAGGAGCGAAAGTAACAGGGTAGTTGTTATGGGGGACTTTAACTTTCCAAATATTGACTGGAAACGCTATAGATCGAGTACTTTAGATGGGTCTGTTTTTGTCCAATGTGTGCAGGAGGGTTTCCTGATGCAGTATGTAGATAGGCCAACGAGAGGCGAGGCCGTATTGGATTTGGTACTAGGTAATGAACCAGGACAGGTATTAGATTTGGAGGTAGGTGAGCACTTTGGTGATAGTGACCACAATTCGATTACGTTAGCGATGGAAAGGGATAGGTATACACCGCAGGGCAAGAGTTATAGCTGGGGGAAAGGCAATTATGATGCGATGAGGCAAGACTTAGGAGAGGAAACCTGCAGGGGATGGGCACAATGGAAATGTGGAGCATGTTCAAGGAACAGCTACTGCGAGTCCTTGATAAGTATGTACCTGTTAGGCAGGGAGGAACTGGTCGAGCGAGGGAACCATGGGTTACTAGAATAGTTGAAACACTTGTCAAGAGGAAGAAAGAGGCTTATGTAAAGATGAGACGTGATGGTTCAGTTAGGGCGCTTGAGAGTTACAAGTTAGCTAGGAAGGCTCTAAAGAGAGAGCTAAGAAGAGCCAGGCGAGGACATGAGAAGTCTATGGCAGGTAGGATCAAGGATAACCCTAAAGCTTTCTATAGATATGTCAGGAATAAAAGAATGACTAAGGTAAGAGTAGGGCCAGACAAGGACAGTAGTGGGAAGTTGTGCGTGGAGTCCGAGGAGATAGGAGAGGTGCTAAATGAGTATTTTTCGTCTGTATTCACACAGGAAAAAGACAAAGTTGTCGAGGAGAATACTGAGATACAGGCTACTAGACTAGAAGGGCTTGAGGTTCATAAGGAGGAGGTGTTTGCGATTCTGGAAAGTGTGAAAATAGATAAGTCCCCTAGGCCGGATGGGATTTATCATAGGATTCTTTGGGAAGCAAGGGAGGAGATTGCTGAGCCTTTGGCTTTGATCTTTCAGTCATCTTTGTCGACAGGAATAATGCCAGAAGACTGGAGGATAGCAAATGTTGTCCCCTTGTTCAAGAAGGGGAGTAGAGATAACCCCGGTAACTATAGACCAGTGAGCCATAATTCTGTTGTGGGAAAAGACTTGGAAAGGTTTATAAGAGATAGGATGTATAATCATCTGGAAAGGAATAATTTGATTAGAGATAGTCAACACGGTTTTGTGAAGGGTAGGTCGTGCCTCACAAACCTCACTGAGTTCTTCGAGAAGGTGACCAAACAGGTGGATGAGGGTAAAGCAGTTGATGTGGTGTATATGGATTTCAGTAAAGCGTTTGATAAGGTTCGCTACGGTAGGCAATACAGGAAATACAGAGGCATGGGATTCAGGGTGATTTAGCAGTTTGGATCAGAAATTGGCTAGCTGATAGAAGACAAAAGGTGGTGATTGATGGGAAATGTTCTGACTGGTTTCCAGTTACTAGTGGTGGACCACAAGGATCTGTTTTGGGACCGCTGCTGTTTGTCATTTTATAAATGACCTGGAGGAGGGCGTAGAAGGATGGGTGAGTAAATTTGCAGATGACACTAAAGTCGGTGGAGTTGTGGACAGTGCAGAAGGATGTTACAAGTTACAGAGGGACATAGATAAGCTGCAGAGTTGGGCTGACAGGTGGCAAATGGAGTTTAATGCAGAAAAGTGTAAGGTGATTCATTTTGGAAGGAATAACAGGAAGACAGAGTACTGGGCTAATGGTAAGATTCTTGGTAGTGTGGACGAGCAGAGAGATCTCGGTGTCCATGTCCATAGATCCCTGAAAGTTGCCACCCAGGTTGAGAGGGTTGTTAAGAAGGCTTACGGTGTGTTAGCTTTTATTGGTAGAGGAATTGAGTTTCGGAGCCATGAGGTCATGTTGAAGTTGTACTAAACTCTGGTACGGCCGCATTTGGAGTATTGCGTGCAGTTCTGGTCGCCGCATTATAGGAAGGATGTGGAAGCATTGGAAAGGGTACAGAGGAGATTTACAAGGATGTTGCCTGGTATGGAGGGAAGATCTTATGAGGAAAGGCTGAAGGACTTGAGGCTGTTTTCGTTAGAGAGAAGACGGTTAAGAGGTGACTTAATTGAGGCATACAAGATGATCAGAGGATTACATAGGGTGGACAGTGAGAGCCTTTTTCCTCGGATGGTGACGTCCAGCACGAGGGGACATAGCTTTAAATTGAGGGGAGATAGATAGAGGACAGATGTCAGAGGTTCTTTACTCAGAGAGTAGTAAGGGCGTGGAATGCCCTGCCTGCAACAGTAGTGGACTCGCCAACACTAAACGCATTCAAATGGTCATTGGATAGGATTGGACGATAAGGGAATAGTGTAGAGGGACTTTAGAGGGGTTTCACAGGACGGCGCAACATCGAGGGCCGAAGGGCCTGTACTGCGCTGTAATGTTCTATGTACTATCTCATGTCCCCTTTTTGCCCTCCTGATTACTCTCTTAACTCTACTCCGACAACCTCTGTACTCTTTAAGAGATCCACTTGATCCCAGCACTGTGCATGTCATGGGCTTCCTTCTTCTTTTTGACCAGGTACTCAATATCCTGGGTCATCCAGGTTTCCCTACTTCTATCAGCTTTGCCCTTCATTCTAAAAGGAATGTGCTTACTCTGAACCCTGGTAAACACACTTTTGAAAGTCTCCCATTTACGAGCAGTCCCTTTGCCTGCCAAAAGACTCCCCCAATCAACTTTTATAAGTTCTTGTCTAATACTCATGGACAAAGACGAGAGTGGTCCTAAAAGAAGAGTGCTAAATTGGGGAAAGGCCAGGTAAAACAAAATTCGGCAGGAGCTAGGGAATGTGGACTGGGAGCAGCTGTTTAAGGGTAAATCCACATTTGAAATATGGGAGTCTTTTAAGGAAAGGTTGGTTAGAGTGCAGGACAGACATGTCCCTGTGAAAATGAGTGATAGAAATTTCAAGATTAGGGAACCATGGATGACGGGTGGAATTGTCAGACTAGTTAAGATGAAAAAGGAAGTATACATAAGATCGAGGCGACTCAAAACTGATGAAGCTTTGTAGGAATATTGGGAAAGTAGGACGAATCTGAAACGAGCAATAAAGAGGGCTAAAAGGGGGTCATGAAATATGTTTGGCTAACAGGGTTAAGGAAAATCCCAAAGCCTTTTATTCGTATATAAGGAGCAAGAGGGTAACTAGAGAAAGGATTGGCCCACTCAAAGACAAAAGAGGGAATTTTTGCGTGGAGTCAGAGGAAATGAGCGAGATTCTTAATGAGTACTTTGCATCGGTTATCACCAAGGCGAGGGACATGACGGATGTTGAGGCTAGGGATGGATGTTTAAATACTCTAGGACCTAGGTCATGTCGTCATAAGGAAGGGGGAAGTTTTGGGTATTCTAAAAGGCATTAAGGTGACAAGTCCCCAGGACCGGATGGGACCTATCCCAGGTTACTGAGCGAAACGAGGGATGAAATAGCTGGGGACTTAACAGATATCTTTGCAGCATTCTTGAGCACGGGTGAGGTCCTGGAGGACTGGAGAATTGCTAATGTTGTCCCTTTGTTTAAGAAGGGTAGCAGGGATAATCCAGGGAATTATAGACCTGTGAGCTTGACGTCAGTGGTAGACAAACTGTTGGAGAAGATACTGAGGGAGAGGATCTATTCACATTTGGAAGAAAATAGACTTATCAGTGATAGGCAGCATGGTTTTGTGCAGGGAAGGTCATGTCTTACAAACCTAATAGAATTCTTTGAGGAAGTGACAAAGTTAATTGATGAGGGAAGGGCTGTAGATGTCATATACATGGACTTCAGATGGAAAAAGTGAAGTCGTATGGGGTTCAGGGTGTACTAGCTAGATGGATAAAGAACTGGCTGGACAACAGGAGACAGAGAGTAGTGGTGGAAGGGAGTGTCTCAAAATGGAGAAAGGTGACTAGTGGTGTTCCACAGGGATCCGTGCTCGGACCACTGTTGTTTGTGATAAATGATCTGGATGAAGGTATAGGTGGTCTGATTAGCAAGTTTGCAGATGATACTAAGATTGGTGGAGTTGTACATAGCGAGGAGGACTGTCAGAGAATACAGCAAAATATAGATAGATTGGAGAGTTGGGCAGAGAAATGGCAGATGGAGTTCAATCCAGGCAAATGCAAGGTGATGCATTTTGGAAGATCCAATTCAAGAATGGTCAACGAAAGAGTCCGAGGAAAAATTGATGTACAGAGAGATCTGGGAGTTCAGGTCCATTGTACCCTAAAGGTGGCAATGCAGGTTGATAGAGTGGTCAAGAAGGCATACAGCAGTGGTGCTAGTAAACGTGTATGCCCCGAATTGAGATGACGCTGGATTTATGAGGTGTATGTTGGGCCGCATTCCGGACCTGGAGGCGGGGGGCCTGATCATGGGGGGAGACTTTAACATGGTGCTGGATTCCCCACTAGACCGGTCCAGTTCAAGGACGGGTAGGAGGCCGGTGGCGGCCAAGGTGCTGAGGGGGTTTATGGACCAGATGGGAGGGGTGGATCCGTGGAGGTTTGGGAGGCCGAGGGCGCGGGAGTATTCCTTTTTCTCCCATGTGCATAGGGTTTACTTCCGAATAGATTTTTTCGTTCTGAGCAGGGGATTGATCCCGAGGGTGGAAGATGCCGAGTATTCAGCCATAGCAATTTCAGACCATGCTCCGCACTGGGTCGATCTGGAGATGGGGGAGGTGCGGGACCACCTGGACGTGGGGTTGCTGGCTGATGAGGAGGTGTGTAGGAGGGTCCGGGGAAGTATTGAGGGGTACCTTGAGGCCAACGATACGGGGGAGGTCCGGGTGGGGATGGTTTGGGAGGTTCTGAAGGCAGTGATCCGGGGGGAGCTGATTTCCATCCAGGCCCATAGGGAAAGGAGGGAGAGGGAGAGATTGGTGGGGGAGCTCCTAGATGTGGATAGGAGGTACGCGGAGGCCCCGGAGGAGGGATTGTTGGGGGAACGGCGTAGTTTGCAGGCCAAGTTCGACTTGCTGGCGGGGGGGGGGGGGGGGATAGATAGAGATAGAGAGAGAGAGAGAGAGAGAGAGAGAGAGAGAGAGAGAGAGAGAGAGAGAGAGCTTTCTGAACAGGCTACGTTTCCCAAAGGTGCAGGAGGAGCTGGTGGAGGGGCTGGGGGCACCGATTGAGTTGGAAGAGCTACTCAGGGGGATTGGCCAATGCAGTCAGGGAAGGCACCAGGGCCGGATGGGTTCCCGGTGGAATTTTATAAAAAGTATGCGGACCTGATGGGCCCCCTGTTGGTGCGGGCCTTCAATGAGGCATGGGAGGGGGGGCTTTGCCCCCGACAATGTCACGGGCGCTGATTTCTTTGATCCTGAAGCGGGATAAGGACCCCCTGCAGTGTGGATCATACAGGCCAATCTCGCTCCTCAATGTGGACGCTAAGTTGCTGGCGAAGATCCTGGCCACCAGGATAGAGGACTGTGTGCCAGGGGTGATACATGAGGATCAGACAGGATTTGTCAAGGGAAGACAGCTTAACACGAATGTGCGGAGGTTGTTAAATGTTATTATGATGCCGGCGGTTGAAGGGGAGGCGGAGATAGTGGTGGCGCTAGATGCAGAGAAGGCCTTTGATAGAGTTGAGTGGGGGTACCTGTGGGAGGTGCTGGAGAGGTTTGGATTTGGGGAGGGGTTCATCAAATGGGTGAGGTTGCTTTATGAGGCCCCGATGGCGAGTGTAGCTACTAATGGAAGGTCAGAGTACTTCAGGCTCTACCGTGGGACCAGGCAGGAGTGCCCCCTGTCCCCCTTGCTTTTTGCACTGGCAATTGAACCTCTGGCTATGGCGTTGAGGGAGTCGAGGAGGTGGAGGGGTCTGGTGCGGGGTGGGGAGGAACATCGGGTATCGCTGTATGCGGACAATCTGCTGCTGTATGTGGCGGACCCAGTGGGGGGAATGCCGGGGGTGATGGAGCTGTTGGCTGAGTTTGGGAGCTTCTTGGGCTATAAGCTGAATCTGGGTAAGAGCGAGGTGTTTGTAGTGCACCCGGGTGATCAGGAGGAGGGAATTGGTAGGCTCCCGTTTAAGAGGAGTTTTAGGTACCTGGGGGTGCAGGTGGCCAGGGGTTGGGGGACTCTCCAAAAGCTTAATTTTACCAGGCTTGTGGAGCAGATGGAGGAGGAATTTAAAAGGTGGGACATGGTGCCGCTGTCGCTGGCGGGTAGAGTGCAGTCCGTCAAAATGACGGTGCTCCCGAGGTTCTTGCTCCTGTTTCAGTGCCTGCCCATCCTTATCCCTAGGGCCTTTTTTAGGAGGGTGACTAGCAGCATCATGAGCTTTGTTTGGGCGCATGGCACCCCGAGGGTGAAGAGGGTCTTTTTGGAGCGGGGCAGAGATGGTGGGGGGCTGGCGTTACCCAACCTCTCGGGGTATTATTGGGCGGCCAATGTGTTGATGGTGCGCAAGTGGGTGATGGGAGGGTCGGAAAAGCATGGAAAAGGTTGGAGATGGCGTCCTGTGGAGGCACAAGCCTGGGGGCCCTGGTAACGGCGCCGTTGCCGCTCCCTCCTACGAGGTATACCACGAGCCCGGTGGTGGCGGCTACCCTCAAGATTTGGGGGCAGTGGAGGCGACATAGGGGGCTCGATGGAGGCTTCGCTAAGGGGGAACCATCGGTTTGTCCCGGGGAACATTGATGGGGGGTTCCTGGGCTGGCACAGGGCGGGCATCAGAAAGCTGAGGGATCTGTTCATTGACGGGAGGTTTGCGAGCCTGGGAGAGTTGGAGGGGAAATTTGAGCTCCCCTCGGGGAACATGTTCAGGTACCTGCAGGTAAAGGCGTTTGCTAGGCGGCAGGTGGAGGGATTCCCTTTGCTGCCCGCGAGGGGGGTGAGGGACAGGGTGGTTTCGGGGGTCTGGGTCGGGGATGGGAAGGTATCTGATATCTACAAGGTAATGCAGGAGGTGGAGGAGGCGTCAGTAGAGGAGCTAAAGGCTAAGTGGGAGGGGGAGCTGGGGGAGCAGATCGAGGATGGGACATGGGCGGATGCCCTGGAGAGGGTTAACTGTTCCTCATGTGCGCGGCTTAGCCTCATCCAATTCAAGGTGCTGCACCGGGCCCATAGGATGAGTAGGTTCTTTGGGGGCGAAGACAGGTGTGTCAGGTGTTCGGGGAGTCCAGCGAACCATGCCCATATGTTCTGGGCATGCCCGGCACTGGAGGAGTTCTGGAAGGGGGTGGCGAGGACGGTGTCGAGGATGGTAGGATCCAGGGTCAAGCCAAGCTGGGGACTCGCAATTTTTGGGGTTGCGGTGGAGCCGGGAGTGCAGGAGGCAAGAGAGGCCGATGTTTTGGCCTTTGCGTCCCTAGTAGCCCGGCGGAGGATCTTGCTACAGTGGAAGGATGCAAGACCCCCAAGCATGGAGACCTGGATCAATGACATGGCGGGTTTTATTAAGCTGGAGAAGGTCAAATTCGCCCTGAGGGGATCGGTACAAGGGTTCTTTAGGTGGTGGCAGCCTTTCCTCGACTTTCTGGCTCAACGATAGGGAACTAGGTCAGCAGCAGCAGCAACCGGGGGGGGGGGGGGGTTGACTATGTTTATTAAATTTTTAAAAAAAAATTCAAGTTCTCTTGTTGTTTACCGGGTTTGAGGGGGTGGGGGGGGCTCGATATATGCGTTGTTACGGTCTTGGGGGCGTTATGCTTATTATGTTGTTTTATTGTTGTTTTTTACTGTTTGTTGTTATATATTTTGTAAAAAATTTTCAATAAAAATTATTTAAAAAAAAAAGAAGGCATACAGCACACTTGCCTTCATCGGACGGGGTATTGAGTACAAGAGTTGGCAGGTCATGTTACAGTTGTACAGAACTTTGGTTAGGCCACATCTGACCTTACTGCGTGCAGTTCTGGTCGCCACATTACCAGAAGGATGTGGATGCTTTAGAGAGGGTGCAGAGGAGGTTCACCAGGATGCTGCCTGGTATGGAGGGTGCTAGCTATGAAGAAAGGTTGAGTAGATTAGGATTGTTTTTGTTGGAAAGACAGAGGTTGAGGGGGGACCTGATTGAGGTATACAAAATTATGAGAGGTATGGACAGGGTGGATAGCAACAAGCTTTTTCCAAGAGTGGGGGTGTCAATTACAAGGGGTCACGATTTCAAGGCGAGAGGGGGAAAGTTTAAGGGAGATGTGCGTGGAAAGTTTTTTACGCAGAGGGTGGTGGGTGCCTGGAACGCTTTGCCAGCGGAGGTGGTAGAGGCGGGCACGAGAGCATCATTTAAGATGCATCTGGACACATATATGAATGGGCGGGGAACAGAGGGAAGTAGATCCTTGGAAAATAGGCGACAGGTTTAGATAAAGGATCTGGATCGGCACAGGCTGGGAGGGCCGAAGGGCCTGTTCCTGTGCTGTAATTTCCTTTGTTCTTTGTTCTTAATACCATCAAAATTGGTCTTGCCCCAATTTAGAATTTTAACTTTTGGGTCAGACCTATCATTGTCCAAAGCTATCTTCAATCTAATGGAATTATGGTCACTGGTCCCAAAGTGATCCCTCACTAACACTTATATCACCTGCATTTCCTTATTTCCCAAGAGGGGGTCACGTTTTGCCCCCTCTCTGCATACTGAATGAGAAATTCCTCCTGATTACACTCTACAAATTTATCTCTATCCAAGCCCCTAATGGTCTGGTTTATAACAGTGGGCTAAACAGCTGGCTTGTAATGCAGAACAAGGCCAGCAGTGGGTTCAATTCCCGTACCGGCCTCCCCGAACAGACACTGGAATGTGGCGACTAGGAGCTTTGCACAGTAACTTCATTGAAGCCTACTTGTGATAATAAGTGATTATTATGATTATTAATGCTATGGCTGTCTCAGTCAATGTCGGGAAAGTTAAAGTCCCCAACTATTACCACCCTATTTTTCTTGCAGCTATCTGCAATCTCTTTACATATTTGCTCCTCAATTTCCTGCTGAGTATTTGAGGGCCTGTAGTACAATCCTCTCCAAGTGATCTCACCCTTCTTATTTTTCAGTTCTACCCATATAGACTCAGTGGGTGAACCCTCGGATATCCCCTCTCTGTATTGCCGTGATATTCTCCCTAATGAAAAGCACAACTCCCCCTCCTCTCTTACCTCCTTTCCTATAGCATCTGTACCCTGGAACATTGAGCTGCCAGTCCTGCCACTCTCTTAGTCATGTTCAGTAATAGCTATAATATCCAAAACCCACGATCCATGCCCTGAGTTCATCTGCCTTGCCCGTCAGGCCTTTTGCATTAAAATAAATGCAGTACAAACAGAACCAGAGAGGATTAACGAAACCTTCAAGGCCTTCTACCAAGAGCTGTACACCTCAGAGCCCCCAACGGGGAAGGCTGGGATGAACCGGTTTCTTGATGGACTGGACATACCAGTCGTGGGAGAGGGCAGAAAACGGGATCTGGAAGCACCACTAGCACTGGGAGAGATCATGGAGAGCATTAGCTCCATGCAGACGGGGAAGGCGCCGGGACCGGACGGATTCCCGGCGGACTTCTACAAAAAATTCGCGACAGCGCTGGCCCCGCACCTGCGGGAGATGTTCACAGACTCGCTAGCTAGGGGCACACTGCCACCCACGTTAGCACAGGCCTCAATCTCGCTGATACCTAAGAAAGACAAAGACCCAACGGAATGTGGGTCATACAGACCCATATCTCTGCTGAACGCAGACGCCAAAATACTGGCCAAAATCCTAGCCAAAAGGCTAGAAGACTGTGTACCTGAGGTGGTCACAGAGGACCAGACGGGCTTCG
Organism: Scyliorhinus canicula; assembly: GCF_902713615.1. Lineage (NCBI taxonomy): Eukaryota > Metazoa > Chordata > Chondrichthyes > Carcharhiniformes > Scyliorhinidae > Scyliorhinus > Scyliorhinus canicula. The sequence goes on from NC_052161.1 coordinate 81,342,385, forward strand.
TCAAAGGTAGACAGCTTACCGCGAACATCAGGCGCCTGCTGAACGTGATAATGACCCCCTCCGGGGAGAGAACACAAGAGGTGATCGTCTCCCTGGACGCAGAAAAGGCCTTCGACAGAGTCGAATGGAAATACCTCATAGAGGTACTGGAGCGGTTCGGGCTTGGAACAGGGTTCACCGCTTGGGTAAAGCTCCTATACAACGCTCCCATGGCGAGTGTACGGACCAACAATACCAACTCCCAATACTTCCAGCTGCACAGGGGCACCAGACAAGGATGCCCACTGTCCCCGCTGCTGTTCGCACTAGCAATCGAACCGCTAGCAATCGCGCTCAGGGCAGCAAAAAATTGGAGGGGGATCCGAAGGGGAGGTAGAGAGCACAGAGTCTCACTCTATGCGGATGATCTGCTCCTCTATATCTCGGACCCACAAAGCAGCATGGACGGAATCATAGCGCTCCTGAAAGAGTTTGGAGCCTTCTCGGGCTACAAACTCAACATGAGCAAAAGTGAGATCTTCCCAGTACACCCGCAAGGGGGGGGGCAGCACTAAAGGGCCTGCCGTTCAAACAAGCCCGAAATAAATTCCGCTACCTGGGGATCCAAATAGCCCATGACTGGAAAGGGATCCACAAATGGAACCTCACCAGCCTGACGGAGGAAGTTAAAAAGGACCTGCAAAGATGGAACACACTCCCACTCTCCCTCGCGGGGAGAGTCCAGACGATCAAAATGAACGTACTGCCCAGGTTCCTCTTCCTGTTTAGATCCATTCCGATCTACATCCCCAAGGCCTTTTTCAAAGCGCTGGACAAACATATCATGCCGTTCGTATGGGGGGGTAAAAATGCTAGGATCCCAAAGAAGGTCATACAAAAAACAAAATCCAGGGGGGGGCTAGCCCTCCCGAATCTACAATTCTACCACTGGGCGGCAACAGCCGAGCGAGTAAGGGGATGGATCCAGGAGCCAGAAGCCGAGTGGGTGCGTGCGGAGGAGGCCTCCTGCATGGGAACCTCCATCCGGGCCCTCGCCACGGCAGCACTCCCATCCCCACCCAAAAAACACTCCACCAGCCCAGTGGTGACAGTCACCCTCCAATCCTGGAACCAACTGCGGCAGCAATTTGGCCTGTACAAAATGTCGGACAAGGCTCCCATCTGCAACAACCATAGGTTCAAACCAGCACTGACTGACGCCACCTTCAAAAGGTGGAGGCAGGACGGGGGGACACTGACAGTCAGGGACCTATACACGGACGACAGGATCGCAACACTGGACGAACTGACAGAGAAATTTCAGCTAGCTGGGGGGAACGAGCTACGGTACCTGCAGCTCAAAAACTTCCTACGAAAGGAGACAAGGACGTACCCACAACCGCCACGACAGACACTACTGGAAGACCTACTGGACGCAAGTATCCTAGAGAAAGGGAACTGTAGTGACATGTATGACCGACTGGTAGATAGGGACGACACCGTACTGGACGCAACAAGAAGGAAATGGGAGGACAACCTGGGGATGGAGATAGGGTGGGGACTCTGGAGCGAAGCACTGCATAGGGTCAACTCCACCTCCACGTGCGCAAGGCTCAGCCTGACGCAACTAAAAGTGGTACTTAGAGCCCACTTAACGAGAAACCGTATGAGTAGGTTCTTCCCGGAGGTGGAGGACAGATGTGAGCGGTGCCAAAGAGGCCCGGCCAACCACGCCCACATGTTCTGGTCTTGCCCCAGACTTGTGGAGTACTGGACAGCCTTCTTCGAGGCTATGTCCAAAGTGGTGGGGGTGAGGGTGGAGCCATGCCCGATAGTGGCGGTCTTCGGGGTTTCAGACCAGCCAGATCTATTCCTGGGGAGGAGGGCGGACGCCCTTGCCTTTGCCTCCCTGATTGCCCGCCGTAGAATCCTGTTTGGCTGGCGGTCAGCAGCACCACCCAGAGCTGCAGACTGGCTGTCCGACCTCTCGGAATCTCTCCAAATGGAGAAAATCAAATTCGCCATCCGAGGGTCGGACGACAGCTTCCACAGAACGTGGGAGCCATTCATGCAACTGTTCCGGGACCTGTTTGTGGCCAACGTACATGAGGAAGAATAGTCGGGTGGCCAAGAACCAGGGGAAAATGGACGGGAATCGGGGGAAGGTAGCCGGGGGGAGGGGGGGGGGGGGGGGGGGGGGGGGGGGCTACGGGCTCGGTATGGGGGTTTGATGGCAAGCCAAGGCCCAAAACCAAACTATAAATAAATGCCTATAAACATGTGCCTCGGCCATATTGGGGAATGTAAAATATGTATGCTGGCTAAAGGGGGCGGCCACAATTGTTGTTATGAAGATGCTTACCTGTAAGTATTCATGTTAAATTTTTGTGTTTTCCTTTTTTTTTTCTCTCTCTCTAATAATTTGTAATTTGTCATATATAAAATATGAAAACTCAATAAAAAACATTTATAAAAATAAATAAATAAATGCAATATAATATGGGCTTCCCTTGCTCTCTGCCCTGCTTTCTCAGACCATCCGTCCAGTCATGTTTTGTACACTTGTAGACTTGAAAATATATCAGATATTCCTTCACTGTCACTGGGTCAAAATGCTGGAACTGCCTCCCGAATGGCAGTGGGTGTACCTACACCACAGGGACTGCAGCAGTTCAAGAAGCAGCTTACCACCACTTTCTCAAGGTCAATTAGGGATGAACAATACCCCGGGTCACTGTTAGTGTGGAGTTTGCACATTCTGGCTTGCGTGGGTCTAACCCCCACAACTCAAAGATGTACAGGGTAGGTGGATTGGGCATGCTAAATTGCCCCTTAATTGGAAAAAAAAATTGGGCACTTTAAATTTATTTTTTAAAATGGTTTGGATGAGGGAACTAAATGTATTATCTCAAATCTTTTCCTTCAATTCTTACCCTCTCCTTACCGTGTGTCTGGATGGAGGGTGGGATACGGTTTTAGGAATAGGTGGACCATAGTTCCAACTATTTCCTTTATATTTCCTTTTACTCTTGTTATAAAGAAATCGTTTGTTGTTGTTTTACTTATAAATCTGGTGTCTGTAACTCATTAGAGCAGTCAGGAATTACATTTCTCAAGAAAATACGAATTATTGGTTAATTCACTTATGATGGGACTCCAGGGTCTGTGGGGTCACTCACCCAGGGTGTTGTAACAGTAATTGAAACTAGATCAGTTCTTAATTTTAAATCTGAGATTGATTTTTGTTCAGCAAATATATTAAGGAATATGGGCCAAATGCAGATATATGGAGTTAGGTCACAGATGAGCCATGATCTCATTGAATGACGGGACAGGCTCAAGAGACTGAAATTCCTACTCCTATGAACATAGAACGATACAGCGCAGTACAGGCCCTTCGGCCCTCAATGTTGCACCGACATGGAAAAAACTAAAGGCCACCTAACCTACACTATGCCCTTATCATCCATATGCTTATCCAATAAACTTTTAAATGCCCTCAATGTTGGCGAGTTCACTACTGTTGCAGGTAGGGCATTCCACGGCCTCACCACTCTTTGCGTAAAAAACCCACCTCTGACCTCTGTCCTATATCTATTACCCCTCAATTTAAGGTTATGTCCCCTCGTGCTAGCCACCTCCATCCGCGGGAGAAGGCTCTCGCTGTCCACCCTATCTAACCCTCTGATCATTTTGTATGCCTCTATTAGGTCACCTCTTAACCTTCTTCTCTCTAACGAAAACAACCTCAAGTCCATCAGCCTTTCCTCATAAGATTTTCCCTCCATACCAGGCAACATCCTGGTAAATCTCCTCTGCACCCGTTCCAAAGCTTCCACGTCCTTCCTATAATGAGGCGGCCAGAACTGTACGCAATACTCCAAATGCGGCCGTACCAGAGTTTTGTACAGCTGCAACATGACCTCATGGCTCCGGAACTCAATCCCTCTACCAATAAAGGCCATCACACCATAGGCCTTCTTCACAACCCTATCAACCTGGGTGGCAACTTTCAGGGATCTATGTACATGGACACCGAGATCCCTCTGCTCATCCACACTACCAAGAATTTTACCATTAGCCAAATATTCCTTATTCCTGTTATTCTTTCCAAAGTGAATCACCTCACACTTCTCCACATTAAACTCCATTTGCCACCTCTCAGCCCAGCTCTGCAGCTTTTCTATGTCCCTCTGTAACCTGCAACATCCTTCCGCACTGTCTACAACTCCACCGACTTTAGTGTCGTCTGCAAATTTACTTACCCATCCTTCTGCACCCTCCTCTAGGTCATTTATAAAAATGACAAACAGCAACGGCCCCAGAACAGATCCTTGTGGTACGCCACTCGTAACTGAACTCCATTCTGAACATTTCCCATCAACCACCACTCTCTGTCTTCTTTCAACTAGCCAATTTCTGATCCACATCTCTAAATCACCCTCAATCCCCAGCCTCCGTATTTTCTGTAATAGCCGACCGTGGGGAACCTTATCAAACGCTTTACTGAAATCCATATACACATCAACTGCTCTACCCTCGTCTACCTGTTCAGTCACATTCTCAAAGAACTCGATAAGGTTTGTGAGGCATGACCTACCCTTCACAAAACCATGCTGACTATCCCTAATCATATTATTCCTATCTAGATGATTATAAATCGTATCTTTTGTAATCCTCTCCAAGACTTTACCCACCACAGATGTTAGGCTCACCGGCCTATAGTTACCGGGGTTATCTCTACTCCCCTTCTTGAACAAAGGGACCACATATTTGCTATCCTCCAGTCCTCTGGCACTATTCCTGTAGCCAATGATGACATAAAAATCAAAGCCAAAGGCTCAGCAATCTCTTCCCTGGCTTCCCAGAGAATCCTAGGCTAAATCCCATCAGGCCCCGGGGACTTATCTATTTTCACCTCGTCCAGAATTGCCAACACTTCTTCCCTATGCACCTCAATGCCATCTATTCTAATAGCCTGGGTCTCAGCATTCTCCTCCACAATATTATCTTTTTCCTGAGTGAATACTGACGAAAAGTATTCATTTAGTATCTCGCTTATCTCCTCAGCCTCCACACACAACTTCCCACCACTGTCCTTGACTGGCCCTACTCTTACCCTAGTCATTCTTTTATTCCTGACATACCTATAGAAAGCTTTTGGGTTTTCCTTGATCCTACCTACCTTGATCCTACCTGCCAAAGACTTCTCATGTCCCCTCCTTGCTCGTCTTAGCTCTCTCTTTAGATCCTTCCTCGCTTCCCTGTGACTATCAAGCGCCCCAACTGAGACTTCACGCCTCATCTTCACATATGTTCCTATGTTCCCTTCATTCCCTGTTTCCCCTGATCCCCCGACTCCCTCTCCCCATGACCCCACTCTTCCAGTCTCCCAATGATCCTTCCTCTATTGAAGCATCTGGTGATGCCTTTGTTGCAAGAATTCCCTTCCTCAAGTTTGAAGGGACAATTTTCCATAGGGGAAGGATTACCTCACAGAGTGGCTGGGAGCTCATATTTCAAATCAGCTCTTAAATATCCACGTCAAACTGACTCACCACATGGCACTGTTTCTGGGATCCTGGGGCACGCACTAACAATAACGCTGAAGTGTGTGTAAGCACAGGCAGACTTACCTTAGTGATATAATACTGTGACAAGGTAGCAGCATTGATAGCCCACTCCACAGGGTTGTAGCTGGCAAACTGCAGCTGGCGTTGCAGGGTAGTGTGGCAGTACCAGGCAGCCTTCTCAATCATATCTAGGTGCTTGTATACTTGTGCCAAGTAATACAAGGTGTAAGTGTAAACTTTCTCAAACCTGTACGATCCAAACAAAACATTGTGACATTCATAGAAATGGCTGGACAACACATAACTGTAAAACTGGACTTGATGGCAATCAGGGGGAAAACACTGCACTGGTTGGAGTCATACTTGGTACGAAAGAAGATGGTCGTGGTGGTTGGAGGTCAATCATCTCAGCTCCAGGACTTTACTGCAGAAGCTCCGCAGGGTAGTGTCCCATGCCCAACCATCTTCAGCTGCTTCATCAATGACTTTCCTTCCATCATAAGGTAGAAATGGGGATGTTCGCTGATGATTTCAGTTACCATGTCCGTATGCAGAAAAGACTGGACAATATCCAGGTTTAGGCTGCTACGTGACAAGTAACATTCATGCCACACATGTGCCCAGCAATGTTGGGGGGGGATTACTATTGACCAGAAACTGAACTGGACAAGCCATATACATACTCTGGCTACCAGAGTAGGTCAGAAGCTAGGAATTATCTGGTGAGTAACTAACCTCATGACTCCCCAAAGCCTGTCGACAATCTACTAGGCACAAGTTAGGAGTGTAATGGAATAGTCTCCAATTGCCTGGAAGAGTTCAGCTCCAACAACATTCAAGAAGCTTAACACCATCCAGGACAAAGCAGCCGCTTGATTGGCACCCCATCCACCACCTTCAGATACACTGGGATAACACCACTATTCAACAACGGAGGGAGAGAGAGAACAGAGAACTACAGGTCAGTTAGTCTCACATCTGTCATTGGAAAATGCTGGAATATTAAAATCATAAGAGTTTTATAACACAGAGGCCCTTCAGCCCATCGTGTCTATGCTGGCCATGAAACACCAATCTATGCTGTTATTCAAGGAGTTTTAACAACACACTTGGAAAATCACAGTATGATCAGCCAGTCAATATGGTTTCACAAAAGAGAAATTGTGTTTGAAATTTTCTTTTTTTTAATAAATTTAGAGTACCCAATTCATTTTTTCCAATTGAGGTGCAATTTAGTGTGGCCAATCCACCTAACCTGCACATCTTTGGGTTGTGGGGGCAAAACCCACGCAAACACGGGGAGGATGTGTGTTTGAAATTTTCAATCAGCGTTCTTTGAGGATTTATTTGCGGGTGGCTTTTCATGCTTTCTGTAATGCTGGCAACTAGGCGATTTTCACAGTAACTTCATTGCAGTGTTAATGTAAGCCTACTTGGGACACTAACAAAGACATTATAATTATTAATGTGACAGATGATTCTGCCTGGTCCTCATGATCTAATTTGCTTTGTCATTCAATGTAACATTTATGTTAAGGACTTCATCTGATGATTTAAGTTCTCACTGCATCCTTTGAAGAAAATTAAGAGTTATTTCCTTGAACTCACCATGCCTTTGACGATTTGAGGGTTTTAACTTTCATTTGTCAGTAATTCCCTGCATATAACATACATGGACTTTGCATCGGCACAATTAATAATGCCATAAAGCAAGAAACCATCTTTCTTCTGCTTTGTTCCCGATTTCAGTTTCGTCTTGATGAGTTGTTCACCATAAGCCCTGGAGCTCGGCATACAGCTCACACCATTACTGCTTTGTCCTGCCCTGGACTCTCCTGAAAAGCTCCCTCCAAAAATTAATTTGTTAGATCCTGGCCTGTTTTTGTGTCTGGCCCTCTCTTCCTTATTACAAAATGATCCATTTTACATTCTTCACACAATCCTGTTGCCTGCTTGCTGGATGGTAGAAAATAGAGGGATCTCTGCTCCGTGATTTCATATTCAGAGTATGTGACATCAGTGTATGGGACGCGTAACCTGCTCTCTGTCGTCACTCCTGGTGGGAATACTCCCATTATTCTTTTTAAAAATCTGGTCCTGAGACAGCACACTGACATCAGGAGGCGATGGTTTGTCCCGCTGGGCTCCAGGCCTGCTCACTGCTAGATTTGGTTGAGGGGGCATGCTTGCACAGGACAGCTGGAATTCCTGCAAGCCGGTCGCAACAGCATTTATAAAAGCTGGTTGTGACTGCTGGGTCCTTCTTCTCGTAATCGGGAACACCATGAACAATCGTGTTGTGACCTTCCCGACACCCGCCCACGGGTCATGGCTCAGAGCTTGAAAATGACTGCCCTAAGACTCACTGAATTTTCTCCGAAACCTTGATAAATGCCCTTTTTTCGACACGATGGCCATTCAAATACTCAGAAAAGGTTGAACTAATTTTAGACCCTCCCAAGGGATGACCCCCACATTACTTCCGGGGCAGCTGGGACCTGTTCAACTAAACTGGAGGGGCATAAATATTCTGGGTGTGAGGTTTGCTCATGCCACATGGGAGGGTTTAAACTCATGTGGCACGGGGGTAGGAACTGGAGCAATAGGTCAGAAATAACTGAGGGGAAACGAGAGAATAGGGCCAGCAAGACTCAGAGGAAACGCAGGCAGGGAGATGTTGCTGAACACAGCGGAACTGGTGGTCTGAAGTGCATTTGTTTCACTGCAAGATTTTCAACAGGTAAGGTAGGTGAACACAGAGCTTGGATTAGTCCTTGGAACTATGATGTTGTTGTTATTATAGAGACTTGGATGAGGGAGGGACAGGATTTAGGTGTTTCAGACGGGATAGAGAGAAATGAAAAAGGGGGAGTTGCATTACTGGTTAAGGAGAATATCACAGTTGTACTGCAGGAGGACACCTCAGAGAGCTCATGCAGTGAGGCAATGTGGGTAGAGCTCAGGAATAGGAATGATGCAGTCACAATATTGAGTGTTTACTACAAGCCTCCCAATAGCCAGCAGGAGATAGGGAAGCAGATATGTAGGCAGATTTTGGAAAGATGTAAAAGCAACAAGGTTGTTGTGGTGGGTGATTTTAACTTCCCCTATAATGACTGGAACTCCCTTAGTGCTAGGGGTTTAGATGGGACAGAGTTTGTAACGAGCATCTGTCAAAGTATTACAAGGCAGACACGGGAGCACTCTTTGATCAATCTTTATTGACATGTGCACACGGAGAGAAAAGCAGTGGGGTATACTGCTTTACTCTGTCTTAGTCCAGCTCAAGCGTTCTCCAAGGCGGTTTTCAGGACGCGCGGCAATGCAGAATTGTCGAGCATAAACTTATAGCTCAGTTCCGCACACATGAGAAAGGCCTCAACCGGGACCTGGGATTCATGTCGCATTACATTCACCCCCCACTATCTGGCCTGGGCTTGCAAATCCTACCAACTGCCCTGGCTTGAGACAATTCACACCTCTTTAACCTGTGATTATCCCTCTCTCCAGTTGCTCCGTCTGGATCTGTAAAGACTTAATTACCTGCAAACACTTACATTCAAAATATCGTCTTGCATCTTTGACTTTGTCTATATATATATATATGTTTCTGGAACCCACCTCTTCATTCACCTGAGGAAGGAGCTGTGCTCCGAAAGCTAGTGATTCGGAAAAAAATTTGTTGGCTTTAACCTGGTGTTGTAAGACTTCTGACAATAATATGACAGTTAAACTTTCATTTTAGGCCAATGAAAAGACAGTAATTCTAGCCAATAGTAGACAGGGCAACTGACCAATAGAAGAACAAGGTCTTTCCATCTTTCTTTTACGTGATCACCTCTCTTTTGCCCTTAGAGGTTACATTAGTTTAGAAAAAAGTGCATTCCTGAGAAGGCTACTTCCATCGTCCTGTCTCCACAGACTTACGTCATTCACTGAGAAACAGGATATTATGATTTTCATACTAACTTATGTCCTTTGCTAAGGAACAGGATATCAGGATTCCACACTAACTCATGTCCCTTGCCAAGGAACCGATTATTATGGATTCCACACACCCAGGAGGGCTTCTTGAAACAATATGTAGGTTGTCCAACTCGTGAAGGAGCCATACTTTTTCTGGTATTGGGAATGAGCCCGGCTAGGTGGTCGATGTTTCAGTAGGGGAGCATTTTGCGAACAGTGGCCATAGTTCAGTAGCTTTAAGGTACTGTTGGATAAAGATAAGCGTAGTCCTCGGGTGAAGGTGCTAAATTAGGGGAAGGTTGATTATGACAATATTCAGCAGGAACTGAAGAATCTAAATAGGGGGTGGATGTTTGATAGTAAATCAACCTCTGGCTATGTGGTAGGCTTTCAAATCTCAGTTGATAGGAATTCAGGACCGGCATGATCCTGTGGGGAAGAAGGATAAGTTTTGGGAACCTTGGAAAAGGAGGGATATTGTGATCCTAATCTAAAAGAAAAAGGAAGCATCTGTAAGGTATAGAAGGCTGGGAACAGACAAAGCCAGTGAGGAATATAAGGAAAGTAGGAAGGAACTTAAGCAAGGAGTCAGGTGGGCTAAAAGGGGACACGAAAAGTCATTTGCAAACAAGATTAAGGAAAATCCCAAGGCGTTTTACATGTATATAAAGAGCCAGGGAAAGGGTTGGCCCACTCAAGGACAGGGGAGGGAATCTATACATTGAACTAGAGGAAATGGACAAGGTACTGAAAGAGTACTTTGCATCAGTATTCACTAAAGAGAAAGACTTGGTGGATGATGAGTCTGGGGAAGGGTGTGTCGATAGCCTGGGTCACATTGAAATCAAAAGTGAGGTGTTAGACATCTTTAAAAACATCAAGGTAGATAAGTCCCCAGTGCCTGATAGCTCTACCCCAGAATACTGAGGGAGGCAAGGGAGGAAATTGCTGGGGCATTGACAAACATCTTTGTATCCTTACTGGCTACAGGTGAGGTCCCAGAGGACTGGAGAATAGCTAATGTTGTTCCTTTGTTTAAGAAAAATAGCAAGGATAATCCAGGAATTTACAGGCCGGTGATCCTTACGTCAGTGGTAGAGAAATTATTGGGGAGGAATCTTCGGACAGGATTTACTCCCATTTGGAAGCAAATGAAGAGGCAGCATGGTTTTGTGACGGGGAGGTCGTGTCTCACTAACTTTGAGTTTTTCGAGGAGGGGGCAAAGATGATTGATGAAGGTAGGGCAGTGGATATTGTTGACATGGACTTCAGTAAAGCCTTTGACAGGGTCCCTCCTGGCAAACTGGTACAGAAGGTGAAGTCACACAGGATCAGAAATGAGCTGGCAAGATGGATACAGAACTGGCTAGGTCATAGAAGACAGAGGGTAGCAATGGAAGGGTGCTTTTCTGAATGGAGCACTGTGACTACTGGTTTCCCGCAGGGATCAGGACCTTTGCAGTTTGTAGTGTACAGAAATGATTTGGAGGAAAATGTAACTGGTCTGATTAGTAGGTTTGTGGACGACACAAAGGTTGGTGGAATTGCGGATAGTGATGAGGGCTGTGAGAGGATACAGCAAGATATGGATCAGTTGGAGACTTGGGCGGAGAATTGCCAGATGGAGTTTAATCCGGACAAACGTGAGGTAATGCATTTTAGAATGTCTAATACAAGTGGGAAATATAAAGTAAATGGCAGAACCCGTAAGAGTATCGACAGGCAGAGGGATTTGGGTGTGCAGGTCACCAAAAGTGGTAACGCAGGTGGACAAGGTAGTCAAGAAGGGCATGGGTAGGTATGTGTGACTGGGATATTATAGCTGTTACTGAAACATGGCTAAAGGAGGGGCTGAACTGGCAGCTCAATGTTCCAGGGTACAGATTGAAGGAGGATCCAGAGATGAGACCTCTTAAAACTGAATAGCTAGGACAACACTCAAATAGTTCTACATAAGTTAGTTTATTAAGGATTGCGATTAATCATAGAAAGTACACCCAGTAATCATTATTCACCATTAAACCTGTAATATGGACATAGCAGTGATAATTTAAACTTTTGCTACAAGCAGTGGCCACAATGCATGATGGGATTTTAGCTAGCTAACTTGCCAATGTTTTTGAGACGAACGGGACTGTGTAGTAAGCAGATTACAGTCAAATCAGTAAATAGTTCTCATCGGTGCCCCCAGTATCCCGTCTCAAACAATCCATGAAGTAAAGAGGAAACCAGCTTTGGATGAACAATGAGGTGGACAGGAACTGACTGCGATACGTAGGATGAGAATGTCAGAAAAACAACTTTAGAATGATCCTGGTAAACAGGTGACAAGCTGGGTTAAATCATGAACGGATCACAAGGCATCATTTTGCTTAAAGTAAATTTTACTGGATAATATAGAAGTGACAGCTCCAAGAATTGGATCAAGTTCAACTGGGGCGGGCTATTGATTTTTGGAAAATCCTATAATTGGTGTGTTTTTATCCGTGTTAGCCAGATTGAGCTTGGCATTTATCAAGATCGCTCTCTCTTCTACATGAAATCAAGCTTGGGATAATAAAGCCGTCTTAACCAGGTTGATGTGTGTCTGCTGAGCTGTGTATTAAACTGAGCCATAACTAAAAGGGAAGAACCCCATGTAAAAGCTGACTCAATACTCAGGTCTTGGAAACGCTCCTGCACCGATGCTCTAGGAAACATAGACCAGGAGATAAGAGAGGAGGGGGAGTTGCGTTTTTGATTAGGGACATCACAGCAGTATAGAGAGAGGATGTATCCAAGGGATCACCCACCTGAGTCTATATGGGTGGAACTGAAAAATAAGAAGGGTGAGATCACTTTGATAGGATTGTACTATAGGCCCCCAAATAGTCACGGGAAATCAACAAGCAAATATGTAAGGAGATTACAGATGGCTGCCGGTAAAATAGGGTGGTCATAATAGAAGACTTTAACTTTCCCAACATTAACTGGGACAGCCATAGTACTGGGGGTTTGGATGGAGCGAAATTTGCCGAGTGTATTCAGGAAGAATTCCTCATTCAATATGCGTATGGCCACGACTAGAGGGGGCAAAACTTGACCTCACCTTGGGGACTAAGGAAGGGCAGGTGCTGGAAGCGAGTACGTTAGTTTTAAGGTAGCTATGGAGAATGATAGATTTGGCCCAAATATCAAAATTCGAAATTGAGGCAAGGCCAATTTTCGATGGTATGAGGTGGGAACTCTCAAAAGTTGATTGGGGGTGCACAGGCAAGGAGGAAGCTGGTAAGTGCAAGGAAAGAGTCTTAACTTGGGTTCAGAATGAGCACATTCCTCTTAAGAGTGAACATAGAACATGGAAAGTACAGCACGGCCCTTCGGTCATGATGTTGTGCCGACCACTTATCCTAATCTAAAATCAACCTAACCTACACCTTTCAATTTACTGCTGGCCATGTACCTGTCCAGGAGTCGCTTAAATGTCCCGAATGACTTTAACTCCACCACCTCCACTGGCAGTGCATTCCATGCACCCACCACTCTCTGTGTAAAGAACCTACCTTTGACATCTCCCCTCTATCTTCCTCCAATCACCTTAAGATTATATCCCCACGTGACAGCCATTTCCGCCCTGGGGAAAAGTCCCTGGCAATCCACTCTATCCATGCCTCTCATCACCTTGTACATCTCTATCAAGTCACCTCTCTTCCTTCTTCGCTCCAGTGAGAAAAGCCCTAGCTCCCTCAACCTTTCTTCAGAAGACATGCCCTCTAGTCCAGGCAGCATCCTGGTAAATCTCCTCTGTACCCTCTCCAAAGCATCCACATCCTTCCTATAATGAGGCAACCAGAACTGGACAAAATATTCTCACCAGGGTTTAATAAAGCTGCAGCAAACTCTTGCAGCTCTTAAACTCAATCCCCTGTTAATGAGGCCAACACATCATACACCTTCTTAATAACCCTATCAACCTGGGTGGCAACTTTGAGGGATCTACATACATGGACCCCGAGATCCCTGTTCCTCCACACTTCCAAAAATCCTGCCTTTAACTCTGTATTCAGCTTTCAAATTCGACCTTCCAAAATGAATCACTTCACATTTATCCATCTGCCACGTCTCAGCCCAGCTTTGCATTCTTTCAATGCCCTGTTGTAAGCCACAACAGCTCTCGACACTATCTACAACTCCAGCAACCTTCGTATCATCAGCAAACTTACTAACCCACCCTTCCACTTCCTCATCCAAGTCATTTATAAAAACCACTAAGAGCAGAGGTCCCAGAACAGATCCCCTATGGGACACCACTGGTCACTGACCTCCAGGCGGAATATTTTCCATCCACTGCCACTCACTGTCTTCTTTCAACCACCCAATTCTGTATCCAGACAACCAAATTTCCCGATATCCCATGCCCCCTAACTTTCTGAATGAGACTACCATGGGGAAGCTTATCAAGTGCCTTACTGAAATCCATATACACCACATCCAATGCCCGACCCTCATCAATGTGTCTCGTCACATCCTCAAAGAATTCAATGAGGCTTGCGAGGCATGACCTGTCCCCACAAAGCCATGCTGACTATCTTTAATCAAACTGTTTTGCTAAATAATCATAAATCCTGGGCGCGATTCTCCGCTCCCCACACAGGGTGGGAGAATTGCGGGAGAGCCGGGTGAATCACGCCACGCCGCCCTTGCACCCCCCCACCTCCCACCACCCCCCCCCAAAATGGCGTGTCGCGTTTTGCGACACGCCGCTCGGAGAACTGCCGCTCGCCGTTTTTCCCGGCGACTCTCCGGCCCGGATGGGCTGAGCGGCATGACGACCCCGACGGGTTCACGCCGGCGGCAACCACACCTGGTCGTCGCCGGTGTGAACAGCGCGCGACAGGTAAGTGTGGGGCCTGTGGGGGGCGGAGAGGGGATCGAGCACTACGGGCGTGCTCATGAGGTGATTGGCCCACGATTGGTGCCGGCCGATCGTCGGGCCGGCGTCTCTAAGAGACGCACTCTTTCCCCTCCGCCGCCCCGCAAGATCAAGCCACCACGTCTTGCAGGGCAGCGGAGGGGAAGACGGCAACCGCGCATGCGCGGGTTGGAGCCGGCCAACCTGCCCATGCGCGGCTGACGTCACTTAGGGCGCCGCCGGCCACGTCATTCTTGGCGCGCCGCTTTGACGCAAGCGGTCAAGGCCCGGCCGCCGAGTTTCTCGCAAACGCTGCTCCTAGCTACCCCCCCCCCCCGGGGGGAGGGGGGGGGAGAGAATAGGGGGCGAGGAGTGGCCTTCGACGCCGGAGTGAAACACTCCGGGTTTCACTCCGCCGTCGGCACTCATTCTCCCTTTGGGAGAATCGCGCCCCCTATCTCTCAGAATCCTTTCCAGTATTTTGCTCACCACAGACGTAGGACCTGACTGGTCCTATAATTTCCAGGGATTTCCCTATTCCCTTTCTTGAACAGGGCAACAACATTCGCCTCCCTCCAATCATCCGGTACTACTCCAGTGGAGAGTGAGGACGCAAAGATCATCGCCAATGGCGCAGCAATCTCCTCCCTCGCTTGCCGTAGCAACCTTGTGTAAATCCCGTCTGGCCCAGGGGACCTATCCATCCTGATGCTTTTCAAAATTTCCAGCACATCCTCCATCTTAATAGCAACCAATTTGAGCCTATTAACCTGGTTCACGCTGTTCTCACAAGCAACAAGGTCCTTCTCTCTAGTGAATACTGAAGCAACATATTCATTTAGGGCCTCCCCTAACTTCTCAGACTCTCGGCACAAGTTCCCTCCATTATCCCTGATCAGCCCTACTCTCACTCTGATGGCCATTGTGGGCCGAGGGGTCTGTACTGTGATGTGCAGTTCTATGTTTATGTTCAATGATCTGATGTGTTGGGTATGCTGGGTCTGCGAGGACTGCGTTTACCATAGCAGTGAGAGAGACAGGCTGCCAACACTTGTAGAAGTACAACTCTATTTTATTTAACTTTGAATAAAATAGTTAAACATACTTGCACTGTGGGTTGACACAGGCTCTGGCTGTCTCAGAGGCTGCATCCCAAGAGAGCGGGAAAACTAGTGCCCTCTGGCTTTATAGTGGCTGTGTCCTGTCTGGTGATTGGCTGCTGTGTTCTGTGTGTTGATTGGTCATTCAGTGTGTCAATCAGTGTCTGCCATGCCAGATCCTTGCTTCCCCAACCTTAAGTAAGTTTCCTTCTTCCTCTTGACTAGAAGCTCCACTTCTCTCGTCATTCAAGGCCCCATCACCTTCCCATTCCTTCCTTGGGGGAGGGCTGAATTTCCCAAAGGTGGATGGGGAGCTGGTAGAAAGGCTGGGGGCCCGGATTGAGTTGGAAGAGATAGTGGAGGGTCTGAAGGCCATTCAGACGGGTAAAGCCCCTGGGCTGGACGGGTACCCAGTGGAGTTTTATAAAATGTTCTCTGGGATATTGGGGCCGGTGTTTTTTTTTAAATGTACGGTTTATTGAGGTATTTCTTTGGCATTTCAACAACAACTAATCAACAATAAACCTAACAAGAAAATATAAACATAGTGCAAATTCCACCTCCCTCTCCCACAGGTCTTGCCATTACTTATCCCCCTAGCCTATGCTAACCTAACCTCCTGCCACCCCCCCCCCCCCCCCCCACCCCCCTTTCTGCTGACGATTAGTTTTCTGTGAGGAAGTCGACGAATGGTTGCCATCTCCGGGCGAACCCCAGCAGAGTCCGTCTCATGGCGAACTTAATTTTCTCCAGGCAGAGGAAGCCAGCCATGTCCGAAAGCCGGGACTTTGAGTCCCTCCAAGCTAGTAATATGCGTCTCCGGGCTACCAGGGAAGCAAAGGCCAGAACATCCACCTCTCTCTACTCCTGGATTCCCGGATCCTCCGACATCCCAAAAATCGCCACCTCTGGACTCATTGCCACCCTCATATTTTTTTTTTTAATTTAGATTTCCCAATTATTTTTTCCAATTAAAGGGCAATTTAGTGTGGCCAATCCACCTACTCAGCACATTTTTGAGTTCTGGGGCTGAAACCCACGCAGACACGGGGAGAATGTGCAAACTCCACACGGACAGTGACCCAGAGCTGGGATCGAACCTGGGACCTCAGCGCCATGAGGCAGCTGTGCTAACCACTAGGCCACCGTGCTGCCCTGCCACTCTCATATTTAATACCGTGGACATGGCGTCAGCAAACCTCTGCCAAAATCCCCTCAGTTTTGGACATGCCCAGAACATATGGATATGATTCGCTGCCCCCTCCCCCCCTCCCCCCCACGCATTTTGCACACCTGTCCTCCAACCCAAAGAATCTGCTCATCCGGGGCAATGTCATGTGAGCCCGGTGAACAACCTTAATTGGATCAAGCTGAGCCTGGCATATGTTGCGGTAGTATTGACCCTTCCTAACGCGTCCGCCCGGAGATCTCTTCTCCTCTATCTCTCCCCCCCCAGTTCCTCCTCCCACTTTCCGCTTCAGCTCCTCGGTTTGAGTCTCCTCTGAATCCATAAGCTCTCTACATATGTCCGAGACGCTCCCCTCCCCAATCCATCCTCTAGAGACCACCCGATCCTGAATCCCCCTTAGAGGCAGGAGTGGGAAGGTTGGTATCTGCTTAAGTTAAAAAGTCCCACACCTGTAAATATCGGAATTCATTTCCCCCAGCCAATGCAAACTTCTCCTCCAGCGCCCTCACACGCTGTGAAGCTGCCTTCCAAGAACAAGTCCCCCATCCACTCAATCCCCGCTCTCCCGCCAATTCGGAACTCCCATCCATTCTCCCCGGGGCAAGCCAATGGTTGATGATTGGGGACCACACCGACCGCCCCCTCTGCTCCCACTTGTCTCCTCCACTGCCCCCAGACTCTCAAGGGCCAGCCACCACACCACTGGACTGGTGGTGTATTGCGCCGGCCGGAATGGCAGGGGCGCCGTCAACCAATGTCACTTCCTAAACTTGTGCCCTTACACGAGGCCTCCTCCATGCGCACCCACGCCCCCCACCCCCCCCCCCCCCCCCCCCCCCCCCCCACACCTCCTAACCATGACTATGTTAGCCGCCCAGTAGTAATTACTGAAATTCGGCTGTGCAGCCATCATCCCCCTTCGCTCGAGCATTGCCCTCTTCACCCGCGGGGGCTTTGCCCCCCCCCCCCCCCCCCCCCCCCCCCCCACACACACACAAGCCCATAATAATCTTATTGATCCGCTTAAAAAGGACCGTGGGATGAAGACGGGGAGGCACTTGAAAACAAAAAGGAACCTCGGGAGGGCCATCATTTTTTACCGACTGCACCCTACCGCCAGAGACAACGGAGCGCATCCATCTTCGAAATCTTCCTTCATCTGGTCCATCAACTAGCCCATGTTCAATTTGTGTAGCCTGTCCAATCCCTCGCCCACCTGAATACCCAGTACCTAAAACTGTCCCCTAACACCTCTAAACGGCAGTTCCACCTCTCCGGACCTCTCGCCTGAACCACAAACAACTCGCTTCCTCCCCATATTAAGCTTGTACCCGAAAACCAGCCAAATTCCCCTAAGATTCCCATAATTTCCGTCGTCCCCTCCATTGGGTCTGAAACAACAGTAAGTCATCAGCATACAGCGACACTGTGCTCCACCCCCCCACCCCCAGACCAACCCCTTCCAGCGGCTCTGTCACCAGTGCAAACAGCAGGGGGGAGAGGGGACATCCCTGGTTGGAGCCGGTGTTGAGAGGATGTTCAATGAGGCAAGGGAAAGAGATGCTGCACCCACAATGTCGCAGGCCACGATTTCGCTGATTCTGAAGCGGGACAAGAACCCGGAGCTGTGTGGATCCAACAGGCCGCTATCCCTGTTCAATGTGGACGCTAAACTGCTGGCCAACCTTTGTCCTCCAGGATTGAAGACTGTGTGCCGGACGTTATTGGGGAGGACCAGACGGGGT
This sequence comes from Scyliorhinus canicula, assembly GCF_902713615.1. Classification (NCBI taxonomy): domain Eukaryota; kingdom Metazoa; phylum Chordata; class Chondrichthyes; order Carcharhiniformes; family Scyliorhinidae; genus Scyliorhinus; species Scyliorhinus canicula. Next base: position 81,360,829 of record NC_052161.1, read on the forward strand.
TTGTGAAGGGTAGGCAGTTGGTGGCCAATGTAAGAAGGTTGTTAAATGCGATCATGATGCCCCCAAAGGTAGGGAGGTGGAGGTAGTGATCGCAATGGATAGAATGTTCGGGTAGAAGGGATTATCTGTGGGATGGGTACTGGGACGGTTTGGATTTGGGCGGGGCTTTATTGACTGGGTCAGGTTGCTGTATCAGGCTCCTGTGGCAAGTGTACGGACGAATAGGACAACATCGGACGATTTTAGACTGCACGGGGACGAGACTGGGATGCCCCCTCTACCCACTGTTTTTCGTGCTAGCTACAGAGCCGTTAGCAATTGCTCTCAGAGCCTCAAGGGACTGTTCGGGGGGGTCGGCATGGGAGCGTATGGAGGCGGCTTCATGCAAGGGCACCGGTTTGGGGGCATTGGTAACTGCGCCTCTGCCGTTCTCCCCGGCACGGTACTCCACTTGGTGGTGGCGGCCCTGAGAGTCTGGGGGCAAAGGAGGAGACATGTGGGAGCAGAGGGAGCATCAGTTTGGTCTCCAATCTGTCATAATCACCGGTTTTCCCCGGGAAGTATGGATCGGGGGCTCCGGACATGGCGGAGAGCAGGTATTGAGAGGATGGGGATATGTATATAGAGGGGAGTTTTCCAAGTATGGAGGAGAAGTTTGTGTTGGCGAGGGGAAACAAATTCAGGTATCTGCAGGTGCGGGACTTCCTACGTAAACAAGTGTCAATCTTCCCGCTACTACCTCTAAGGGGGATTCAGGACATGGTAATTTCCAGCGGGTGGGTAGGAGAAGGGAGCGTCTCGGACATTTACAAGGAACTTATGGAGTCAGAGGAAATGGAGACCGAGGAGCTGAAGAGCAAATGGGAGGAGGAGCTGGGAGGAGAGATGGAGGATGGTCTATGGGCGGACGCGTTGTGTAGAGTCAACGCGTCTGCAACATGTGCCAGGCTCAGCCTGATACAATTTAAGGTCGTTCACCGGGCTCACATGACAGTGGCCCGAATGAGCAAATTCTTTGGTGTGGAAGACACGTGTGCAAAATGTGCGGGAGGACCAGCGAACCATGTCCACATGTTCTGGGCATGTCCAAAGCTTAGGGGATTTTGGCAGGGGTTTGCAGATGTAATGTCCACGGTGTTAAAAACAAGGGTGGCGCTGAGTCCAGCGGTGGCGATTTTCGGGGTGTCGGAAGACCCGGGAATCCAGGAGGAGAAAGAGGCAGACGGTCTGGCCTTTGTTCCCCTGGTAGCCACGAGACGGATACTATTAGCTTGGGGGGACTCAAAGCCCCCGAAGTCGGAGACCTGGCTATCGGACACGGCTAGCTTTCTCTGTTTGGAGAAAATCAAGATCGCCGTGAGAGGGTCACTGTTATGGTTGACCCGGAGGTGGCAACCGTTCGTCGACTTCTTCGCGGAAAATTAAGCGTCAGCTTAGCTCAGAGTAGGGGGTTAATAAAGGTGGGACCTGTAAGGGAGGGAGACAGCATTTGCACTATGTTTATAGTTGGAGAACTGCTGAGGCTGCAGGGAGAAAACAGTCTTAGCAAGGACAAGCAGTTTGCAGAAGGCTAATTAGCATTCTGCACGTACAGAAACCAGTTTGTGGCCAGGTGCAGAATCTCAGCTAAAGGTGTAAATGGCAACAACGATCTACATAGTAATGAGGTGATCCAGATCCAGGCCCCACACAATAGAAACATTTAGGTATGAATGGATACTTTAGAGTAGACGCCCAGACAAAACAGCACCATAGTATCCAACACAAAGAACCATAGAGACCGCCCCACCCATCGAGAAGCGACCCTCAGATTGGGGGGTTTGGAAAATATCGATTGGGAAGAGGCCCAATTTTGGCTCCGGCTCTCTGCTGTTTTCATTGCTTTGCTGATACATCACATCCTGACTCCAGTTCCATCACCAGCCGTTGAGCCACCAGCCATCGAACTGTAAGTGCCACCACGACGATCGCTACGTGATCCAGACTTTACTAGACCCTGACGACTTTTAAGACTCTGAGAGTTGCAGACCAAGAACGGGACGAAGGCCTCGCTCCCTGACCTTGCCTGTTCCTGTCTAGATAAGTATTTTAGTTGTTTAGTTTAGAAGTAACTTAGTCTCTTTACCGTATGCATGTGTATTTATTATATTTGTTATAATAAACACAATCGTTTGGACTTACTAATCTGTGTACAGATTTATTACTTTGAACCTGACCTTGATATACTTGTGAGGTGTCTAAATACGGCACCTGGCGACTCCTGAGCAGAATTCCATACACAGAGCCGTAGTAGTGTTAAGCACACGGCCTTTAAACGGAGGCGTGTTAATACACTCCAATAAAACGCGTAACACTCCAGTAAAACGCGCAACATTTAGTGGTGACTCCTGATGGGACGCGGTTACAAGTGGCACCCCCACTCCGTCGAGGACCCAGAAATTTGAATTAGAAATCTGAGTAAAGAAAAAGGAAAAATCACAAGTAATCAAGGTGTTCAAACGAATAAACGTAATTCGGAAGTGTGTTTTGTGCATGCGTACTAACAGGGTTGTAAGGTAAACCTGAGAGCATTTTTGTTGCGACAAACTTTCGGGAGTTTTGTGAACGGAACATAGCGTAAGCCTTACCCGTCTCGTAAAACATAACCTCAACACCCCCTGTTCCAAATTCAAGTGAGTCAGAGAAAATGGCCATGCAGGCAATGGAACGTCTCATGAACCCAGAACGGTTTGTGGTCGCAGCGACCAGCAGTAGCCGAGTAGGTCAGTGTCCCGTGTGGGAGCTGGAACTCCGCAAGTATCTGCAAGGAAAGGGATGGCCCCTTTGGAAAGAGTTCTGTACGAATGAGGAGACAGGTCCCGGAAGTATAGGACATACTTGGTGGGAGAACCTCTCTCAAATTCATAAGAAAAACCTTAGTAAATCACGCAAGCCGATGGCAATCGTGTCCTGTTTGGCACAGTTGCGAGGCACTGAGGAGGTCGTTCAGACGCTCCGGGCAGAATTAGAAGAACGAAATAGGATGAGCAAAGTGGATGTCAGGGACATCGAGAAAGAGAATATGGAACTTAGAGGGAAGCTGGCAGAGAAGGGTAGCGAGGTAGATGATGCAAAGTCATGTCTAGCCCATCTCAGCAGTTCCCAGACCCAGTACGAAAAAGCCTATCAGGACGTGCAACGTGCCGTCCTGATAAGAGAGGAATCAGAGAAGCAGTAGAGGCTTTGCAGAGGCAATGCTCTGACCTTAAGGCAGCTTTAAGAGCACTCCATGCTGCCACCACAGAACAAAGACAGAGTACAGTGGATCATGCGAAGTGTAGAAAGCAGATTGCGGAACTGCAATCTCTGCTTTCAGTGCGGAATGGGTTTCAAAGTACTTTTGGAACAAAGCTAGATGAGAATGCCCCAGACTGGCAGGAATTAAGTGAGACAGCGCAGCGTTATGTTCAAGGAACATGTGCGCCAGCAGCGCAGCAGAAAAGACAAGCACCCCAACCCCCCACAGATCAGATAGTTACCGCACCAATGAATCCAGTCACCACCCAAAGGAAAGCGACCACAGAAGGCGCACCCGATATTACCTACACCACCCCCTTAACTGTAACCCAACTCAGGGACGCGTGTGAGAAAATCACTCCGTTTCTCCCCACCGCAGACCCCCACCAATTTTTCGCGAAAGTGAAACAACAGGCAACCATGTACGGCCTGGACGAGAGAGAGCAGGTTAAGCTCACGGTTCTGAGTTTAGACCAATCTGTTGTAGCAGCCCTCCCCGACCCACAGAACGTTGGCGGAGGCACCCTAGAGGAAATGCACACCTCCATTTTAGATGCCATAGGGTATAACCGAGGTGACCCAGTTGAAGGACTTAACAAGTGCCGACAAAAGAAAACAGAGCACCCCACAGCATTTGCAGGAAGGCTGTGGATCCATTTTAACGCAGTTTTCGGCGATTTAAATAGAGCCCATTTGAACCGTGAAAACATGGTTAAATGGACGCGCACCATAATTTCCCATGCCACAGATGCAGGACAGAGTGCTTGCAACAGTTATGAACCCTCAGAAGAAGCCCACAATGAGAAATGGGTCCTGAAAAGATTGTCCCGCGCTTGGGAGCAATCAGTTCAGGGCAAAGGCAAAGTAAAGTCCCCAGAGGAAGCTCAGGCTGCAGCGGACATTCAGGCAGTGAGAGCACACCAAAGCCCCGCATGGGTAAATGAAGGAAAGAACAGCCCTCCACAGAAGTCGCTTGAATGCTACAACTGTGGCCAATTAGGACATTGGGCTAAGGAATGCAATGCACCCCAAAGATCACAGAGAGGCCAGCAGACAGGCACTCTGAATAGAAACAAAGCAAAGCCGATTCATAGTATAGGGATACAGTCAGGACAGACCAATGTGGACGGGACGGACTGACGGTGTTCGGGCTCCCCCACTTGGGTCTGTGACACTCTTTGGGATCAATCCGGAAGACCGGTAGTCACAGCTAAGGTTAGAGGGAAGCCCATAGAGTTACTTTGGGACACAGGAGGGTCCCGCACCACGATTAATTCCACCACCACGGCACAGGCAGACACGTGGCCGACCACCTCCACCATCACACTTAGCGGTTTCACAGGTCACTCGCAGCAGGGACATATTACAGCATCCGTAGCAATCCAGCTAGGGAACATTTCCACCAGACACCCAGTCATTTTAGTAAATCTTCCCCGTTCAGCAGAACACATATTGGGGATAGATTTTATGAATGCCCATAGCCTGTCGTTCGACCCAGTTAACCAGTGTGTCTGGCGAATGGCAAGATCAGACAGAGCACCCGCTACTCTCACAGTGGGAGAGTACGCTAATCGGATTAGCACAGTAGGCGACTATTCATTTGACCTGACTACACTAAACACGGACAGACAAGTAAAAGCAGTATTAAACAAACACAGGACAGCATTTACCAGTCACCGGCACGACTGCGGCAGAATGACTGGACAAATTCACGTTACCGGACCTGACCCCCGACCACAGAAACAATACAGATTTCCCCTAAAAGCAGAGGGAGAAATAGAGAAGGTAATAGGTCGCTTATTGGAACAAGGGGTGCTTAGAACAGTAGCCTCGACCAATAATGCCCCTATTTGGCCAGTGAGAAAGCCCGACGGATCATGGCGTCTGACCATTGATTATCGGGAGCTCAATAAAGTAACCCCAGCAGTAGCCCCCACGGTAGCAACAAGTCCCGAGACCATGCTCAAACAGGGACTCAACTCCAAATTCTTCACGGTATTGGACATTAGCAATGGCTTCTGGTCAATCCCATTGGCAAAGGCGTGCCAGTACAAATTTGCCTTCACATTCAAAGCACAACAGTATACGTGGACATGCCTCCCACAAGGATTCCACAATTCCCCCTCCATTTTCCACCGACAGCTGGCGAATGGTTTAGAAAAATTTTCCCGCCCCGAATGTCTGGTACAGTATGTGGACGACCTACTACTGCAGACAGACACAAAGGCAGAGAACATTACGCTTCTGGCCGAACTCCTGGAACTTTTAACCGAGATTGGATGTAAAGTTAACCCAAGAAAGGCCCAGATTTTGGAAAATAAAGTGATGTATTTGGGTACAGTCATCACACACGGCAAACGCGAGATCGAATTCAAAAGAATTGATTCGATTGTCAAATTGCCCCTTCCCCAGAATGTTTCAGCCCTCCGGTCGTTCTTAGGACTGGTTGGTTATTGTCGGAACCACATCGATGGATTCGCGACAAAGGCAGCCCCACTCTCAGACCTCCTTAAGAAAGGAGCCCCTTGGGAATGGCTTCCGCAGCACACAGGCTGTGGAAGAGTTAAAGAGAGCCCTTAGCGCAGCACCCGCGCTACAAGTCCCAGACCAGCTCTCCCCCTATGCAATAGAGGTAGCGAGCACAGATCTGACCCTCTCGGCCGTGTTACTTCAGGAACGGCATGAGCAGCTAAGACCAGTGGCTTATGCCTCCCGACTTTTAGACCCAGTAGAACAAGGATTCTCAGCCTGCGAGAGGCACCTCCTAGCAGTTTTCTGGGCAGTTCAATACTTTTCCTACATTACCGGACTCAACCCCATCACCATTTTGACCGAGCACACGCCCACACAGTTACTCCTAGACGGTCGACTGAAGGACGGTTCAGTTAGCCAGATTAGGGCAGCTAGGTGGACACTACTTTTACAAGGACGCGACATTACGGTAAAACGGACCCGGACACACACATTTTTAGCCGACAACCTCCAATATCCAGGACAGCCCCATGAATGTGAAATTGTAGCACCCCTACACAACACAGGACCCTTCATAGCGAAGACACCCCCCAGGAAGACAGGGAACCCAAGACAAAGCCCCCAACACACATACACGTGTGGCCCACTAAGGATATACGTGGACGGTTCATCCACGGTTTTAGATGGTGAGCGTATCACTGGATGCGGCATCTATGTCGAGGACGCGCAGGGTCGCGCACTCAAAGAAATAGCATTAAAATTGCCAGGTCACTTAGGCGCTCAGGCAGCAGAGCTCGCGGCCATAGCGTACATAGTGGACCACCCCGATCCTTTCCCCAGCCCGGCAGACATATACTCGGACAGTCTATATGTCTGCAACAGTCTGACAGATTTTCTACCCCTGTGGAGGACACGAGGTTTTGTCTCCGCAGACGGGAAACCCCTTCCATCAGCCCCTTTACTCCGCCACATTCTAGACAAAGCGAAGGATAGGACCTTCGGCATTATAAAAGTTAGAAGTCACCATAGGTCATCCCCCCTGGGAATGTAAAAGCCGACGCACTGGCTAAAGCAGGTTCCAGGCGAGGACACTTGTGGACACCCCCAGCTAGCGCACCAGCTAGCGCCCCTGTGAGTGCAGTTCAAGTCTCACAGACAGACATTAAGGATTTAGCAGAGGCACAGAAGCAGGATGAGGATCTCAGGGAGATTTTTAAAGGCAACTTTGTGCCTCAGTATGATAAGTTTAGACACGCTCTGACCACACATGAGGGTGTGATCATCAAGGACCAGCTTTATGTGGTCCCGCAGCAGGACAGAAACCAAATGATTGCCTTGTTCCATGACGGACACGGACATCAAGGGATCGACACGACCACGAGGCACCTCAGGCAGCTCTGTTGGTGGCCTAACCTAAGGACCGATGTAACCCATTACATTGAGAATTGCCTTATTTGCGCCCAGAATAACCCGGAGAGGTATTCCAAGAAGGCATAGCTTCGGCATACTCGACCAGTTAATGGCCCCTGGACAAACCTCCAGATCGACTTTATAGGACCATTGCCCCCTTGTAGGAATGGCTATAATACGTGCTGGTGGTAATTGATACCTTTACCAAATGGGTAGAGGCATTCCCCTCAAGAACAAATACAGCTAAGACAGCTGCAAAGATCCTGACCCACCACATCTTCACGAGATGGGGTTTACCTAGAAGTATAGATTCGGACCAGGGATCTCACTTCACAGGACGTGTCATGAAGAACGTCCTGACCATATTCGGCATCAAACAAAATTTTCATATTGCGTATCACCCACAGTCCAGCGGGATTGTAGAGCGCATGAATCGGACCCTAAAATCGACCCTTAGAAAAATGGTTCAAGAGAACAATTCTAAATTCTACCGGTTTCCTCCCACAGTCCAAAGATGTGCAGGTTGGGTGGATTGGCCATGAAAAATTGTCCAAAATTCTATGATTAACCTAGGACAAAAGTTCGGCGCAACATCGTGGGCCGAAGGGCCTGTTCTGTGCTGTATTTCTCTATAATCTATAATATCTCTTCTTACATTTCTAGCTACCTTCCTCTCATATAATTTCTTTCTTTTGATTAACCTTCAAGTCATTTTTTTTTCTTTACATGGGATTCAGTACTCCCATTTGCACTAATGTTTATCCGAAACACGGTTTCAACATCTACAGGTTTCACCCCACACACACTCATGACCGGACGCCCTATGAAAGGTACAGAATTCCTTTTAGGACTGGACATGACTAGCCCCGAAGTGACGGCCCTCACGCACGAGAAAGCTGTTAAAGACCTAGTTGAGACTGTGAGGTCTGCACAGATCGCAGCCGCAGTTCAACTAGGGAAACGGCGCAGACAAAGCACAGCCTGCTTTAATAAGAACATACACCCCACAGAATTCCAGGTTGGGCAACAGGTAATGCTATCTGTGTATAACCCCAGCAGTTTTTTGGCACCAAAATTTTCAGGCCCGTATTCAATTTCGGACAAAATTAGCCCCTCAGTTTACAGGATAAAATACCCCAACGGAAAGACTGCGTGGTTCCATATTAACCAGCTGAAGGCATATGGAACACAGTCTAACCACGCACACCATGTCCTGCTAGACGCAGCAGAACACCTCGCCCCGCCAACTAGAGACACGTTTCCACCATCCCCCTCACAGACCACTTCATCATCGGACTCGCCCACGACTCCGCCCACTGACCACAACAGACCACGCCCCGAAACGCCCACAAGCTGCCACAGCAGAGACAGTGATACTGACACTGACTTTGAGGACAGCCACAGCACACAACCCTACAGCCCACACTGTAGCGACTATGACCCCGACTCCAGTGACCCCATGGAAGTCACCTATATCAAAAATCCAGACCCACCACCCGACCCCGACTACCCCGACAATGCCCATTCAGGTTTGGACCCAACACTTTGGCACAGGGACAATTCATACAGACTTGTCCGTAATGATGAAAGTGACCCCCAGTCACATAATTCAAAAATTGCATGCCTGATCCACACAAGGGTGTGGGATCCGGGAGAGCAGGACGACACGGTGTCTGACTCCCGATACGGCAACCCCTTTGTGACCCTGTTCACAGAGGCAGAGGAAAAGTGAGGTGTCCAGATGATGTAAAATTGGAACCGCTTGAGGGAAGCGATATCCTTTCTGATGGAACCTGCACAGATGTTTTGTTTGTTAGTTTATGTTTGTTTGTCTTTAATGTTAACGGTTCAGTTGGAGGTTGGCCACCTTTCAGCTGAAAAGATTGTGACCGCCTTACACGCACACTAGTTTATCTGCAGATACCTCTGAGAACTTCAGTTGCATCCTCTGGTGAACCGACACGGTTCACGACTTGTTCACTGTTTTTAGATGTTGGAGCATCTTGGCTCCTCCCTTGTTTTTTAGGTGCCCCTCTATTCGGTGAATAGAGGCTGCAAACCCACGGTAAACACATTCTTGCCCGTTCATTCCAGGTTACTCAGGCAGTGGACAAACGGCACTGAGGACCCGCCCTGTCTGAGAACCCACTTTGGTCAGCCAAGCTCGGGTACGGCACAGCACGCCTTACCCGGGGATTCCATTAAAATCGTACCCGTAGCGGCCCATACGCAACCCATTCGACCTTTTTCTTTCAAAATTTGTTTTCATTTTTCGTTAGGTAGCCCTTAGGCCGCCATCCCACATGCTATTTACATCCAGGAACATTCGGATGGTAAATTTGCAAAGCCTGCGAGACGGCTCGCAGGAGGAAAGTTGTTAGGTGTATTCTGTTCCTAAATTCGCTTTTGAAAAAAAATGAGGGCAGTCACAGGGTGTGACTTGGCCAGTCATTTAATGGGTCAATTGGAATGAGAGGACAGATACACTAGCAAGTACGGATATTAAACTGTGTATTGACAGATACTGTGCTTGATCCCATAGCTTTCGAAGAGTCGAAAGAGGGTTCACGGCAGGGATCGGCCATACAGGAGGAAGAGAAAGAGAATGAAGAGAAGACCATGATGGAAGCCTACCTATTACTGTTAAATGTTGTATTTGTATATGTGGAAGCAAGTCACGTTTCCCCCACAACCCCCGCCGTCAATGTTTCCCTCATACCAGCTCCCCCGTGCTCAGCTCTGATCAGCGAAGTTCAGACCTGGTGCACAAAATTTATGACATGGTATTCAATGTCGTACGTGATTGAATCACTGCTAGTGATTGCAATCCTCTGCATAATTGTACAGACCCTCAGGTTGAGGAAGTGGAAAAGGAGAGTCTCCCGTTCCTGCCCCTCAACCATTTACGGAGTTCAATCCCCTATTTTCGGTTTTCACCAATCCCCCCAGCCCCTCAATGAATAAAGCACTATGTTAATAAAATACCAATGTATTATATTGTTCTGAACTCGACTGCCGAGTCAGAAAGTGATATGTAATGTGGTGTGAATGGATAAGGTTTTTAGACTGTAATAAAATGCTTAAAGTAAGATAAGGATAGTACTTGTGATAGGTAGAGGTTCCCGGTTTTGGTAATGCATGTCCCCTTTGACATAGCGCCAAGTAGAAATGTCAGATAAAAATTTTTCTTCCCATAGTTAAAGAAAGCGTAGACGCCCAGGAACTTGCTAAGGTCAGGGAACACAAAGAGGGCACCCAGAAGCACTCGAGGAAACGTGCAAAGGTGATCCTTCACAATTTCATTGTGAGGATCACAAGGAGGGAATGTAGCCACCTAAGATGGACACTGGGCTACAAAATGGAGAACTGCTGAGGCTGCAGGGAGAAAACAGTCTTAGCAAGGACAAGCAGTTTGCAGAAGGCTAATTAGCATTCTGCACGTACAGAAACCAGTTTGTGGCCAGGTGCAGAATCTCAGCTAAAGGTGTAAATGGCAACAACGATCTACATAGTAATGAGGTGATCCAGATCCAGGCCCCACAAAATAGAAACATTTAGGTATGAATGGGTACTTTAGAGTAGATGCCCAGACAAAACGGCACCATAGTATCCAACACAAAGAACCATAGAGACCGCCCCACCCATCGAGAAGCGACCCTCAGATTGGGGGGTTTGGAAAATATCGATTGGGAAGAGGCCCAATCGATACACGGCAGGTAGAGAACCGCCCCGAAGAGGCACGGACTTTGGGGGACCTATAAAAGTAGACCCCGCACATGGTTCGGTCTGTTTTTGGCTCCGGCTCTCTGCTGTTTTCATCGCTTTGCTGATACATCGCATCCTGACTCCAGTTCCATCACCAGCCGTTGAGCCACCAGCCATCGAACTGTAAGTGCCACCACGACGATCGCTACGTGATCCAGACTTTACTAGACCCTGACGACTTTTAAGACTCTGAGAGTTGCAGACCAAGAACGGGACGAAGGCCTCGCTCCCTGACCTTGCCTGTTCCTGTCTAGATAAGTATTTTAGTTGTTTAGTTTAGAAGTAACTTAGTCTCTTTACCGTATGCATGTGTATTTATTATATTTGTTATAATAAACACAATCGTTTGCACTTACTAATCGGTGTACAGATTTATTACTTTGAACCTGACCTTGATATACTTGTGAGGTGTCTAAATACAGCACCTGGCGACTCCTGAGCAGAATTCCATACACAGAGCCGTAGTAGTGTTAAGCACACGGCCTTTAAACAGAGGCGTGTTAATACACTCCAATAAAACGCGTAACACTCCAGTAAAACGCGCAACAATAGTTTCATGTACATTGTTTATTGTATTGTTGTTATAATACCAAAAAATTCCTCAATAAAATGTTTATTAAAAAAAAATCTCCGCTCTCTTGGCTCACGCTCTTTTAAAATCTCCGCTCTGACTTGCAGCTCCCGCTCTTTTTAAATCTCCGCTCTGACTCGCAGCTCCCGCTCTTTTAAAATCTCCGCTCTGACTCGCAGCTCCCGCTCTTTTTAAATCTCCGCTCTGACTCTCAGCTCCCGCTCTTTTAAAATCTCCGCTTTGACTTTCAGCTCCCACTCTTTGAAATCTCCGCTTTGACTTTCAGCTCCCACTCTTTGAAAATCTCCGCTCTGACTCACAGCTCCACTCTTTTATAACCTCCATGGGGTAAGGCAGGTCAAACTAGGGAACCCTGGATGGCTCGGGATATTGAGGTCATGGTCAAAAGGAAGGAGGCATAAGGCATGCATTGGCAGCTGGGATCAAGTGGATCCCTTGAAGAGGGCTTGTCAGAGTAGAGTTAAAAGAGAAATCAGGAGGGAAAAAGGGGACATGAGATTGTATTGTCAGATAAGGGAAAGGAAAATCCAAAGAGCTCTTACAGATACATAAAGGGAAAAGTGACGAGGGAGAGGGAAGGGCCTCTTAAGGATAAACAAGGTCATCTATGTGTGAATCCACAAGGGATGGGAGATTTCCTGAATGAATATTTCTCGTCAGTATTTACTGTTGAGAAAGGCACAGACGTTAGGGAAATATAAAGTGATATCTTGAGGAGTGTACACAATATAGAGAAGGCGGCGCTGGAGGTATTAAAGCGGATCAAGATAAATAAATCCCTGGGACCTGATGAAATGTATCCCAGGATGTTGTGGGAGGCTCGGGAGGAAGTTTCCAGCCCCCTAGGTGAGATATTTGAATCATCGACAGCCACAGGAGAGCTGCCTGAAAATTGGAGGGTAGCAAATCATAGATTATCATAGAATTTACAGTGCAGAAGGAGGCAATTCGGCCCATCAAGTCTGCACCGCCTCTTGGAAAGAGCACCCTACCCAAGGTCAACACCTCCATCCTATCCCCATAACCCCACCCAACACTAAGGGCAATTTTGGACACTAAGGGCAATTTATCATGGCCAATCCACCTAACCTGCACATCTTTGGACTGTGGGAGGAAACCGGAGCACCCGGAGGAAACCCACGCACACACGGGGAGGATGTGCAGACTCCGCACAGACAGTGACCCAAGCTGGAATCGAACCTGGGACCCTGGAGCTGTGAAGCAATTATGCTATCCACAATGCTAAAGTGCTGCCCCCAAATGTTGTGCCCTTGTTTAAGAAAGGCTGTAAAATAAGCCTGGGAACTACAGACCAGTGAGCCTTACTTATGCAGTGGGTAAGTTGTTAGAAGGGACATAATTGACAGGGCTTTGTCCCTTACACGGGGGCCGCGAGTCAGAGCGGAGATTTTAAAAGAGCGGGAAAGTCATGTCTCACAGATTTGATTGAGTTTATTGAAGGGGTAACCAGGAAGGTAGATGAAGGCGGTGCGGTCAACGTTGTGTGTATGGACTTTAGCAAGGCCTTTAATAAGGTACCGCATGGTAGGTTGTTGCAAAAAGTTAAATCTCACGGAATCCAGGGCGGCTTGGCGACCAAAGCCAAAGGATGGTTGTGGAGGGTTATTTTTCAAACTGGAGACCTGTGACCAGCGGTGTGCCTCAGGAATCCCTCGTTTCACAGACCTTATGGAAATATAGCCTCCTTATCAAATGTAACTAGAACCCTCATAACATCACTTGGAACGTCTCTCAGCATTCTCTGTTCCAAATAAAAGAACCCTACCCTGTTCATAAGAACATAACTAGGAGGAGTAGGCCATCTGGCCCCTCGAGCCTGCTCCGCCATTCAATGTCTGATCTTTTGTGGACTCAGCTCCACTTTCCGGCCCGAACACCTTAATCCCTTTATTCTTCAAAAAACTATCTATCTTTATCTTAAAAACATTTCATGAAGGAGCCTCAACTGCTTCACTGGGCAAGGAATTCCATAGATTCACAACCCTTTGGGTGAAGGAGTTCCTCCTAAACTCAGTCCTAAATCTACTTCCCCTTATTTTGAGGCTATGTCCCCTAGTTCTGCTTTCACGCGCCAGTGGAAACAACCTGCCCGCATCTACCCTATCTATTCCCTTCATAATTTTATATGTTTCTATAAGATCCCCCCTCATCCTTCTAAGTTCCAATGAGTACAGTCCCAGTCTATTCAACCTCTCCTCGTAATCCAACCCCTTCAGCTCTGGGATTAACCTAGTGAATCTCCTCTGCACACCCTCCAGCGCCAGTACGTCCTTTCTCAGGTAAGGAGACCAAAACTGAACACAATACTCCAGGTGTGGCCTCACTAACCCTTTATACAATTGCAGCATAACCTCCCTAGTCTTAAACTCCATCCCTCTGGCAATGAAGGACAAAATTCAATCCTCTTCATGGCTAAAATTATCCAGCTCAAGCAACATATTCACAAATCTCCTACACACTCCCTCCAGTTCAATCAGAACTTTCATAATACCATACGAAATAGGAGCAGGAAAAGACCACTGGCAAAGACAATTTTGAAGGTATTAAGTGGGAACTTTCAAAAAGTTGATTGGGGGTGCCTATTTACAGGCAAGGGAACAGCTGGTAAGTAGGAGTCTTTCAAAAAGGTGTTAACTAGGGTTCAGGGTGAGCACATCCCTCTTAAGAGTGAAGGGTAAGGCTGGTGGAAGGAGGGAACCTTGAATGACTCGGGATATTAAGGCCATGGTCAAAAGGAAGAAGGACGCATATGATATGCATAGACAGCTGGGATCAAATGGATCCCTTGAAGAGTATAGGGCTTGTCGGAGTAGAGTTAAGAAAAATCAGGAGGGCAAAAAGGGGACATGAGATTGTCTTGGCAGATAAGGCAAAAGAAAATCCAAAGAGCTTTTTCAGATACATAAAGGGTAAAAGGGTAACTGGGGAGAAGGTAGGGCCTCTTTAAGATAAACAAGGTCACCTATGTGCAGATCTACAAGGGATGGGAGAGGTCCTAAATGAACATTTCTCGTGAGTATTTACCGTTCAGAAAGAAATATTAGGGAAATTGGGGAAATAAAATTTGATGTCTTGAGGAATGTACATATTACAAAGGAGGCGCTGAAGGTATTAAAGCGCATCAAGATAGATAAATCCCCAGGGCCCTGATGAAATGTATCCCAGGACGTTGTAGAGAGGAAATTTCTGACCCCCTAGCTGAGACATTTGAATCATTGACAACCACAGGAGAGGTGCCTGAAGATTGGAGTGTAACAAATGTTGTACGCTCTGAATAGTCAGAGACATTTTCCCCAGGGTAGAACATAGAAAATACAGCACAGAACAGGCCCTTCGGCCCACGATGTTGTGCCGAACGTTTGTCCTAGATTAAGAACAAATTAATCTACACCCCTGCATTCTACCGTAATCCATGTACCTATCCAATAGCCGCTTGATGGTCGCTAATGTTTCCGACTCAACTATTTCCACAGGCAGTGCATTCCATGCCCCCACTACTCTCTGGGTAAAGAACCTACCTCTGACATCCCCCCCTATATCTTCCACCATTCACCTTAAATTGATGTCCCCTTGTAATGGTTTGTTCTACCGGGGAAAAAGTTTCTGACTGTCTACTCTATCTATTCCCCTGATCATCTTATAAACCTCTGTCAAGTCTCCCCTCATCCTTCTCTGTTCTAATGAGAAAAGTCCTAGCACCCTGAACTTTTCCTCGTAAGACCTACTCTCCATTCCAGGCAACATCCTGGTAATCTCCTTTGCACCTTTTCCAAAGCTTCCACATCCTTCCTAAAATGAGGTGACCAGAACTGCACACAGTACTCCAAATGTGGTCTTACAAGGTTTTGTACAGCTGCATCATCACCTCACGGCTCTTAAATTCAATCCCTCTGCTAATGAACGCTAACACACCATAGGCCTTCTTCACAGCTCTATGCACTTGAGTGGCAACTTTCAAAGATCTATGAACATAGACCCCAAGATCTCTCTGCTCCTCTACATTGCCAAGAACCCTACCGTTAACCCTGTATTCCGCATTCATATTTGTCCTTCCAAAATGAACAACCTCTCACTTTTCAGGGTTAAACTCCATCTGCCACTTCTCAGGCCAGCTCTGCATCCTTTCTATGTCTCTTTGCAGCCGACAACAGCCCTCCTCACTATCCACAACTCCACCAATCTTCGTATCATCTGCAAATTTACTGACCCATCCTTCAACTCCCTCATCCAAGTCATTAATGAAAATCACAAACAGCAGAGGACCCTGAACTGATCCCTGCGGTAACTGGGCTCCAGGCTAAATATTTGCCATCCACCACCACTCTCTGACTTCTATCGGTTAGCCAGCTCATTACCCAACTGGCCAAATTTCCCACTACCCCATGCCTCCTTACTTTCTGCATAAGCCTTCCATAGGGAACCTTACTAAAATCCATGTACACTACATCCACTGCTTTACCTTCATCCACGTGCTTGGTCACTTCCTCAAAGAAGTCAGTAAGACTTGTGAGGCAAGACCTACCCCACACAAATCCATGCTGACTATCCCTAATCAAGCAGTGTATTTTCCAGATGCTCAGAATCCTATCCCTCAGTACCCTTTCCATTACTTCGTACTGATCACTTCCGGGATCGCGTCTTTCGGGATGACGCGCATGCGCAGTCGGGCCGGAGAACTGAAGAGACGGCCTGTGAGGAGAGGTCACCATTTTTATATCTGCCTCATGGTGAGTATTTTTCAATGAATGTCTGTTAAATAGCTCCAGTAACTGCTGCTTTTTCTGCTCGTGTAGTAAGCATTTATCTATGGTGGTTTTAAGTGTTAAATCGTTTTGCAGTATTAGTGATTCTTTTAGATTTCCGTCGGCAAGGTCATAGATTAGTTGATCTCTGCTGAGTGAGTTTGTTAAATCACCGTAGTTGCAGCCTTGTGCTAGCAAGTGTAGATCTATTACTAGGGGGCATAGGTTTAAGGTGCGAGGGGCAAGGTTTAGAGGAGATGTACGAGGTAAGTTTTTTTACACAGGGGTAGTGGGTGCCTGGAACTCGCTGCCGGAGGAGGTGGTGGAAGCAGGGACGATAGTGACGTTTAAGGGGCATCTTGACAATTACATGAATAGGGTCGGAATAGAAGGATACGGACTCTGGAAGTGTAGAAGATTTTAGTTTAGGCGGGCAGCATGGTCGGCGCAGACTTGGAGGGCCTGTTCCTGTGCTGTACTTTTCTTTGTAAGAAGTCGTACAACACCAGGTTAAAGTCCAACAGGTTTGTTTCAAACACTAGCTTTTGGAGCACTGCTCCTTCCTCAGGTGAAATTTCTTTGAAAATTCTGGGTCCACTGTTATTTGTTTCATATATATATAAATAAATGATTTGGATGAGAATGTAGGAGCCATGGTTAGTAGGTTTGCAGATAACACCAAGATTGGTGGCACAGTGGATAGCGAAGAAGGTTGCAGCAGGATCTTGACCAATTGGGCCAGTGGGCCCATGAATGGTAGGTGGAGTTTAATTTGGATAAATGATACTTCCAGTGGCGGCCATCGAGGAGTAGGTCGCACATTTGATAGCTCCCGCCTGTAACGGACTTTTAGACTTTTTTCCATGCAGTTTGTTTTCGGATTTTATGGGATAAATCGGTGAGGGGTGAGGCAGTAAGGAGAAATCCCCCTCCGGTGTATGGAGAATTGGACCAGAAGTTGCCGTTTGAGACAACAAAGTTCTATAAAGGAGACGCAAGTAGAGCTGGTAACACGGGACAGCATGGCGGGGCAGCAGGGCCGTGTGGAGACGACACAGTGGTCAACAGAGTAGCTGGTGAAGTTTTTTTTTGAGGATTGCTTCGCCAAGCTGAAGAAGGACACGCTGGACCCGATTAAGGCTTCAATTGATCAAGTGGTTCAGAATCAGGAAACCCACGGGAGAGGGATCCAGGAGGTGGAACAAAAGTTGTCCGAGCACGAGGAGTATATAACCGTGCTGGAAAACAAGGTGGGGATGATGAATGACCGCCAGAAAAGAATGCAGGAGAAGCTGGAGGACCTGGAGAATAGGTCCAGGAGGCAGAATTTCAGAATTGTCGGCCTCACTGAAGGCAGTGAGGGATCGGATGCAAGGGCCTATGTGACGGACACGTTGGGGAAGCTGATGGATGCTGGGGCGTTCCCTCGGCCCCTGGAATTGGACAGAGCGCACGGAGCCCTCGCGAGGAAGCCCTGAGCGAACGAGCTGCCGAGGGCCATGGTGGTACGTTTTCACCGTTTCATGGACAAGAAAGAACGGAGCAGCAAGTGGAAGAACTGTGAGTTGCGCATCTATCAGGACCTGGGAGTGGTTTTGGCCAAGAGACGAGCTGGGTTCAATCGGGCAAAAACTACCCTCTTTAAGATGGGGGCGAAGTCTGGGATGCTGTACCGAGCACGTCTGTGGTCACTGCTTTGCTGACAGGGGAGGAACTGTTACTAGGGGACAAATGGGAGGTCGGGAACGGCGGCAGCCCGAGTGGGGACTCGAGGAAGCAGAGGGCACAAGCTCGAGGCTGGCCTAAAAAGGGTGTGGTGAGTGGGAAGCTGAAAGCGGTGCGAGTGCTACTTGTGAACATCTATGCTCCGAATTGAGACAACGTAGACTTTGCGAGACGGGTGTTAGGTAAGATCCCAGATTTAGAGTCACATAACCTGATAATAGGAGGGGACTTCAGTACAGTCACTGATCCGGATTTGATCAGTCAAAATCCAGGACAGGGTGGAGAGCGGCTGCGGCAAAGGAATTGAAGGGTTTTATCGAACAGACGGGAGGAGTAGACCCATGGAGGTTTGCACGGCCAAGGACGAAGGACTTTTCCTTTTTTTCACATGTCCACAAGGTATACCCTTGCATCGATCTTTTTGTTCTGAGCAGGGCGCTAATACTGAGTACTCGGCAATTGCAGTGTCGGCCCATGCCCCGCATTGGGTGGATCTACGGGTTAGTGTGGATAGAGGGCGACGCCCGCTGTGGAGACTGGATGTGGGGTTGCTAGCGGATGAAGCGATCTGTGGACGGGTTAACAACCATCCAGAACTACCTGAAATAAAATGATACTGGGGAGGTCTCTGCAGCGAATGTCTGGGAAGCTTTGAAGGCAGTAATCAGAGGGGAATTAATCTCGGAACGGGCTGAGAGGGACAGGTTAGTTGAGGAGATACTCCAGGTGGACAGGAGATACTCGGAGGCCCCAGATACTGAGGGAGCAGCGGAGGTTACAGGTGGAGTTTCGGCTGTTGACCACAGGGAAAGCAGTGGAACAGTTTAGGAAGGCAAGGGGCGAGATCTATGAGTGCGGAGAAAAGGCAAGCAGAATGTTGGCGTGCCAGCTCAGGAAAAGAGGGGTGGCCAGGGAGATAGGTAAAATAAAGAGTAGAGACTGTAATACTGTCCTGGACCCAGCGGGGGTGAACAAGGTGTTTAAAGACTGTTATAACCTGCCTGCTAGACCTACTGGACGCAAGTATCCTAGAGAAAGGGAACTGTAGTGACATGTATGACCGACTGGTAGATAGGGACGACACCGTACTGGACGCAACAAGAAGGAAATGGGAGGACGACCTGGGGATGGAGATAGGGTGGGGACTCTGGAGCGAAGCACTGCATAGGGTCAACTCCACCTCCACGTGCGCAAGGCTCAGCCTGACGCAACTAAAAGTGGTACATAGAGCCCACTTAACAAGAACCCGTATGAGTAGGTTCTTCCCGGAGGTGGAAGACAGATGTGAACGGTGCCAAAGAGGCCCGGCCAACCACGCCCACATGTTCTGGTCTTGCCCCAGACTCGTGGAGTACTGGACAGCCTTCTTCGAGGTTATGTCCAAAGTGGTGGGAGTGAGGGTGGAGCCATGCCCGATAGTGGCGGTCTTCGGGGTTTCAGAACAGCCAGATCTATTCCTGGGGAGGAGGGCGGACGCCCTTGCCTTTGCCTCCCTGATCGCCCGCTGTAGAATCCTGTTTGGCTGGCGGTCAGCAGCACCGCCCAGAGCTGCGGACTGGCTGTCCGACCTCTCGGAATCTCTCCAAATGGAGAAAATCAAATTTGCCATCCGAGGGTCGGACGACGGCTTCAACAGAACGTGGGAGCCATTCATGCAACTGTTCCGGGACCTATTTGTGGCCAATGTACAAGAGGAAGAATAGTCGGGGGAAGGTAGCGGGAGGGGGGGGGGGCTACAGGTTCGTTACGGGGGTTCGATGGCTAGCTAAGGCCCAAAACCAAACTAAATAAACATGTTGAGGGGGGGGGGGGGGGGGGGGGGGCGCAGTTACTACTACGAAGATGCTTACCTGTAAATATGTATGTTAATTTTTGCGTGTTTGTTTTTTTTCTTTTTTCTTTCTCCTAACAATTTGTAATTTGTTCAATATAAAATATGAAAACTGAATAAAAACATTTATATAACCTGCCTGCTTACCACTGGCTGGGGACTAATGACAATCCCACAATCCTATGGGAGTATGAACTTCCCCAATGAGGGGGGCGGAGAAATCATTAGCAGACTCCCTGCATAAATAGAGCTGGCCAGTTTGGAACCAGCAGAGAGAGAGGATGTGAGCTAGCAAGGGAAGTTGCTGCTTCTGTTGTACATATATGTTGTTGTAAATAAATGTATTTCTTTGTATCCCGAAAGACTCGTGCTGGATCTTCATGGCCCTCACAAATTATATGAGTCGGAGCCCCGGCTGGGGTGGAGGGGGTGAGGCAGTTTCTGGTCAGTTTAGGTTCCCAGAGGATGGAGGAAGACCTGGTTGGAGGGGCTGGGAGCCCCAATTGAGATTGAGGAAATAATCAAGGGGCTGGAGGCATGCAATCGGGCAAGGCCCCAGGGCTGACGGCTACTATTCTATAAGACGTTTCAGAGATAGAATCAGACATAGAATTTACAGTGCAGAAGGAGGCCATTCGGCCCAATCGAGTCTGCATCGGCTCTTGGAAAGAGCACCCTACCCCCTACCCAAGGTCACACCTCCACCCTATCCCCTTGACTCAGTAACCCACCTAAGGGCAATTTTGGACACTAAGGGCAATTTATCATGGCCAATCCTCCTAACCCGCACATCTTTGGGCTGTGGGAGGAAACCGGAGCACCCGGAGGAAACCCCACGCACCCACACGGGGAGGATGTGCAGACTCCGCACAGACCAAGCCGGAATCGAACCTGGGACCCTGGAGCTGTGAAGCGATTGAGCCCACTGCTTGTGAGGACATTAATGAAGCAAGAGAGAAGGGAATCCTCCCCCCAACAATGTCGTAGACCTCAATTTCATTGATCCTGAAAAGGGAGATGGATCCGGAGCAATGAGGGTCATACAGGCCGATTTTGCTACTGAATGTGGATGCCAAACTGCGGCTAAGATACTGGCCACAAGGGTAGAGCACTGTGTCGCTGGGGTGATAGGGGAAGACCAGATGGGATTTGTAAAGGGCAGGCAACTCAAGGCCAATGTTCGAAGGCTTTTGAATGTTATTATGATGCCCTCAGAAGGAGAGGAGGTGGAGGTGGTGGTAGTGATGGATTGCAGAGAAGGCTGTTAATCAGGTGGAGTGGAATTACCTGTGGGAGGCACTGGGAAGGTTTGGGTTTGGTGAGGGCTTTATTGACTGGGTGCGGTTGCTCTATCAGGCACCAGTAGCGAGTGTGCGTACGAATCGCTGAGGTCGGGGTATTTTAAACTACGCCGAGGGACGAGGGCAAGGGTGCCCCCTCTCCCCGTTACCTGTTTGCTGTTACTGGCCATGGCGTTAAGAGCCTCCAGTAACTGGAAAGGGCTGGTTTGGGGGGGGGGAACTACAGGGTCTCGCTCTTCGCAGATGACCTGCTCTTGTACATATTCGGACCCGTTGGAATGCAAACTTGGGGAATTTGGCAATTTTTTCGGGTATAAATTGAACACTGGGAAGAGGAGAGATGTTTGCGATCCAGGCAGAGGACAGGAAGAAGAGACAAGGAAAGCTGCCGGCTTAGAATGGTAGGAAAGAGCTTTCAGTATCTGGGACTCCAGATGGCCAGGGACGGGCGGGTACTGCACAAGTAAACCTATCCCGGTTGGTCGCATAAGTGGAAGGGACTTGAAGAGATGGGACATGCTCCCGCTATCATTGGCGGGGAGGGTACAGACCGTGAAAATGACGGTCCACCCCAGATTTGTTTGTCTTTCAGTGCCTTCCCATCTTAATCCCCAAGGCCTTTTTCAAGCGGATGAATAAGATCATTTTGGGCTTTGTGTGGGCGGGTAAAACCCCGTGAGTGAAGAAAGTGTCGCTGGAGCACAGTCGGGGGGAGGGTGGGTTGACGCTGCCGAATTTCTGCAATTACTACTGGGTGGCTAATATAGCCATGATTAGGAAGTGGGTAGTGGGAGAGGGGGTTGGCATGGGAAGCGGATGGAGGCGGCGTCATGTAAAGACACGAGTTTGGCAGCACTGGTAACGGCACCCTCTGCCGTTCTCGCCGGCCCGATACTTCACAAGTCCGATGGTAGTGGCGGCTCTGAGGACATGGAGGAAGATATAAGAGGGGGGAGGGAGCATCGATTTGGATCCCGATTTATAATAACCACAGGTTTATACCAGGTAGGACTAGATGGCAGGTTTCCGGAGTTGGCAGAGGGCATGAATTAGAAGGATGGGGGATCTATTTATAGACGGAGCTTTCCCAGCTTGAAAGCTTTGGAGGATAAATTTAAATTGCCAACAGGGACTGCAGCACTGGAGTTTGCACATTCTCCTTGCCCATTTCACCCCCACAACCCAAAGATGTGCAGGCTAGGTGGATTGGCCATGCTAAATTGCCCATTAATTGGAAAAAAAACAACTGGGTACTCTAAATAAAAAAAAAAAATTGCCAGCAGGGAATGGTTTTAGGTATTTGCAGGTGCGAGACTTCCTGAGAAAACAGGTGCCGGCCTGTCCACTGCTGCCCACCACGGATAAAGTAGTTTCCAGTACTTGGGTGGAGAGGGAAGATATCGGATATTCACCAGGAGCTTTCGGAGGGCGGAGGAAACTCCGGTTGAGGAGCTTAAGGGCAAAGTGGGAGGACAAGCTAGGAGGAGAGATAGAGGCAGGGCTATGGGCGGATGCCCTATGCAGGGTTAATACCCTCATCATCATGCACCAGGCTTAGCCTGATACAACTTTAAGATAGTTCACCTGGCACACCTGACAGCGGCTGGGATGAGTGAATTCTTCGGGGTTTGAGAATAGGTGTACGAGGTGCGGCGGGAAGCCCAGCAATCATGTCCCAATGTTTGGGAATGCCCGAAGCTCAGAGGGTTTTGGCAGGGTTTTTGCTCAGGGAATGTCCACGGTACTAAAACACAGGTGGTGCGAGTCCGGGAGGGTAGCGATCTTTGGAGTGTCGGAAGAGCCGGGGGTTCAGGGGGCGAAAGAGGCGGACGTCTTGGCCTTTGCCTCCCTGGTAGCCCGGAGACGGATCTTATTAATGTGGAGGGAATCAAAGCCCCCGAGTGTAGAAACCTGTATGAGTGACATGGCTGGGTTTCTCAGTCTCGAGAAAATAAAGTTCGCCTTAAGAGGGTCAATGTTAGGGTTCACCCGGAGGTGGCAGCCGTTCCATCGACTTTCTCTGGGAAAATTAAAATGTCAGCAGGTGCAGTATTCCAAGGGAGGGGGGTGGATTGTTGTTGTGTGGTTGAGGTGTGTGAAGACTGGGCTGGGAAGGGGGAACTGTTTATTTTACCATGTTTGTTTTTATAAATTTAGAGTACCCAATTATTTTTTCCAATTAAGGGGCAGTTTAGTGTGGCCAATCCGCCTACCCTGCACATCTTTTGGGTTGCGGGGGTGAAACCCACGCAGACACGGGGAGAATGTGCAAACTCCACATGGACAGTGACCCAGGGCTGGGATACAAACATGTGGCATTGTTAATCAAGGAAAGTATTACGGCGGTAGAAAGGACGTTTGAGGACCCGTCTACTGAGGTAGTATGGCCCGAGGTTAGGAACAGGAGAGGAGAGGTCACCCTGTTGGGAGTTGTCTATAGACCTCCGAATAGTTCCAGAGATGTAGAGGAAAGTATTGCAAAGATGATTCTCGACAGGAGCGAGAGTAACAGGGTAGTTGTTATGGGGGACTTTAACTTTCCAAATATTGACTGGAAATACTATAGTTCGAGTACTATAGATGGGTCAGTTTTTGTGCAGTGTGTGCAGGAGGGTTTCTGACACAGTTTCTGACACAGTATGTAGACAGGCCAACAAGGGGCGATGCCACATTGGATTTGGTACTGGGTAATGAACCCGGCCAGGTGTTAGATTTAGATGTAGGTGAGCACTTTGGTGATAGTGATCACAATTCGGTTATGTTTACTTTAGCAATGGGCAGGGATAGGTATATACCGCAAGGCAAGAATTATAGCTGGGGGAAAGGCAATTATGATGCTCTTCGGCAAGATTTAGGATGTATAGGATGGGGCAGGAAACTGCAGGGGATGGGTACAATCGAAATGTGGAGCTTTTTCAAGGAACAGCTACTGCGTGTCCTTGATAAGTATGTACCTGTCAGGCAGGGAGGAAGTTGTCGAGCAAGGGAACCGTGGTTTACTAAGGAAGTTGAAGCATTTGTCAAGAGGAAGAAGGCGGCTTATGTTAGGATGAGACATGAAGGCTCAGTTAGGGCACTTGAGAGTTACAAGTTAGCCAGGAAGGATCTAAAGGGAGAGTTAAGAAGAGTGAGGAGAGGACACGAAAAGTCGTTGGCGGACAGGGATCAGGAAAACCCTAAGGCTTTCTATAGGTATATCAGGAACAAAGAATGGACAAGAGTAAGATAGGGCCAATCAAGGATAGTAGTGGAAAGTTGTGTGTGGAATCAGAGGAGATAGGGGAAAGCGTTAAATGGATATTTTTCAACAGTGTACACTGGAGAAAAGACAATGTTGTCGAGGAGAATACTCAGGTTCAGTACACCAGGCTAGATGGAATTGATGTTCACCAGGAGAGGTGTTAGCAATTTTTGGAAGTGTAAAAATAGCTAAGTCCCCTGGGCCAGATGGGATTTATCCTAGGATTCTCTGGGAAGCCAGGAGGAGATTGCAGAGCCTTTGTCCTTGATCTTATGTCGTCTTTGTCGACAGGAATAGTGCCGGAAGACTGGAGGATAGCAAATGTTGTCCCCTTGTTCAAGAAGGGGAGTAGAGGCAACCCTGGTAATTATAGCACTGTGAGCCTTACTTCGGTGTGGGTAAAATGTTGGAAAAGGTTATAAGATAAAGGGTTTATAATCATCTTGAAAAGAACAAGTTGATTAGCGATAGTCAACATGTTTGTGAAGGGTAGTAGGTCATGCCTCACAAACCGTATTGAGTTTTTTGAGCAGGTGACCAAACAGGTGGATGAGGGTTGGTTAAGCGGGTGATGTGGTGTATATGGATTTTCAGTAAGGCGTTTGAAAGGTTCCCCACGGTAGGCTATGCAGAAAATAAGGAAGTATGGGATTGAAGGTGATTTAGCGGTTTTGGATCAGTAATTGGCTAGCTGAAAGAAGCCAGAGGGTGGTGGTTGATGGCAAATGTTCTCCTGGAGTTCAGTTACTAGTGGTGTACCACAAGGATCTGTTTTGGGGCCATGCTGTTTGTCATTTATAAAAATGACCTGGAAGAGTGTGTAGAAGGATGGGTTAATAAATTTGCAGATGACACGAAGGTCGGTGGAGTTGTGGATAGTGTTGAAGATGTTATAGAATACAGAGGGACATAGATAAGCTGCAGAGGCTGAGAGGGTGCAGATGGAGTTTAATGCGTAAAAGTGTGATGGTTCACTTTGGACGGCGTAACAGGAATGCAGAGTACTGGGCTAATGGCAGTGGATGTGGAAGCTTTGGAAAGGGTTCAGAGGAGATTTATAGGATGTTGCATGGTCTGAGGAAGGTCTTACGAGGGAAAGGTCAGGGGAAATCTTATGAGGAAATGGTGATGGACTTGAGGTTGTTTTCGTTAGCGAGAAGAAGGTAAGAGTGACTTAATAGAGGCATACAAAATGATCAGAGGGTTAGATAGGGTGGACAGCGAGAGCCTTCTCCCGCGGATGGAGGTGACTAGCACGAGGGGACATAGCCTTAAATTGGGGGTTAATAGATATAGGACAGAGGTCAGAGGTGGGTTTTTTACGCAAAGAGTGGTGAGGCCGTGGAATGCCCTACCTGCAACAGTAGTGAACTCGCCAACATTGAGGGCATTTAAAAGTTTATTGGATAAGCATATGGATGATAAGGGCATAGTGTAGGTTAGATGACCTTTAGTTTTTTTTTTCCATGTCGGTGCAACATCGAGGACCGAAGGGCCTGTACTGCGCTGTATCGTTCTATGTTCTATGTTGACTTGAGGTTGTTTTCGTTAGAGAGGAGAAGGCTGAGAGGTGACTTAATAGAGACATATAAGATAGTCAGAGGGTTAGATAGGGTGGACAGTGAGAGTCTTTTTCCTCGGATGGTGATGACCAACACGAGGGGACATAGCTTTAAATTGAGGGGTGGTAGATATAGGACAGATGTCAGAGGCAGTTACTTTACTCAGAGAGTAGTAGGGGTGTGGAACGCCCTGCCTGCAACAGTCGTAGACTCGCCAACTTTAAGGGCATTTAAGTGGTCACTGGATAGACATATGGATGAAAATGGAATAGTGTAGGTCAGATAGGCTTCAGGTGGTTTCACAGGTCGGCGCAACATCGAGGGCCGAAGGGCCCGTACTGCGCTGTAATGTTCTATGTTCTATAGGTAGTCTAGAACTAGAAGGCTTAGGTTTAAAGTGAGAGGGGAGAGATACAATAGAGGCCAGTGGGAAATTTCTTCACACAGAGGGTGTGAACACCTGGAACGAGCTGCCAGAGGCAGTGGGCAGAGGTGGGGTACAATTTTGTCTTTAAAAAACAGTTACATGGGCAGGGTAGGTATAGAGGATATGGCCAAATGCTGGCAAGTGGGACTAGCTTAGTGATAGAAACTGGGCGGCATGGACAAGCTGGGCCTGTTTCCATGCTATAAACCTCCATGACTCCATGATATGGCACACTTGCCTTCATCGGCCGGGGCATAAAAATTGGCAAGTCATGCTGAAGCTGTATAGAATCTTAGTCAGGCCACACTATCAGAAGGATGTGGAGGCTTTGGAGAGGGTGCAGAAGAGGTTTACCAGGATGTTGCCTGGTATGGAGGGCATTAGCTATGGCCCATATCCCTCAAATGCAGGCAAGTGGGATTAGTTTAGTGATGCGGGATGGACAGCTGGGCCGATCGGGCCTGTTTCCATGCTGTAAACATCTATGACGCTTCAGAAGGAACTGGTCACCAGAAACTTGATGTAGAATGGAATTGTTAACACCTGGATTCTCTATAATAGTGAAGACCAAAGTTGGAGATGGTAACCCATTCAAATCACTTGAGTGAATATTCTGTTTAACATCACCTTCCCTTACTGATCCTTCCTGGTCCTGTGACATTTCACTAGCCCTGTTATTCTGTTTGAGACAATTCCTTGCATCATGATATTTAGAGTCACATCTAAAACACCTATAATGATCTTTATTATTGTCACATGTAGGCTTACATTAACACTGCAATTAAGTTACTGTGAAGATCCCCTAGTCGCACTCAATAAGACAGAATTAGGCCACTTGGCCCATCGAGTCTGCTCCGCCATTCAAGCTGATATTTTTCTCATCCCCATTCTCCTGCCTTCTCCCCATAACCCCTGATCCCCTTATTGATCAAAAACCTATCAATCTCTGTTTTAAAGACACTCAGTGATTTGGCCTCCACAGCCTTCTGTGGCAAAGAACATAAGAACTAAGAGCAGGAGTAGGCCAGCTGGCCCCCTCGAGCCTGCTCCGCCATTCAATGAGATCATGGATGATCTTTTATGGACTCAGCTCCACTTTCCGGCCCGAACACCATAACCCTTAATCCCTTTATTCTTCAAAAAACTATCTATCTTTACCTTAAAAACATTTAATGAAGGAGCCTCAACTGCTTCACTGGGCAAGGAATTCCATAGATTCACAACCCTTTGGGTGAAGAAGTTCCTCCTAAACTCAGTCCTAAATCTACTTCCCCTTATTTGAGGCTATGTCCCCTAGTTCTGCTTTCACCCGCCAGTGGAAACAACCTGCCCGCATCAACCCTATCTATTCCCTTCATAATTTTAAATGTTTCTATCAGATCCCCCCTCATCCTTCTAAATTCTAACGAGTACAGTCCCAGTCTACTCAACCTCTCCTCATAATCCAACCCCTTCAGCTCTGGGATTAACCTAGCGAATCTCCTCTGCACATCCTCCAGTGCCAGTATGTCCTTTCTCAAGTAAGGAGACCAAAACTGAACACAATACTCCAGGTGTGGCCTCACTAACACCTTACACAATTGCAGCATAACCTCCCTAGTCTTAAACTCCATCCCTCTAGCAATGAAGGACAAAATTCCATTTGCCTTCTTAATCACCTGTTGCACCTGCACTAGCACACCCAGGTCTCTCTGCACAGCGGCATGCTTTAATATTTTATCGTTTAAATAATAATCCCCGTTTGCTGTTATTCCTACCAAAATGGATAACCTCACATTTGTCAACACTGTATTCCATCTGCCAGACCCGAGCCCATTCACTTAACCTATCCAAATCCCTCTGCAGACTTCCAGTATCCTCTGCACTTTTCGCTTTACCACTCATCTTAGTGTCATCTGCAAACTTGGACACATTGCTCTTGGTCCCCAACTCCAAATTATCTATGTAAATTGTGAACAATTGTGGGCCCAACACGGATCCCTGAGGGACACCACTAGCTACTGATTGCCAACCAAAGAAACACCCATTAATCCCCACTCTTTGCATTCTATTAATTAACCAATCCTCTATCCATGCTACTACTTTACCCTTAATGCCATGCATCTTTATCTTATGCAGCAACCTTTTGTGTGGCACCTTGTCAAAGGCTTTCTGGAAATCCAGATATACCACATCCATTGGCTCCCCGTTATCTACTGCACTGGTAATGTCCTCAAAAAATTCCTCTAAATTAGTTAGGCTCGACCTGCCCTTTATGAACCCATGCTGCGTCTGCCCAATGGGACAATTTCTATCCAGATGCCTCGCAATTTCTTCCTTGATGATAGATTCCAGCATCTTCCCTACTACTGAAGTTAAGCTCACTGGCCTATAATTTCCTGCTCTCTGCCTACCTCCTTTTTTAAACAGTGGTGTCACGTTTGCTAATTTCTAATCCACCGGGACCACCCCAGAGTCTAGTGAATTTTGGTAAATCATCATTAGTGCATCTGCAATTTCCCTAGCCATCTCTTTTAGCACTCTGGGATGCATTCCATCAGTGCCAGGAGACTTGTCTACCTTTAGCCCCATTAGCTTGCCCATCACTACCCTCCTTAGTGGTAACAATCCTCTCAAGGTCCTCACCTGTCATAGCCTCATTCTATCATTTGCTGGCATGTTATTTGTGTCTTCCACTGTGAAGACCGACCCAAAAAATCTGTTCAGTTCCTCAGGCCATTTCCTCATCTCCATTATTAAAACTCCCTTCTCATCCTCTAAAGGACCAATATTTACCTTAGCCACTCTTTTTTGTCTTATATTTGTAAAAACTTTTACTGTCTGTTTTTATATTCTGAGCAAGTTTACTCTCATACTCTTACTCTTCTTTATAGCTTTTTTAGTAGCTTTCTGTTGCCCCCTAAAGATTTCCCAGTCCTCTAGTCTCCCACCAATCTTTGCCACTTTATATGCTTTTTCCTTCAATTTGATACTCTCCCTTATTTCCTTAGATATCCACGGTCGATTTTCCCTCTTTCTACCATCCTTCCTTTATGTTGGTATAAACCTTTGTTGAGCACTGTGAAAAATCCCTTGGAAGGTTCTCCACTGTTCCTCAACTGTTCCACCATAAAGTCTTTGCTCCCAGTCTACCTTAGCTAGTTCTTCTCTCATCCCATTGTAATCTCCTTTGTTTAAACACAAAACACTAGTATTTGATTTTACTTTCTCACCCTCCGTCTGTATTTTAAATGCCACCATATTGTGATCGCTCCTTCCGAGAGGATCCCTAACTATGAGATCATGAATCAATCCTGTCTCATTACACAGGACAAGATCTAGGACCGCTTGTTCCCTCGTAGGTTCCATTACATACTGTTCTAGGAAACTATCCCGGATACATTCTATAAACTCCTCCTCAAGGTTGCCTTGACCGACCTGGTTAAACCAATCGACATGTAGATTAAATCCCCATGATAACTGCTGTACCATTTCTACATGCATCAGTTATTTCTTTGTTATTGCCTGCCCCACCATAACGTTACTATTTGGTGGCCGATAGACTACTCCTATCAGTGACTTTTTCGCCTTACTATTCCTGATTTCCACCCAAATGGATTCAACCTTATCCTCCATAGCACCGATGTCATCCCTTACTGTTGCCCGGATGTCATCCTTAAATAACAGAGCAACACCACCTCCCTTACCATCCACTCTGTCCTTCTGAATAGTTTGATACCCTCGGATATTTAACTCCCAGTCGTGATCATCCTTTAACCAAGTTTCAGTAATGGCCACTAAATCATAGTCATTCACGATGATTTGTGCCATCAACTCATTTACTTTATTCCGAATACTACGAGCATTCAGGTAAAGTACACTTATGTTGGTTTTTTTACCTCCGTTTTTTTTTGTTATAGAATTTACAGTGCAGAAGGAGGCCATTCGGCCCATCGAGTCTGCACCAGCTCTTGGAAAGAGCACCCTACTCAAGGTCAACACCTCCACCCTATCCCCATAACCCAGTAACCCCACCCAACACTCAGGGCAATTTTGAACACTGAGGGCAATTTATCATGGCCAATCCACCTAACCTGCACATCTTTGGACTGTGGGAGGAAACCGGAGCACCCAGAGGAAACCCACGCACACACGGGGAGGATGTGCAGACTCCACACAGACAATGACCCAAGCCGGAATCGAACCTGGGACCCTGGAGCTGTGAAGCCATTGTGCTATCCACAATGCTACCGTGCTGCCCCCAACAATGCTACCGTGCTGCCCCCCACAATGCTACCGTGCTGAATCTTAACATATCCAGTTTTATTCCTTTTAATATTACTGGGCCTATTCACTGAGCTCCCCTCAGTCACTGTACCTTGTACTGTCGCCCTTTTTGATTTTTGACTATGTCTTCTCTGCCTTGCACTTTTCCCCTTACTTCCTTTTGCTTCTGTCCCTGTTTTACTACCTTCCAACTTCCTGCATCGGTTCCCATCCCCCTGCCACATTAGTTTAAACCCTCCCCAACAGCTCTAGCAAACACATCGGTTCCAGTCCTGCCCAGGTGCAGACCGTCCAGTTTGTACTGGTCCCACCTCCCCCAGAACCAGTCCCAATGCCCCAGGTATTTGAATCCCTCCCTCTTGCACCATCTCTCGAGCCACGTATTCGTCCTATCTATCCTGACATTCCTACTCTGACTAGCTCGTGGCACTGGTAGCAATCCTGAGATTACCACCTTTGAGGTCCTACTTTTTAGTTTAATTCCTAACTCCCTGAATTCCGCTTGTAGGACCTCATCCTGTTTTTTATGGCTGAAGAAATTCCTCCTATCTCTGTTTTAAAGGATCGTTTCTTTAGTCTGAGATTGTGTCCTCTGCTTCTAGTTTTTCCCACAAGTGGAAACATTCTCTCCACGTACTCTCCATACAGGCCACGCAGTATCCTGTGAGTTTCAATAAGATCCCCCTCATCCTTCGAAACTCCAGCGAGTACAGACGAAGAGCCTCAACCGTTCCTCACATGACAAGCTCTTCATTCCAGGGATTAATCTTGTGAACCTTTCTCTGGACCCTTTCCAAGGGTAGCACATCCTTCCTTAGATACGGGGCCCAAAACCGCTCACAATACTCAAATGGTGTCTGACCAGAGCATTTTTTAAGCCTCAGAAATACATCCCTGGTCTTGTATTCTAGCCCTCTCGACATGAATGGCAACATTGCATTTGCCTTCCTAACTGTCGACTGACCTGCACGCTAACTTTAAGAGAATCGTAAATAAGGACTCCCAAGTCCCTTTGGGCATCTGATTTCCTAAGCATTTAGAAAATAGTCTATGCCTCCAACTATCCTTCCAAGTGCATACCTCACACTTTTCCCACATTGTATTCCATCTGCCACTTCTTTGCCCACTATCCTAGCCTGTCCAAGTCCTTCTGAAGCTGCCTGCTTCCTGAATACTACCTGCCCCTCTACAGATCTTTGTATCATCTGCCACCTTAGCAACTGTGCTTTCAGTTCCTTCCTCCAGATCATTTATGTATATTGTGAAAAGTTGTGGTCCCAGCACAGACCCCTGAGGTACACCACTAGTCACCGGTTTGCGATCCTGAAAAAGACCCCTTTACCCCTACTCTCTGCCTTCTGCCAGTCAGCCAATCATCTATCCATGCCAGGATCTTACCCTGAACACCATGGGCTCTACCGTATTTACAGTTTCCTGTGCGGCACCTTGTCAAAGGTCTTCTGGAAATCTAAATAAATCATGTCCACTGGTTCTCCTTTGTCTAACTTCCTTGTTACTTCCTCAAAGGACTCTAACAGATTTGTCAGCCATGACCTCCCCTTGACAAAGTCCTATTTTATCATGCACTTCCAAGTACTCCGCGATCTCATCTTTAATAATGGACTCTAAAATCTTATCAATGACCGAAGTCAGGCTAACTGGCCTATAATTTCCCGTCTTCTGCCTCCCTCCCTTCTTAAACAGTGGTGTTACATTAACCACTTTCAAGTCCTCAGGCACTCTTCCTGCCTCCAGTGAATCCTGAAAGATTATCACCAATGCCGCCACAATCTCCTCAGCTATCTCTTTCAGAACCCTGGGGTGTAGTCCATAAGACATAGGAGCAGAATTAGGCCACTTGGCCCATCGAGTCTGCTCCGCCATTCAATCTTGCATGATATTTTCTCATCCCCATACCCCTGATGCTATGATTAATCAAGAACCCTTCTATCTCTGTCTTAAAGACACTCAGTGAATTGGCCTCCACAGCATTCTGCGGCAAAGAGTTCCACAGATTCACCACCCTCTGGCTGAAGAAATTCCTCCTCATCTCTGTTTTAAAGGATCGTCCCTTTAATCTGAGATGGTGTCCTCTAGTTATAGTTTTTCCGACAAAGGGAAAAATATTCTCCACGTCCACTCTATCCAAGCCTTGCAGTATCTTGTATCCCCTCTCATCCTTCTAAACTCTAACGAGTACAGATCCAGAGTCCTCAAACATTCCTCATACGACACATTCTTCATTCCAGGGATCATTCTTGTGAACCTCCTCTCGTCCATCCGGTCCAGGTGATTTATCCACCTTCAGACCTTTCAGTTTCACCAGAACCTTCTCCTTAGTAATGGTCACTGCACTCACCTCTGCCCCCTGGTTCTCCTGGAGCTCTGGCATTCCACTGGTGTCTTCCACCTTGAAGACTGATGCAAAGTAACTGTTCAGTTCGCCTGCCATTTCTTTGTTTCCTGTTATTACTTCTCCAGCGGTCCAATGTCTATTTTTGCCTCTCTCTTACTTTTTATATGTTAAAAAAAACTCTTCCTATCTTCCTTTATATTACTAGCTCACTTGCACTCATACTTCATCTTCTCCCCCCATTGCTTTTTTAGCTATCTTCTGCTCGCTTTTAAAGGCTTCCCAATCTTCTGGCTTCCCACTAATCCTCGCCAGTTTGTATGCTTTTTCTTTAGCTTCTATGCTGTCCTCGACTTCCCTTGTCAGCCATGGATGCCTTGTCCTCCCCTTAGCATATTTCTTAGTCTTTGGGACGAATTTCTTTTGTGCCTCCCGAATAACTCCCCAAACATCCTGCCATTGCTGTTCCACTGTCTTCCCTGCTGGGCTCCTTTTCCAATCAACTCTGGCCATCTCCTCCCTCATGTCTTTGTAGTTACCCTTATTTAATTGTAATATTGTTACATCTGTCAGGATCGTTATGTCAGGAAAAAAGAATGACTAGGGTAAGAGTAGGGCCAGTCAAGGACAGTAGTGGGAAGTTGTGCGTGGAGTCCAAGGAGATAGGAGAGGTGCTAAATGAGTATTTTTCATCAGTATTCACGCAGGAAAAAGACAATGTTGTCGAGGAGAATACTGAGATACAGGCTACTAGACTAGAAGGGCTTGAGGTTCATAAGGAGGAGGGTTAGCAATTCTGGAATGAGTGAAAATAGATAAGTCCCCTGGGCCGGATGGGATTTATCCTCGGATTTTCTGGGAAGCTAGGGAGGAGATTGCTGAGCCTTTGGCTTTGATCTTTAAGTCATCTTTGTCCACAGGAATAGTGCCAGAAGACTGGAGGATAGCAAATGTTGTCCCCTTGTTCAAGAAGGGGAGTAGACAACCCCGGTAACTATAGACCAGTGAGCCTTACTTCTGTTGTGGGCAAAGTCTTGGAAAGGTTTATAAGAGATAGGATGTATAATCATCTGGAAAGGAATATTTGATTAGAGATAGTCAACACGGTTTGTGAAGGGTATGTCGTGCCTCACAAATCTTATTGAGTTCTTTGAGAAGGTGACCAAACATGTGGATGAGGGTAAAGCAGTTGATGTGGTGTATATGGATTTCAGTAAAGCTTTTGATAAGGTTCCCCACGGTAGGCTATTGCAGAAAATACGGAGACATGGGATTCAGGGTGATTTAGCAGTTTGGTGCAGACATTGGCTAGCTGGTTGATGGGAAATGTTCAGACTGGAGTCCAGTTACTAGTGGTGTACCACAAGAATCTGTTTTGGGGCCACTACTGTTTGTCATTTTTATAAATGACCTGGAGGAGGGGGTAGAAGGATGGGTGAGTAAATCTGCAGATGACACTAAAGTCGGTGGAGTTGTGGACAGTGTGGAAGGATGTTGCAAGTTACAGAAGGACATAGATAAGCTGCAGAGCTGGGCTGAGAGGTGGCAAATGGAGTTTAATGCAGAAAAATGTGAGGCGATTCATTTGGAAGGAATAACAGAAGACAGAGTACTGGGGCTAATGGTAAAATTCTTGATAGTGCGGATGAGCAGAGATCTCGGTGTCCAGGTACATAGATCCCTGAAAGTTGCCACCCAGACTGAGAGAGTTGTTAAAGTGTGTTAGCTTTATTGGTAGAGGGATTGAGGTTCGGAGCCATGAGGACATGTTACAGGCTGTACAAAACTCTGGTGCGGCCGCATTTGGAGTATTGCGTGCAATTCTGGTCGCCGCATTATAGGGAGGATGTGGAAGCATTGGAAAGGGACAGAGGAGATTTACCAGAATGTTGCCTGGTATAGAGGAAGATCTTATGAGGGAAGGCTGAGGGACTTGAGGCTGTTTTCGTTAGAGAGAAGAAGTTTAAGAGGTGACAAGGTGATCAGAGGATTAGATAGGGTGGACAATGAGAGCCTTTTTCCTCGGATGGTGATGTCTAGCACAAGAGGACATAGCTTAAATTGAGGGGTGATAGATATAGGACAGATGTCAGAGATAGGTTCTTTACTCAGAGAGTAGTAAGGGCGTGGAATGCCCTGCCTGCAACAGTAGTGGACTCGCCAACAATAAGGGCATTCAAATGGTCATTGGATAGACATATGGATGATAAAGGAATAGTGTAGATGGGCTTTAGAGTGGTTTTACAGGTCAGCGCAACATCGAGGGCCGAAGGGCCTGTACTGCGCTGAAATGTTCTATGTTCTATCTGATTGCAGCTTCTTCCTCTCAAATCGCACGGTAAATTGTCAAATTGTGATCACCTCTCCCTAAAGGTCCCTTCACCTTAAGTTCCCTAATCAAGTCTGCCTCATTACACATCACTAAATCCAGAATTGTTGCCCGGTCCCTTGTACAGCAAGTCTTACCCAGGTTAAAGTCCACAGGTTTGTTTCAAACACTATCTTTCGGAGCACTGAGGTGAATGAATCATTCACACGAGGAAGGAGCAGTGCTCCGAAAGATAGTGTTTGAAGCAAACCTGTTGGACTTTAACCTGGTGTTGTAAGACTTCTTCCTGTGCTCATCCCAGTCCAACGCCGGCATCTCCACATCATGTTCCCTTGTAGGCTGTCTTAAGCTGCTCCAAAAAAACTATCTCTTAGACATTCCACAAATTCCTTTTCTCAGGATCCACTACCAACCTGATTTTCCCAGTCCACCTGCATATTGAAGTACCCCACGATTATTGTAATATTACCTTTTTTACATGCTTTTCTGTCTCCTGATTTATTTTCTGCCCCACATCCTGACTACTGCTAGGGGGCCTGCACATAACTCCCATCAGGATCTTTTTACCTTGCGATTCCTCAACTCTACCCACAGAGATTCTATGCTTCTGATCCTATATCGCTCCTTGCTATCGATTTAACTTCATTCCTTGCTAACAATGCAAACCCCTCCCCCTTTGCCCCTCTGTCTGTCCTTTCGATGGGACACATATCCTTGTATATTTAGATCCCAGACCTGATCCCCTTGCAGCCACGTCTCTGTGATGACCATAACATTGTACCAATGAGCTCATTTACCTTGATCCGTATACCGCGCACATTTAGGTACAACACCCTCAATCCTGCATTGACCACCTCTCTTTTCACACTTGTTACCTTTTTGCTCTACCTGAGGGTGATGTTGTTCTTTTATTTTGGTTTTCTATTTCCCCGTCAGTTGTTACATCTTCGAAGCTCACATTCTGGTCCAGAGTGAGTTTATCCCTCACAATCCTCCAGAGTGAATTTAGCAAACCTCCCAGCCAGGATATCGGTGCCCCTCCAGTTTAGGTGTAACCCGTTCTTCTTGTACAGATCCCACCTGCCCCGGAAGAGATCCCAATGGTCCAGAAATCTGAAACCCTTCCTCCTACACCACCAGTTTAGCCATGTGTTTAGCTGCACTACCCTCCTATTTCTAGCCTCACTGTCACGTGGCACAGGGGCTAATCCTGAGATTACAACCGTAGTGGTCCTGCTTTTTAGTTTACTGCCTAACTCCCTGAACTCCTTCTGCAGGACCTCATCACTCTTCCTGCCTATGTCGTTAGTACCTATGTGTACTGAGACCTCTGGCTGTTCACCCTCCGCCTTCAGGATGTCCTGTGTTCGTTCAGAGACATCCTTGACCCTGGCACCAGGGAGGCAACGCACCATCCTGGAGTCTGTTTCACTTCCACAGAAATGTCTATCTGTGCCCCTTACTATAGAGTCCCCTATAACTATCGCTCTCCTGTACTTTGCCCTCCCCTGCTGAGCAACAAAGCCGGTTGTGCTGCCACTGTTCTGGCTGCTGTTGTTTTCCTCTGATAGTTGACCCCCCCCCCCCCCAACAGCATCCAAAAAGGTATACCTGTTTGAGAGGGAGACTATCACAGGGGATTCCTGCGCTGACTGCCAGCCGTTTCTTGCGGTCACCCATCTGTGTGCCTGAACCTTGGGTGTGACCACATCTCTATAACTCCTATCTCTATAACTCCAGGGGGTGGTTTAGCACAATGGGCTTGTAATGCAGGTTCAATTCCCACCGGCCTACCCAACTAGGCTCCGGAATGTGGCGACTAGGGGCTTTTCACAGTAACTTCATTGAAGCCTACTTGTGACAATAAGCGATTATATTATTATCTATGACGCTTTCTGCCATCTGCATGCTCCTAAGTGCATCCAACTGCTGTCCAACCGAACCACGTGGTCTGTGAGGAGCTGCCATTGGTTACACTTGCTGCAGATGTAGTCGACCAGAATGCTGGAAACGTCACAGATCTGCCACATCTCACAGTTGGAGTATTGCACCCCGCTTGTTAGTTAATTTAAAATAATACTGACTTGCGGTTGCGGCTATGCGGAGCTAGCCGCACGTTCGGCAGCTCCCGCTAGAAACGGACTTTGGGGCTCTTTTCAAGGCCCCCAACGGAGCTTTTTCAACGATTCCCGACGTGGGAAGGGGTCTGCAGTAGATCCCCAGGGTTCTATGGTCCGGACCAGGAGTGGGGTGAGCAGAAAAGCGGTGGCAGCGCTCCTGGAAAAGTGGGGGAAGGGAAACAAAATGGCGGCCGGCAGAGGCCTCGAGGAGTGGAGGCCGAGAAACTGGACTCAAACTGATGGTCAGGGATGGTGTTTTGTATGAAAATGTAACTGTGTTTAATTTTTTCCCTGGAGGGGGGGGGGGGGGGGGGGGGGGGGGGGGGGGGGGGGGGGGGGGGGGGGGGGGTTCTCTGTTTAATGCAGGGTGTGTGTTGGCTTTAGGGTGGGTGGGTGGGGCGATGTTTTTATGTCTTTTTGTATGGGTCTGGTGTGGGTCTGGTGGACGGGTTCGGGCAGGGAGGTAAACTGGGAGTGCGGGGAGCTGGTGGTGGCGACTGGCAATGGGAGTTGCCCTAGGGGAGGCGGGGTTGGGCAGGGCGAAAGCGCAGGCTTTTCTCTGGTTTCCCGCGTTGCGGGATGTTGGGGGCTGGGTCGGGGCTGAGAAGCGCGGGCCTTTGCTGGTTGTTACTTTCCCGCACAAGAGCGGGGGGGGGGGGGGGGGGGGGGGGGGGAGGGCCAGTTGATGGGAACGAAGGAGGAGGAGTAGTCCCACGTGGGGAGGGGTTGGAGGTGTGGCGGGAGTCGCCGGGGTCAGCAGAAGTTAGCTGGCTCACGGAGTGCTGCGGAGGGAGGGGCACGGCTAGGAGGGGTCCTAGCCTGGGGGGGGGGGGGGGGGGGGGGGGGGGGGGGGTACCGAGGTTGTGCTGCTGAAATGGCCAGGGAGGAGCTGGAGTATGCAGGGGGTGCGGGGGGGGTTGCCGCCTTGGGGAACAGGCCGAGTGGGGGACGCTGGCCAGTGGCAGGCAGGGGATGGGTTATGGCTAGTCGGCAGGGGAGGTGGGCAGGGAGCCCTCTGATCCGGCTGATAACCTGGAATGTGAGGGGGCTGAACGGGCCGGTCAAGCGGGCCCGGGTGTTTGCGCACTTGAAGGGGCTGATCCCCCATTGGATCGATCCAGGTCCCGGACGGATAGGAGGTGTGAGGGGGTTTATGGATCAGATGGGAGGGTGGATCTCTGGAGGTTTGCAAGGCCAAGGGCCTGGGAGTACTCGTTTTTCTCCCACGTGCATAAGGCCTATTCTAGGATTGATTTTTTTTTGTCCTGAGCAGTGGGCTGGTTTCGAGGGTGGAGGATGCTGAATACTCTGCCATTGCCATTTCGGATCATGCTCCGCACTGGGTGGACCTCGGGCTGGGGGGAGGAGAGGGACCAGCGTCCGCTCTGGCGCTTGGAGGTGGGGGCTGCTAGCAGACGAGGAGGTGGCCGGGAGAGTTCGGGGGTGTATCAGGAGGTACCTTGAGGCCAACGATAACGGGGAGGTCCGAGTGGGGACGGTCTGGGAGGCATTGAAAGCGGTGATTAGAGGGGAGTTGATTTCCATCCGAACCCATAGGGAGAGGGGGGAGCAGAGGGAGAGGGAGAGATTGGTAGGGGAGATGGTGAGGGTGGATAGGAGATATGCGGAGGCTCGGAGGAGGATTGCTGGGGGAGCGGCGTAGCCTTCAGGCCAGGTTCGATCTACTGACCACCAGAAAGGCGGAAGCTCAGTGGAGGAAAGCACAGGGGGCGGTGTATGAATATGGGGAGAAGGCGAGCAGGATGCTGGCACACCAGCTCCGAAAGATAGACGCGGCCAGGGAGATTGGGGGAGTGAAGGATAGAGTTGGGAAGGTGGTGCGGAGGGGGGTAGACGTTAATGGGGTCCTTAGGGACTTTTATGGGGAACTGTACCGGTCTGAACCCCCGGTGGAGGTGGGGAGGAATGGGGCGCTTCTTGGACAAGCTGCGATTTCTGAAGGTGGAGGAGGGGCAGGTGGAGGAGGGGCAGGTGGAGGGACTGGGGGGGGGGGGGGGATTAGAACATAGAACATAGAACAGACAGCACAGAACAGGCCCTTCGGCCCTCAATGTTGTGCCGAGCCATGATCACCCTACTCAAACCCACGTATCCACCCTATACCCGTAACCCAACAACCCCCCCTTAACCTTACTTTTATTAGGACACTACGGGCAATTTAGCATGGCCAATCCACCTAACCCGCACATCTTTGGACTGTGGGAGGAAACCGGAGCACCCGGAGGAAACCCACGCACACGGGGAGGACGTGCAGACTCCACACAGACAGTGACCCAGCCGGGAATCGAACCTGGGACCCTGGAGCTGTGAAGCATTTATGCTAACCACCATGCTACCCTGCTGCCCTGGGATTGAGCTGGAGGAGCTGGTTAAAGGGATAGGGAGCATGCAGTCGGGGAAGGCGCCCGGGGCCGGATGGGTTTCCGGCTGAATTTTATAAAATGTATGCGGACCTGTTGGGCCCCCTGTTGGTCCGAACCTTTAACGAGGCGGGGGGGGCTTTGCCCCAACTATGTCACGGGCACTGATTTCCTTGATCCTTAAGCGGGACAAGGACCCTCTGCAGTGTGGGTCATATAGGCCGATCTCGCTGCTAAATGTAGACAAGCTGCTGGCAAAGATCTTAGCCACAAGAATAGAGAATTGTGTGCCGGGGGTCATTCATGAGGACCAGACGGGGTTTGTGAAGGGAAGGCAGTTGGATACTAACATACGAAGGCTCCTCAATGTCATTATGATGCCGGCTGTGGAAGGGGAGGCGGAGATAGTGGTGGCATTAGATGCGGCGAAGGCCTTTGATAAGGTTGAGTGGGGGTATCTGTGGGGGGTGTTGGAAAGGTTTGGGTTTGGGGAGGGGTTTGTCCGTTGGGTGAGGTTGCTTTATGAGGCCCCGATGGCGAGTGTAGCCACGAATAGGAGGAGGTCGGAGTGCTTTCGGCTGTACCGGGGGACGAGACAGGGGTGTCCCCTGTCCCCCTTGCTCTTTGCGTTGGCAATTGAGCCCCTGGCCAGGGCGTTGAGGGAGTCAGGGAACTGGAGGGACCTGGTGCGGGGTGGGGAGGAGCATCGAGTGTCGCTTTATGCGGATGACCTGTTGCTGTATGTGGCGGACCCGGTGGGGGGGGATGCCGGAGGTGATGAGGATTCTCAGCGAATTTGGGGGCTTCTCTGGGTATAAGCTCAACCTGGGCAAGAGCGAGTTGTTCGTGGTGCACCCAGGGGATCAGGAGGAGGGGATTGGTAGGCTCCCACTGAAGCAGGCAGGGAGGAGCTTCAGGTACCTAGGAGTCCAGGTGGCTGGGAGCTGGGGGGCCCTGCACAAGCTCAACCTCACAAGATTGGTGGAGCAAATGGAGGAGGAGTTCAAAAGGTGGGATATGTTACCGCTGTCACTGTGGGTAGTGTGCAGTCCGTCAAGATGACGGTGCTCCCAAGGTTTTTGTTCCTGTTCCAGTGCCTTCCAATCCTTATCCCGAAGGCCTTTTTTAGGAGAGTTAACAGGAGTATTATAGGGTTTTGTGTGGGCGCATGGGACTCAAGGGTGAGAAGGGTGTTCTTGGAACGGGGCAGGGACAGGGGGGGGCTGGCGCTGCCCAACCTCTGTGGGTACTGTTGGGCTGCCAACGCAGCGATGGTGCGTAAGTGGGTAATGGACAGGGAAGGGGCAGCATGGAAGAGGATGGAGATGGCGTCCTGTGTGGACATTAGCCTGGAGGCGCTGGTAACGGCGCCGTTGCCGCTCCCTCCAAGGTATACCACGAGCCCGGTGGTGGCAGCTACCCTCAAAATTTGGGGGCAATGGAGACGGCATAGGGGGAGGTGGGGGGCACGATGGAGTCCCCGATACGGGGGAACCACCGGTTTGTTCCAGAGAGCATCAATGGTGGATTTCTGGGCTGGCACAGGGTAGGTATTAGGAGGTTGAGGGACCTGTTTATGGATGGGAGGTTCGCGAGCCTGGGGATAGTTAGAGGGGAAGTTTGGGCTCCCCCCGGGGAACATGTTCAGGTACATGCAGGTTAGGGCGTTTGCCAGGCGGCAGGTGGAGGGGTTCCCCTTGCTGCCCCCACGTGGGGTACGGGACAGGGTGCTCTCGGGGGTGTGGGTTGGAGGGGGGAGGATTTCGGACATATACCGCGTAATGCAGGAGGTAGACGAGGCCTCGGTGGAGGAGCTGAAAGGTAAATGGGACGAAGAGCTGGGTGAGGAGATTGAGATGGGGACATGGGCGGATGCCCTGGAAAGGGTGAATTCCTCCGCTTCCTGTGCGAGGCTTAGCCTCATACAGTTCAAGGTGCTGCATAGGGCCCACATGACTGGGACGAGGATGAGTAGGTTTTTCGGGGGCAAAGACAGGTGTGCTAGGTGCTCGGGGGGCCCAGTGAACCACGCCCATATGTTTTGGGCATGCCCAGCGCTGGGGGAGTTTTGGAAGAGGGTAGCAAGGACGGTGTCGAGGGTGGTGGGATCCAGGGTCACGCCAGGCTGGGGACTCGCAATTTTTGGGGTTGCATTGGAGCCGGGAGTGCAGGAGGCAAAAGAGGCCGGTGTCCTGGCCTTTGCGTCCCTAGTAGCCCGGCGTAGGATCTTGCTTCAATGGACGGATGCGAGGCCCCCAAGCGTGGAGGCCTGGATCAATGATATGGCGGGGTTCATCAAATTGGAGAAGGTGAAATTTGCCCTGAGGGGATCAGTACAGGGGTTCTTTAGGCGGTGGCAGCCTTTCCTGGACTTCCTGGCGGAACGGTAGGGAAATAGGCCGGCAGCAGCAGCAGCGGGGGGTGGGGGGGGATTGGGTTTGGTGGGAGGGAGAAGTGTGTACATGGGTTTGTTGGATGTGGCGGGTGTTATCTCTTTCCTTTCTGTTGTTTGCTTTTTTTTTGTTTTCGAGTTAGTAGTTGCTTTTGTAGGGGGGTGGGTGTTGTTCTTGGGTTTTTAACCATGGTTATTCTGTTA
Organism: Scyliorhinus canicula; assembly: GCF_902713615.1. NCBI lineage: Eukaryota > Metazoa > Chordata > Chondrichthyes > Carcharhiniformes > Scyliorhinidae > Scyliorhinus > Scyliorhinus canicula. The sequence continues at coordinate 81,403,239 of NC_052161.1, forward strand.
ATATTGTCTTGTTGTTTATATTTTGTGAAAACCTTAATAAAAATTTTTTTTTTTTTTTAAACTTTTTAAATAATACTTGAATTATTGTTAGATTGAGTTACAATTAACTATGTGGCCCTGACACTAGATTTTCACTGTAAAATGAGGTGCTAAATACTAATCTCTGCCCTCAGGTTTAGTTACTCCTCTACTAAGTTTATTGATAAGTTTCAATTCAATCTTTTTTTTCCAAAGTTATTTTTTTCAAAGCCTGTTTGGGTATATTGAGGGAAAATTCAGAATGTCCAATTCACCTAACAAGCACATGTTTTGGGACTTGTGGGAGGAAACCGGAGCACCCGGAGGAAACCCACGCAGACATGGTAGAACATGCAGATTCCGTACAGACAGCGACCCAAGCCAGGGATCGAACCCGGGTCCCTGGCGCTATGAAGGAACAGTGCTAACCATTATGCTAATGTGCAAGCCCATTGACCATTCCTTAGTTATTCCTGGGGTCTATTCTCCTGCCCAATTCCTGACATCTGTTTGAGCTACTAAATGGGTCCCCATCCACATTTCCTTTGTTTGTAATTCTTTTCTCACAGTGATCCTTGCACCCCAGATCTAAACATTGTCGAAATACTGCCAGCATCGAGGGCAGTATGTGGCGTTGTGGTCAGCACTGCAGCCTACGGCGCTGAGGACCCGGGTTCGAATCGCGGCCCTGGGTCACCGTCCATGTGGAGTTTGCACATTCTCCCTGTGTCTGCATGGGTTTCAACACCACAACCCAAAGATGTTCAGGTCAGGTGGATTGGCCATGTGAAATTGCCCTTAATTGGGGAAAAAAAAATTGAATACTCTAAATTTAAAAAAAAAGAAATGTTGCCAGCATCTAATCCTCCATCCTTCGTGTTAATGAACATCCCACTGGAGTCAGGAAGTTGACTGGAAATGAATCCCAACAATTCTCCAAAGCCCACGCTGTTGTGCCGAACTTTTGTTCTTAATCTGGGACAAAAGTTCAGCACAACATAGTGGGCCAAACGGCCTGTTCTGTGCTGTATTTTCTATGTTCTTATGTTCTTTAGACATCTGTTACAAAGGTATAACTCTTTCTGAGAATCAAGACTACGAGCCTATTCACGTTTGATACTTTAGCACAATCCAACAATTTGAAGACAAGCATTGAATTCGGAATCTCAACATAGAATTTCTGTGATGTTAAATAATCTGTTAAATTCCATGATATATTCTTCAATGGAATAATCAACCAAAAACACCAGGACAAAGTAACCCGCTTGATTGGTATGCCACCCATAACCCTCCATTATCAGCACACAGTAGCAGCGGTGTGTAATGTCTACAAGATGCACTGCAGCAACACCCAACTCCATTACCAGTGTCCCCTTAGGCAGCACCTTCCAAACTCATGACCACTACCAGCTAGGATAAGGGTAGCAGATAAATGGGAACCCACTACCTGGAGGTTCCCCTCAAAGTCACTGACCATCCCGATTGGAAATATATCACCGTTCCATCATTGTCGCTGGGTCAAAATCCTGGAACTCCCAACCTAACAGCACTGTGGGTGTACCTACATGTCAGGGACTGCAGCGGTTCAAGAAGGCAGCTCACCACCACCTTTTCAAGGGAAATTGGGGATGGGCCTAGCCAGCGACACCCACATTTCCTGAATTAATAAAAAAAGTTTACGAAAATCTGATGATGCCTCATATGCATTGAACATCATTCTTATAAACTTTGTCCATTAATTTTCAGAGATTATCCAAACCTTCCTCACTTGATTAGCTCGAGCTCTGAAAATACTTTACATCTGATGTTATTTCTGGTGGAAAGCGAAAGTGTTAAGGCCATACTTTGCTTTTTCTTTGGTAAAGATGTAACCAGTGTCCATATGTCCACTTCATTCTTCCAGTGGTCACAAAGTTCAAATTCACAGAAGAATGGTGGAAAATCATGCACTTGGTTTCAGCCAATCTTCTCCAAAGTAATCTGTCTGAAAAGGTTTCTTAGTTTCCAATTTTTATCTTTAGACTAACCATCCTACGCTATTCATGTTAATCAGATCCACGGCAGTTGCTGAAATTAGGACTAAGACACAACAGCTTCCTTTGCTGGAGAGAGTTACAAAAGTTTTAGATCACTAAAAGAGGCCCTTCGGCTCATCGTGTTTGTATCAGCCATCAAGTACCGAATGATTCTAATCCCATTTTCCAGCACTTAGAGCGGGGGGGGTTATAATGGAGCTGTATAAAATGACAAAGACCACAGTTGGAGTACTGTGTGCAGTCCTGGTTGCCACACTATAGGAAGACTGTGATTGCACGAGAGAGGGTGTAGAGGAGATTCACCAGGATGTTGCCTGGAGCGTTGTAGAGAGACTGGATAGCTGGGGTTGTTTTCCTGAAAGCAGAGAAGGCTGAGGGGTAACCTGATTGTATAAAATTATGAGGGGACAGATCTGATGGATAGGAAGGAACTTTTCCCCCTAGCGGAGCTTTTCCCCTGCACTCCTCACAATGCCAGGGACCAGGTTTCAATTCCAGCTTTGGGTGACTGTGTGGAGTTTGCACACTCTCCTCCTGCTTGTGTGGGTTTCCTCCGGGTGCTCCAGTTTTCTCCCACAGTCCAAAGAAGTGCAGGTTAGGTGGATTTGCCATGCTAAGTTGCCCCTTAGTGTGCAGCGAGCGATATGCAGTTTAGATGGGGTTATGGAAATAGGGTGGGATTATGGGGTTACGGGAGTAGGGCAAAGGTAGGACCTCTTTGAGAGGGTTTCTGCAAGCTTGATGCACCTAATGGCCTCCTTCTGTGCTGTAGGAATTCTCTGATTCCAGGGGTCAACAACTGGGGGGCATAGATTAAAGGTAATGGGCAGAAGGTTCAGAGATATATGGGGAAACCTTTTCACCCAGAGGGTGGTGAGAAGCTGGGATCTCACTGCCTGAAAGGGCGGTAGAAACAGGAGCCCTCACAACATTTAAGAAGCATTTAGATGAGCACTTGAAATACTATAGCAAAAAAGGCTACCAACCAAGTGCTGGAAAATAGGATTAGAGTAAAGAGATGCTTGATGGCCGGAACATAAACGATGGGCCGAAGGGCCTCATTCTGTGCTGTAAAACTCTACGACTTTTGTCATTTATGAACTAGGACAGCCAGATCCCTCCAAATCTCAAGTTCTGCAATCACCCACCATTTAGATCATAAGTTTCTTTTTTATTCTACCTGCCAAAATGGGCAATTTCACATTTGTCCACACTATAGGAAGGCTGTGATTGCACTAGAGAAGGTGCAGAGGGGATTCACCAGTTTTTCTTTTCCCTGAGGTGTGTTGATAAGGTAAGGTTTTTCTATTTCTATTTTTTTTTTTAATCGTGTGATTGGTAACAATTTTTCTTTTTTCTTTTCCTTTTTCATTTATCTATTATTTGATATTATAGTTGGACTGAGTTAAGTTTAAGATTAAAAATGGCAGGAGATCTCAGACCTGTGTTATGCTCCTCTTGCTCAATGTGGGAGCTCAGGGACGTGGCTGATGTCCCTGACTCCTTCACATGCAGGAAGTGTGACCAGCTGCATCTCTTGTCAGACCGTATGACGGCTCTGGAGCTGGGGATGTACTCACTTTGGAGCATCCGCGATGCTGAGGAGGTCGTGGATAGCACGTTTAGCGAATTGGTCACACCACAGATTAGGATTGCTGAGGGAGACAGGGAATGGGTGACCAAAAGGCAGAGAAAAAGCAGGAAGGCAGTGCAGGTGTCCCCTGTGGTCATCTCCCTCCAAAACAGGTATACCGTTTTGGATACTGTTGGGGGAGATGGCTCACCAGGGGAAGGCAGCAGTAGCCAGGTTCATGGCACCGTGGCTGGCTCTGCTGTACCGAAGGGCGGGAAAAAGAGTGGAAGGGCTATATTCATAGGGGTTTCAATTGTAAGTGGAGTAGATAGGCGGTTCTGTGGTCGAAAACGAGACTCCCGAATGGTATGTTGCCTCTCAGGTGCACGGGTCAGGGATGTCTCAGATTGGCTGCAGAATATTCTGAAGGGGGGAGGGTGAACAGCCAGTTGTCGTGGTGCATATAGGCACCAATGATATAGGTAAAAAATGGGATGAGGTCCTACAAGCAGAATTTAGGGAGTTAGGAGCCAAGTTAAAAAGACGGACCTCAGAGGTAGTAAACTCAGGATTGCTACCAGTGCCACGAGGTAGTCAGAGTAGAAATGAAAGAATAGGCAGGATGAATGCGTGGCTCGAGAGATGGTGCAGGAGGGAGGGGTTCAGATTTTTGGGACATTGGGATCGATTCTGGGGGAGGTGGGACTACTACAAATCGGACGGTCTACACCTGGGCCTGACTGGAACCAATGTCCTTGGGGGTGCTTTTGCTAACGCTGTTGGGGAGAGTTTAAACTAATGTGGCAGGGAGATGAGAACCAAATGAGGAGGTTAGTAGACAGTAAGAACGTAGTAACTAAAGCCTGTAAGGAACAAGATCATTAAGTCAGCGTGACTAAGGGGAAGAGTAGGCAGGGAGCAGATGATGAACACAATGGGACTGGTGGTCTGAAGTGCATTTGTTTTAATGCAAGAAGTGTAGTAGGTAAGGCAGATGAATTTAGGGCTTGGATTAGTACCTGCGAGTATGATGTTATTGCTATTACTGAGACTTGGTTGAGGGAAGGGCATGATTGGCAACTAAATATCCCAGGATATCGATGCTTCAGGCAGGATAGAGAGGGAGGTAAAAGGGGTGGAGGAGTTGCATTACTGGTCAGAGAGGATATCACAGCTGTGCTGAAGGAGGGCACTATGGAGGAATCGAGCTGTGAGGCAAGATGGGCAGAGCTCAGAAATAGGAAGGGTGCGGTAACAATGTTGGGGCTGTACTACAGACCTCCCAACAGCGAGCGTGAGATAGAGGTACAAATATGTAAACAGATTATGGACAGATGTAGGAGCAACAAGGTGGTGGTGAGAGGAGATTTTAATTTTCCCAACATTGACTAGGATACACTTAGTGTCAGAGGTCTAGATGGAGCGGAATTTGTAAGGAGCATCCAGGAGGGTTTTCTAGTGCAGTATGTAAATAGTACAAATCGGGATGGGGCCATACTGGACCTGGTATTGGGGAATGAGCCCGGCTAGGTGGTTGAAGTTTCAGTCGGGGATTACTTTGGGAATTGTGATCACAATTCCGTAAGTTTTGGAATACTCATGGACAAAGACGAGACTGGTCCTAAAGGAAGAGTGCTAAATTGGGGGAAGCCCAACTATACCAAAATTCGGCAGGAGCTGGGGAATGTGGATTGGGAGCAGCTGTTTGAAGGTAAATCGACATTTGATATGTGGGAGGCTTTTAAAGACAGGTTGATTATAGTGCAGGACAGACATGTCCCTGTGAAAATGAGGGATAGAAATGGCAAGATTAGAGAACCATGGATGACAGGTGAAATTGTGAGACAAAAGGAAGCATACATAAGATCTAGGCGACTGAAAACAGACAAAGCTTTGGAAGAATATCGGGAATGTAGGACCAATCTGAAACGAGGAATCAAGAGGGCTAAAAGGGGTCATGAAATATCTTTGGCTAACAGGGTTAAGGAAAATCCCAAAGCCTTTTATTCGTATATAAGGAGCAAGAGGGTAACTAGAGAAAGGGTTGGCTCACTCAAGGACAAAGGAGGAAAATTATGCGTGGAGTCAGAGAAAATGGGTGAGATTCTTAACGAGTACTTTACATTGGTATTCACCGAGGAGAGGGACATGACGGATATTGAGGTTAGGCATCGATTACTCCAGGTCAAGTCGGCATAAGGAGGGAGGATGTGTTGGGTATTCTAAAAGGCATTAAGGTGGACTAGTCCCCAGGTCCAGATGGGATCTATCCCAGGTTCCTAAGGGAAGTGAAAGAGGAAATAGCTGGGGCCTTAACAGATATCTTTGCAGCATCCTTGAACACAGGTGAAGTACCGGAGGACTGGAGAATTGCTAATGTTGTCCCCTTGTTTAAGAAGGGTAGCAGGGATAATCCAGATAATTATAGACCAGTGAGCCTGACATCAGTGGCAGGGAAGCTGCTGGAGAAGATACTGAGGGATAGGATCTATTCCCATTTGAAAGAAAATGGGCTTATCAGTGATAGGCAACATGGTTTTGTGCAGGGAAGGTCATGTCTTACCAACTTAATAGAATTCTTTGAGGAAGTGACAAAGTTGATTGATGAGGGAAGGGCTGTAGATGTCATATACATGGACTTCAGTAAGGCATTTGATAAGGTTCCCCATGGTCGTCTGCTGGAGAAAGTGAAGTCTCATGGGGTCCAGGGTGTACTAGCTAGATGGATAAAGAACTGGCTTGGCAACAGGAGACAGGGAGTAGTAGTGGAAGGGAGTTTCTCAAAATGGAGAACTGTGACCAGTGCTGTTCCACAGGGATCCGTACTGGGACCACTGTTGTTTGTGACATACATAAATGATCTGGAGGAAGGTATAGGTGGTCTGATTATCAAGTTTGCAGATGACACTGAGATTGGTGGAGTAGCAGATAGTGAAGGGACTGTCAGAGAATACAGCAGAGTATACATAGATTGGAGAGTTGGGCGGAGAAATGGCAGATGGAGTTCAATCCGGGCAAATGCGAGATGATGCACTTTGGAAGATCCAATTCAAGAGCAAACTATACGGTAAATGAAAAAGCCCTGGGGAAAATTGATGTACAGAGAGGTCTGGGTGTTCAGGTCCATTGTACCCTGAAATTGGATGCGCAGGTCGATAGAGTGGTCAAGAAGGCACACGGCATGCTTTCCTGAGGGGCTGTTTAGCACAGGGCTAAATCGCTGGCTTTGAAAGCAGACCAAGCAGGCCAGCAGCACGGTTCGATTCCCGTAACAGCCTCCCCGAATAGGCGCCGGAATGTGGCGACTAGGGGCTTTTCACAGTAACTTCATTTGAAGCCTACTTGTGACAATAAGCGATTTTCATTTCATTTCATTTCATCGGAAGGGGTATTGAGTACTAGAGTTGGCAGGTAATGTTACAGTTGTATAAGACTTTGGTTCGCCACATTTGGAATACTGCGTACAGTTCTGGTCACCACATTACCAAAAGGATGTGGATGCTTTGGGGAAGGTGGCGAGGAGGTTCACTAGGATGTTGCCTGGAATGGAGGGTGCTAACTATGAAGAGAGGTTGAGTAGATTAGGATTATTTTCATTAGAAAGACGGAGGTTGAGGGGGGACCTCATTGAGTTCTACAAAATCATGAGAGGTATAGACAGGGTGGATAGCAAGAAGCTTTTTCCCAGAGTGGGGGACTCAATTACTAGGGGTCACAAGTTCAAGGTGAGAGGGGAAAAGTTTAAGGGAGATATGCATGGAAAGTTCTTTACGCAGAGGGTGGTGGGTGCCTGGAACGCATTGCCGGCAGAGGTGGTAGAGGTGGCACGATAGCGTCATTTAAGATGTATCTAGATAGATACATAAATGGGCAGCGATCAGAGGGATACAGATCCTTAGAAAATAGTTGACAGTTTTAGATAGAGGATCTGGATCGGCGCAGGCTTGGAGGGCCGAAGGGCCTGTTCCTGTGCTGTAATTTTTTGTTCTTGGTCCCCACCCCACACACCTGTCCAAAGCCAAACACACACACACACCTGTCCCCAGCCAGCCCCACACACACCTGTCCCCAGCCTGCCCCACACACACCTGTCCCCAGCCTGCCCCACACACACCTGTCCCCAGCCAGCCCCACACACACCTGTCCCCAGCCAGCCCCACACACACCTGTCCCCAGCCAGCCCCACACACCTGTCCCCAGCCAGCCCCACACACAGCTGTCCCCAGCCAGCCCCACACACACCTGTCCCCAGCCCGCCCCACACACCTGTCCCCAGCCAGCCCCACACACACCTATCCCCAGCCTGCCCCACACACACACCTGTCCCCAGCCTGCCCCACACACAGCTGTCCCCAGCCAGCCCCACACACACCTGTCCCCAGCCTGCCCCACACACACACCTGTCCCCAGCCTGCCCCACACACAGCTGTCCCCAGCCAGCCCCACACACACCTGTCCCCAGCCCGCCCCACACACACCTGTCCCCAGCCAGCCCCACACACACCTATCCCCAGCCTGCCCCACACACACCTATCCCCAGCCAGCCCCACACACACACCTGTCCCCAGCCCGCCCCACACACACCTGTCCCCAGCCAGCCCCACACACACCTGTCCCCAGCCAGCCCCACACACACCTGTCCCCAGCCAGCCCCACACACACCTGTCCCCAGCCAGCCCCACACACACCTGTCCCCAGCCAGCCCCACACACAGCTGTCCCCAGCCAGCCCCACACACACCTGTCCCCAGCCAGCCCCACACACACCTATCCCCAGCCTGCCCCACACACACCTATCCCCAACCTGCCCCACACACACACCTGTCCCCAGCCCGCCCCACACACACCTGTCCCCAGCCAGCCCCACACACACCTGTCCCCAGCCAGCCCCACACACCTGTCCCCAGCCAGCCCCACACACACCTGTCCCCAGCCAGCCCCACACACACACACACCTGTCCCCAGCCTGCCCCACACACACCTGTCCCCAGCCAGCCCCACACACACCTGTCCCCAGCCTGCCCCACACACACCTGTCCCCAGCCAGCCCCACACACACCTGTCCCCAGCCAGCCCCACACACACCTGTCCCCAGCCAGCCCCACACACACCTGTCCCCAGCCAGCCCCACACACACCTGTCCCCAGCCAGCCCCACACACACCTGTCCCCAGCCAGCCCCACACACACCTGTCCCCAGCCAGCCCCACACACACCTGTCCCCAGCCAGCCCCACACACACCTGTCCCCAGCCAGCCCCACACACACCTGTCCCCAGCCAGCCCCACACACACCTGTCCCCAGCCAGCCCCACACACAGCTGTCCCCAGCCAGCCCCACACACACCTGTCCCCAGCCAGCCCCACACACACCTGTCCCCAGCCAGCCCCACACACACCTGTCCCCAGCCAGCCCCACACACACACACCTGTCCCCAGCCCCACACACCTCAGCTGTTTACAGAAAAACTCCAAGTTTAATTTCTGACAGGTGCAAGTTTAAAGACATCCCACCTTTTATGTCTCTCCTGCTCAGTCAGCCTCTCTTCTTCTGCCAGGAAATGCTCATGGGTATCGAATGGTGGAGTCCCAATCTGAACAATGAAATAAATACAGGTTTGATACAGCTACAGCAGTTTATTCACACCCTGTCTTCCCTTGGAATTACTGCTCGTCTTCCTGTCCTGACCTACTTCCCCCTCCTCTCTAGAATTCTTCAGCTACAGTCTCACAGCAGCTGCCAAGCAGCCTAGCCAAAGGCCAGTCACTTCAAGCTGGCCCAGGCTAATACCGAATCCCAACGATGGCAACACAACCAGGTTCAATATTGTGCCCACAAGCATCACCAAGAATGATTAGATGGGACTCAGTAGCATCTACCCCAGCTGATATTCTAACCCCCTTCCCATCCTGGCTGAGCCCCCCCCCCCCCCCCAACACCACCACTCCTCAACACCACCACCCCTCACCACCAAAGTCCCTGTTGTAATCAGTGTTACATTGAATTCATTTAACAATCATGAAGCAACAGTGATATCTTGTGAGAATCTAGCCTGAGGAATGCTAGGAATTAACACTCAGATTGGGGGATTTAGGCTTGGGCTGACAAGTGGTAAACAACATTCATAGAACATAGAACATTACAGCGCAGTACGGGCCCTTCGGCCCTCGATGTTGCGCCGACCTGTGAAACCATCTGAAGCCTATCTGACCTACACTATTCCATTTTCACACAAGTACCAGTCAATGACCAGTCAATATAACCACCGCCCTTGACATTCAATGGCATTACCATCACTGAACCCCCACTTTCAACATCCCGGGGGTTACCATTGATCAAAAACTGAACTGGACTAGCCAAATAAATATGATGGCCATCAGAGCAGGCCAGGAATCCTACAGGGAGTAAATCACCTCCTGAACCCCCCCCCCCCCCCAAAGCCTGCTCACAATCTACAAGGCACAAGTCAGGAGTGTAATGGAACACCCTCTACTTGCCTGGATGAGTGGAGCTCCAAAAACTCTCAAGAAGCTCGACACCACCCAGCACCCCATCAGCCACCTTAAATATTCACTCTCTCTATCCTTGACAAACAATGGCAGCCATGTCTACAAGATGCACTGTAGGAACTCACCAATATTCTTTAGCAGCACCACCTTCCAAACCCACGACCACTACCATCTGGAAGGACGAGAGCAGCAGATACCTGGGAACCCCACCAAGTCACCACCTTGAATTGGAAATTCCTTCACTGTCACTGGGTCCATACCGTGGAATTCCCTCACTAACAGCACTGTGAGTGTACCTACACCACAGGGATTGCAGCAGTTCAAGAAAGTAACTCACCACCAACTTCGAGGCAATTAGGGATGGGCAATAAATGCTGGTCTAGATGGCAACGCCCACATCCTGTAAATTAATAACACTTTAAACTAGGGTAACAAAAGTAGTCGGTGCCAGCTGATGTGAGAGGTCTCCACTCCATGGTCTGATGTGACTTGAATACTGACTTATTCTAGATGTGTGTCAATGCGCAGACATCGAGCCATTCTCTGCACACAGATACATTCACATGGAGCTGTGAATTGCTCAACATACTCTACCTCACACCGGCTCACCAGTCACCGCACTGCCCAATCGACACTCACCAGTCACCAGCTACCGCACTGCCCAATCGACACTCACCAATCACCAGCTACCGCACTGCCCAATCGACACTCACCAGTCACCAGCTACCGCACTGCCCAATCGACACTCACCAGTCACCAGCTACCGCACTGCCCAATCGACACTCACCAGTCACCAGCTACCGCACTGCCCAATCGACACTCACCAGTCACCAGCTACCGCACTGCCCAATCGACACTCACCAGTCACCAGCTACCGCACTGCCCAATCGACACTCACCAGTCACCAGCTACCGCACTGCCCAATCGACACTCACAAGTCACCAGCTACCGCACTGCCCAATCGACACTCACCAGTCACCAGCTACCGCACTGCCCAATCGACACTCACCAGTCACCAGCTACCGCACTGCCCAATCGACACTCACCAGTCACCAGCTACCGCACTGCCCAATCGACACTCACCAGTCACCAGCTACCACACTGCCCAATCGACACTCACCAGTCACCAGCTACCGCACTGCCCAATCGACACTCACCAGTCACCAGCTACCGCACTGCCCAATCGACACTCACCAATCACCAGCTACCGCACTGCCCAATCGACACTCACCAGTCACCAGCTACCGCACTGCCCAATCGACACTCACCAGTCACCAGATACCGCACTGACCAATCGACACTCACCAGTCACCAGCTACCGCACTGACCAATCGACACTCACCAGTCACCAGCTACCGCACTGCCCAATCAACACTCACCAGTCACCAGCTACCGCACTGCCCAATCGACACTCACCAGTCACCAGCTACCGCACTGCCCAATCGACACTCACCAGTCACCAGCTACCGCACTGACCAATCGACACTCACCAGTCACCAGCTACCGCACTGACCAATCGACACTCACCAGTCACCAGCTACCGCACTGCCCAATCGACACTCACCAGTCACCAGCTACCGCACTGCCCAATCGACACTCACCAGTCACCAGCTACCGTACTAACAATTGACACTCAATCACCTAATACTGCATGAACCAATCGGTATTCACCAATCACCGGTTACAGCACTGACCAATTTCATCAGTCACCAGTTACCGCATGAACCAATCGGCACTCACCAATAACCAGTTAGCAACATCCATTCTATAAAGACTACTTTACCTCCTTGGTGTACTGGTTATAAAGTGATTCTGCATCTTCCAGATAGGTTTGTGCCTTTTCCATTTCTTCCAATCCTGCCCAAAGGATGCCCAGCTGGTTCTGAAAGAAAAGAGTAAATCTGGCACTACTTTTTGTACGTTTCCTGGTGAGACTGGGTCTTGCTTGGGGTTATGTTAACAAACACTGCAAACTGTTGTTTGTCCTCAGGCTCTGAGCTCCTTCCTTCCAAACCTGCCCTCTCCCAAACCCGCTTAGCAAAGTATAACCTATCCAACTCCCTTTTCCCTCCGAACCTGCGTATTGAAGCTCAACACAATCCAGGACAAAGCAGCTGCTTGATTGGTACCCCTTCCACAAACATTCACCCCCTCCACCACTGGCGAACAGCGGACCAGCTACAAGATGCACTGCAGAAACTCACCGAGGCTCCTTAGGCAGTACCTTCCAAACCCACAACAAGGTCTGCAGCTACTGGGAACCCCACCACTTGGAGGTTTCCCTCCAAGTCACTCACCACCCTGACTTGGAAATATATCACTCTTACTTCACTCTCACTGGGGCAAAATTCTGGAATTCCCGCCAGCAGCATAGTGGGTGTACTTACACCTCATAGGCTGCAGCAGTTCAAGGCGACAACTCACCACCACCTTCCGAAGGGGAATTAGCAATAGGCAACAAATGCTGGCCTATCCAGCGAAACCCACATCCCGCAAGTTACTTTTTTTTAAAAACTGACAAATCCATTCCCATCTTTCCCACAACTCCATGTTTGAATTCTAGCAATCAGATTTCTGCTTTTATCATGTTAAATCGGCTCTGATTGAAGTCACAAATAACATCTTCTGTGATTGTGACAAAGAGATCTATTTCAAGATGGCGCCAGCGACCCACATCTAGAATAAACACCCCTAAAACTATCTCCTCAACGCAGCATACTCCTGGCAAATGTCCAAGCAATCAAAAACAAGCTGGACGAGCTGACCGCTAGACTTACCTCTCAGAGGGAAGTAAGAGGCTGCTGTGTGCTCTGTTTTCACAGAGACATGGCTCACTCCTGCCTCACCGGACTGTGCCATACAACCTGAAAGCTTCTCAATACACCAGATGGACCGCACCGTGTCATCGGGTGGAGGGGTTTGCCTCCTCATGAACTCCTCCTGGACCAACTGGATGATGAGTTCGCGAACATCTTCAACCTCTCCCCACTTCGTATGAAGTTCCCACCTCTTCGAGATGCGCACCATCATACCGGTGCCAAAGAACCAGGCAACGTGCTCGGACGTTGGTTCCCTGGCAAACTACTGCTCTCGGAACCTGGAATACCTGACTGTGAGGTGCCGCCCATACTACCTTTCATGAGAGTTCACTTCTGCCATTATCACGGGGATTCACATCCCACCCCAAGTGGAAGTGAAGGAGGTGCTTGATGAATTGTACACAAATAACAGTGAAACAGAATACCTGGAGGCCTTGATTATTGTGATCAGGGATTTCAGCCAGGCCAACCTCAAGAGTGTACTGCCAAAGTTCCACCAACACATCTCCTGTCCCACCAGGGGCCCCAACATCTTTGACCACTGCTACGCAAACATTAAGGGCGACTACCGATCCATCCCCTGACTACACTTCGGAAAATTGGACGACAAGACGGTGTCCTTCTCCTGGCATACAACAGAAATTTAAGCGGGAGAATCCGGCCAAGAAGGTCATGCAATGCTGGTCCGAGGCCACAGAAGAGCTCCTACGTGACAGCTTGGCTATTCAACAACTCATCAGACAACCTAAACGAGTATCCAGCACTGACACAGACTTCATTAGAAAGTGTGGCGAGTACTCTGTGCCAAAGAAGGTAATGAGTGCATTCCCCACCGGAAACCATGGTTTAACCGGGAGATCCACTCCTACTCAAGGTCAGGTCTGAGGCACGCAGTAGTAACGTTAGCACTGTTGCTTCACAGCAGCAGGGTCCCAAGTTCGATGCCCGACTTGGGTCGCTGTCTGTGCAGAGTCTGCACATTCTCCCAGTGTCTGCTTCCTCCCACAAGTCCGTGTACCCGAACAGGCGCCGGAATGTGGCAACTAGGGGCTTGTCACAGTAACCTCATTGCAGTGTTAATGATAGCCTACTTGTGACAATAAAGATTATTATTATTACTGTGGATCAAGGCATTTTGGGAGTATGGAGTCGATGTGTCTCATGTCCAACCTCTCGAAGCTCTCCAGAATGATAGATGTCAAAGCCACCGTCGTGAGTCATGTTGCCTGGTTCTTCTTTGCACCGGTATGATGGTGCGCACCTTGAAGCAGGTGGGAACCTCATACAAAGCAGGGAGAGGTGGAAGATGTTCGCGAACTCATCATCCAGTTGGTCGAGGAGCAGGGACTCTATCAGAACCCGTTGCTTTCCGAGGCATCACTTTCAAGAAGGCCAATTTGACTTTGGAGGCTGTGATGGTAGGTATGGGTGTGTCCGAGGCTGCTGGGGCAGTTGACAACGGTTTTAAAAAGGACTCCTACATCAGACTCCTATTCATTGACTACAGCACCGCTTTCAACACCATACTCCAAACCCAGTTAATATCAAAACTCCAAAATCTAGGACATGGATCTCTGCAACTGGATCTCGACTTCCTGACCCATAGATCCCAATCAGTAAGGATAAACACATCCTACATGATAGTCCTCAATACCGGGGCCCCACAAGACTGCGTACTTAGCCCCTACTATATTCCTTATATATGGCTGTATGACAAAATCTGGCTCCAACTGCAAGTTTGCTGATGACACGACTGCAGTGGGTCGGATCTCGAACAATGATGAGTCAGAGTATAGCAGGAAGATAGAGAACCTAGTGGTGTGGTGTAACGACAACAATTTTGTCCTCAATGTCAGCAAAGATAAGCAGCTGCTCATTGGCTTGAGGAAGCAAAGTATCATACACACCTTGAACTGCATCAATGCTGCCGAGGTGGAGACAGCTTCAAATTCCTAGGTGTGCACATAGAACATAGAACAGTACAGCACAGAACAGGCCCTTCGGCCCTCGATGTTGTGCCGAGCCATGATCACCCTACTCAAACCCACGTATCCACCCTATACCCGTAACCCAATAACCCCCCCTTAACCTTACTTTTTAGGACACTACGGGCAATTTAGCATGGCCAATCCACCTAACCCGCACATCTTTGGACTGTGGGAGGAAACCGGAGCACCCGGAAGAAACCCACGCACACAGGGGGAGGACGTGCAGACTCCACACAGACAGTGACCCAGCCGGGAATCGAACCTGGGACCCTGGAGCTGTGAAGCATTCACAGAAACATCTTCAACAATCTGTCCTAGTCCACCCACATCGACGTTACGACCAAAAAGCACAACAGTGTGTATACTTCCTCAGGAACCTAAGGAAATTCAGCATGTCCACATTGACTCTGACCAATTTTTACAGAGACCCCATAGAAAGCATCCTATCTGTCTGCAACACAGCCTGGTATGGCAACTGCTCAGCCCAAGACCATAAGAAACTACTGAGAGTTGTAAACACTGCCCAGTCCATCACGCGAACCCACCTCCCATCCATTGACTCTATCTACACCTCCTGCAGGCAGCATAATAAAAGACCACTCCCACCCGGGTTATTCTCTCTTCCAATCTCTTCCATTGGGAGATACAAATGTCTGAGAACATACACTAACAGATTCAAAAACAGATTCTTCCCCACTGTTACCGGACTCCTGAATGATCCACTTATGGACTGAATTGATCTGAATTGATCTCTCCACGCATCTTCTCTACTGAGTAGCTTCATCCAATGTCTATGTATTTACATTGTGTATTTATGTATGTCCTATGTTTTTCATGTAAGGAATGATCTGCCTGGACTATATGCAGAACAAAACTTTTCACTGTACCTCGGAACACGTGACAATAAATCTAAATCTACTCTAATATTCCTTTCTTACCCTGACCCACACTATTCTCCTCCTACACACCTTCGCTGTCCTCTTGCTGGCTGTCATCAAACTTATCAAAATATTGCCAGAGGATCACCTGCTTGTGTTCCTATTCCTGCACCTTTACTGTTGGTTCTCTCATCCCTCCCGTTCTTCCCTCTCACCCCTCCCTGTCCGCCACTGTGACTCACCAAGCACTCAAACGTGTCCGCCACATTTCCTACACTCACCCCTTCCCTCCCAGAATCTTGATGGGGTCCTCTTCTCCTGATCTTCCACCCCACCAGCCTCTGAATTCAAGAGATTGTTTCTGCCACCTCAAGTGTGATGTCACTATCAATCACATCCTATTTCTGCATTATGGAAGGTCAGTTCCCACCATGATGCCCTGATTCACTCCACCTTTCCACATAAGCTAGCCCTTTTCCATCCTGTCTCAACAACAAAGGACTTTCCTTCCAGGTGAAAGAGATTTACTTATGCTTCTTTCAATTTAGTTAACTGTACTTGCTGCTCACTGTGTGATCTCCAAATTGGGCAGCTAAAACACAGACTGGGTGGCTGCTTAGCAGCACACCTTCATTCAGTCTACAAGCATGACCCTGCCCTTCCTGTGACCTCTCATTTTAATTTTCCACTTTGTTCTCACACTGACATCTCTATCCTCGGCCTGTTGCACTGTTCCAGTTAAGCTGAGGCAAACTTGAGGAGCAGCTTTTTCCCATTCATGCATGTTACAGCCTTTTGGAATCAATGTCAGTATTGCCCATACCCATTTTGCTTGTTTCAGTTTTTCTCTTTTATTTTGCTCTGTCAGTAGCACATCCACTCCAGACACATCTTTTGTTGCTTTCTGGACCAATCAGCTGAGCTGAAGTGTGAACTCTTTCTGTGCACTGTGTTGGGGGTTGCGATTGGCCAGCTGGTTGCCAGGAGACCAGCTCCTTACCTGGGCCTGAATAAGGATGGACACAACCTGGGGACTGAGTTTGAAGGTGTCCAGGATCTGGACACACCTGGCCAGATGTTCCTCCCCGGCTGACAGCTCCTCAGTCTCGGTGTGGTTCAGGCCGAGCTGCAGCTCCAGCACCGCCGCTTTCTGCAGCCACTCGCCCTCCTGGAGCCGTTCATCCTCCCCCTCCCCGGCCTGGGTCCGCAGGCCCACCGCAGCCTTCATCTCTTTCAGCAACTGCCGGGCCGCGTACTTGGAGCGGTAGGGCTCCGATTCCGGGTCCCGCTTAGATTCCACTTCCGATAGGTTCAGGGCCCGTGAATATTTCAGCTCTAACTCCCGGTTAACTGCCTGGGCCGCCATCTTCACCCGCAGTGACAAGACGGCGCCACCAAGCGGCGGGGAGGAGAACGCGCAGGAGTCGGAGACAGTGCCACCTAGCGGCGGGGAAGTGACCATGCGACCCAACGGCGGGGAGAGCAGTTAATAAAGAATACAGTGTGGGCAGCCTGGTGCGCAGTGGTTAGCATTGCTGCCTCAGGGCACTGAGGTCTCAGGTTCGATCCCGGCTCTGGGTCACTGCCCGTGTGGAGTTTGCACATTCTCACTGTGTTTGCGTGGGTTTTGCCTCCACAGCCTGTTGCGCTAACAATTGCACACAGAAACACAAAACGGTACAAAAGAGGCTTTATTACCGTGAGATGTTATTACCTCAAGTGGAGCTGTAAAATGGCAGCTCAGGAGACCTCATGGATATTTATACTGCTCCTGTGGGCAGAGCTAGCCGGCAGGGGCTTACTGACAAACCTGTAATAGCCGGTACTATTGTACATCCCCTAATAGAGACACACACATATATATATATATATACAGTGGTATTACCACACAGCCCAATGATGTGCAGAGTAGGTGATGCTAAATTGTCCCTTAATTGGAAACAATGAACTGGGCAATCTAAATTTAAAAAAATAAAGAATACAGTTATGAGCTTTATTAATACAGTAGGGGCATTGAGTACAAGAGCGAGGAAGTTATGCTAAATTTATACAAGACACAAGTTAGACCTCAGCTGGGCACCACACTCGAGGCAGAATGTGAACATATTGGACATATTGTGAACAAGAATGGTTCTGGGAATGAGATACATAGAAGATAGGAGAGGAGGAGGCCTTTTGGCCCTTCGAGCCTGCTCCGCCATTCATCACGACCATGGCTGATCATCCAACTCAATAGCCTAATCCTGCTTTCTCCCCATAGCCTTTGATCCCATTCACCTCAAGTGCTATATCCAGCCGCCTCTTGAATATATTCAACGTTTCAGCATCAACTACTTCCTGTGGTAATGAATTCCACAGGCTCACCACTCTTTGTGTGAAGAAATGTTTCCTTACCTCTGTCCAAAATGGTTTACCCTGAATCCTCGGACTGTGACCCCTGGTTCTGGGCACACCCATCATTGGTAACATCTTCCCTACATCTACCCTGTCAAAATGTTATAAGTCTCTATGAGATCCCCCTCATTCTTCTGAACTCTAGCAAGAACAATCCCAACCTAGTCAATCTCTTCTCATATGACAGTCCCGCCATCCCTGGAATCAGTCTGGTAAACCTTTGCTGCACTCCCTCGAGAGCAAGAACATCCTTCCTCAGAGAAGGAGACCAAAACTTCACACAATACTCCAGGTGTGGCCTCACCAAGGCCCTGTATAATTGCAGCAACACATCCCTGCTTCTATACTCGAAACCTCTCGCAATGAAGGCCAACATACCATTAGCCTTCTTTACGGCTTGCTGCACCTGTATGCTTACCTTCAGCGACTGGTGCACAAGGACACCCAGGTCCCGCTGCACACTCCCCTCTCCCAATTTACAACCATTCAGGTAGTAATCTGCCTTCCTGTTTTCGCTTCCAAAGTGAATAACCTCACACTTATCCAAATTATACTGCATCTGCCATTGATTTGCCCACTCGCCCAACCTGTCCAGATCATGATATAGGATCCCTGCATCCTCTTCACAATTCACCCTCTTACCTAACTTGGTATCATCTGCAAACTTTGAGATATTACATTTGTTCCCTCATCCAAATCATTAATATATATTATCATAGATCATAGAATTTACAGTGCAGAAGGAAGCCATTCGGCCCATCGAGTCTGCACCGGCTCTTGGAAAGAGCACCCTACCCAAGGTCAGCACCTCCACCCTATCCCCATAACCCAGTAACCCCACCCAACACTAAGGGCAATTTTGGACACTAAAGGCAATTTATCATGGCCAATCCACCTAACCTGCACATCTTTGGACTGTGGGAGCAAACTGGAGCACCCGGAGGAAACCCATGCACACACGGGGAGGATGTGCAGACTCCGCACAGACAGTGACCCAAGCTGGAATCGAACCTGGGACCCTGGAGCTGTAAAACAATTGTGCTATCCACAATGCTACCGTGCTGCCCATTTTGAATAGCTGGGATCCCAGCACCGATCCCTGTGGTGCCCCACTAGTTGCTGCCTGCCAATTTGAAAAGGACCTACTCTTTGTTCCTCTCTGCCAACCAGTTTTCTATCTACCTCAATAGATTTACCCCAATCCCATGCGCTTCAATTTTGCACAATAATCTCTTATGCGGGCCTTTGTCAAACGCCTTCTGAAAGTCCAAATATACCACATTATAGAACATAGAACAGTACAGCACAGAACAGGCCCTTCGGCCCTCAATGTTGTGCCGAGCCATGATCACCCCACTCAAACCCACGTATCCACCCTATACCCAAACAAGCCCCCCTTAACCTTACTTTTATTAGGACACTACGGGCAATTTAGCATGGCCAATCCACCTAACCCGCACATCTTTGGACTGTGGGAGGAAACCGGAGCACCCGGAGGAAACCCACGCACACAGGGGGAGGACGTGCAGACTCCACACAGACAGTGACCCAGCCGGGAATCGAACCTGGGACCCTGGAGCTGTGAAGCATTTATGCTAACCACCATGCTACCCTGCTGCCCCATCGACTGGCTCTCCCTTGTCAACTGTACTGATTACATCTTAAAAGAATTCCAACAGATTTGTCAAGCATGATTTTCTCTTCATAAGTCCATGCTGACTCTGACTGATCCTACCACTGCTTTCTAAATGTTCCGCTATAAAGTCCATGATAATGGATTCAAACATTTTCCCCCTACCACTGTTAGGCTTACTGGTCTATAATTCCCTGCTTTCTTTCGACCGCCCTTTTTGAATATCGGAGTGACGTGAGCTACCCTCCAATATGTGGGGAAAGTTCCAGAGTCGATAGAATCCCGGAAGATGACCACCAATGCGTCCACTATTTCCAGAGCCACCTCCTTAAGCACTCTGGAATGCAGATTCTCAGGCCCTGGGGATTTTTCCGCCTTCAATCCCATAAATTTTCCCAGCACCATTTCTCTACTAATGTTGATCTCCCTCAGTTCTTTCCTCTCACTAAACCTTTCCTTTTCCAGCATTTCAGGTATCTGATTTGTGTGTATATAAATGTCTCGATGTGTCTAGATACTTCAGTTATGATAGATTGGAGAGGCTGGGATTATTATCCTTGGAGAGAAGGCAGCGAAGAGCGATTTGATCAAGATGTTCAGATCATGAGGAGGCTGGACAGAGAAACTGTTTCCCCTCGTAAAAGGATTGAGAAGGAGAGACCCAGATTTAAAGACTCACTTGATGAAGGAGGAAGGAGCTGCGCTCCGAAAGCTAGTGATTCCAAATAAACCGTTGGACTTTAACCTGGTGTTGTAAGACTTCTAACTGTGCCCACCCCAGTATCTCCACATCACAGATTTAATATGTCATAAGTTACAGCAGGACACTTGGATACATCTCATAGAATATCTAGTGTAGAAGGAGACCATTTGGCCCATTGAGTCTGTGCTGACCCTGTGAAAGGCTTAGGCCCTCTGAAGGGCTTACTCCCCTGCCCCGTCATTGTAATCCCACACAACCTTGGACACGAAAGGGCAATTTTCAGTATGGCAAATCCACCAAACCAGCACATCTTTGGATTGAGGGGAACCACAATACCTGGAGGAAACTTACACAGACAGGGGGAGAGAATATAAACTCCACACAGTCACCAAGACCTGAACCCAGGTCTCTGGCACTGAGGCAACAGTATAGCCATTGTTCCGCCCCATGGTTTGGTGGGTTTATGTTTTTGTGGAAGGAAAATCATGTTTAACCAATTTATTGGAGTATTTTGAGGAAGTGTCGATAAAGGAGAACCAGTGTGTGTACTTTACTTAGATTTCTCAAAAAGCATTTTATAAGGTGCCACATCAAAGGTTATTACGGAAAATAAAAGCTTCTGGTGTAGGGGTAACATTGGTATGAATAGAAGATTGACTAGCTCACAGGAAACAGTTGGCAAAAATGGTTTGCCACAGGGATCAATTTTATCACATTAACTGTTTACAGTTTATATGAATGACTTGGATGACAGGATTGAAGGGATTGAAGGGATGGTTGGCAAATTTGCAAATGACACAATTAGGAAAGTAAGTTGTGAAGAGGATACAAGGAGGCTGCTAGGGATACATATCGTTTAGGTGAGTGGGTAAATGTCGTGAAAATCGAGTAAAATGTGGAATTACCCATTTTGGCAAGATGAATAAAAGAGAAGCATATTATCTAAATGGTGAGATGTGAATTAGCATATGTGAGAGAAGCAAGTGTTTACCTTGGTGACTAAGGGAAAACAATGGGGTATAAAAAGGTAACTTGAATGTGGAGATAAGGAAATTAACAACTATATGCCAAAAACTGACTCTACAAGGGAAAGAATGATATATTCATAGTACAATGACCAGAGAAAAGGGGGGAGACAGCCACAGCCAGCTGCACAATGGTCTCCCGAAAAGTAGGTTTATCCTTTGCTGAAATTGAAGAGTTTTCCTAGTCATGGCCACAACCTGTGTGGTAATTATTTGCTGGATTTAGCTCAGTTACATAATTTGGGATGTTGTTTTGGGAACAAAGGACTTTCTGCAGAAGTTCAGGAAACATGGGCATTTGGGAACCAAGGAGTAATTTCATGTAATACTGTGTATAGTATGTTGTAGTGTACCGTCTCTTAGTTTATTTTTCCCTTTTATGGTAGTAAATATTCTTTATTAATTGCTCACACAACAACTGGACTATTTCCTGCCTGGTTCACATTTTTCTCACGATATACTATATTGAAAATATACATCACGAAAAACTGGTATCCCAAGTTACCCTTCTGGGTTTGGGGTTACTCTCCAATTTAACAGCAGCAAGGTTCTCAATATAATTTGTAAGGGGAATTGATTACAAAAGTACGAATGTTCTCCTTCAGTTATATAGGGCACTAGTGAGACCATTGTATTATGTACAATGTTACTGAAAGGGATGACAGTGAATAGGAAATGGAAAACATGCAAAGTACACATTGAAGAACTGCAACAATTATTTATTTATGTCTGGCACAAAAGTAAAACGGGAAAGGTGGCCAATCAATGACTTACAAGGGAAATTAGGGATAGTATTTGATCCAAGGAAGTAACATACAAATTGGCCAAGAAAAACAACAGGTCTGAGGATTGGGAATTGTTCACAATTCAGCAAAGAAGGACCAAGGGATTGATTAAGGAGAAAAGGGAACGTAAAAGGTGACTGTAAAAGTTTGTTTGGTATGTGAAGAGAAAAAGATTGGAGAAGACAAATGAATGTCCCTTACAATCAGAAACAGGGGAATCAATAACAGGGGAATCAATAACAGTGCTTGGTAAAATAGGACTGAGTCAGTACGGCTGTGTCAAAGGGAGGTCGTGTCTGACAAATCTGTTAGAGTCTTTGAGGAGGTAACAACGAAGTTAGACAAAGGAGAACCAGTGGACGTGATTTATTTGGATTTCCAGAAGGCCTTTGACAAGGTGCCGCATAGGAGACTGTTAAATATGTTAATAGCCCTTGGTGTTAAGGGTAAGATCCTGGCATGGATAGAGGATTGGCTGACTGGCAGATGGCAGAGAGGGGGGATAAAGGGGTATTTTTCAGAATGGCAGCTGGTGACTAGTGGTGTGCCTCAGGACCACAACTTTTTACAATATACATAATGATCTGGAAGAAGGTACTGAAGGCACTGTTGCTAAGTTTACAAATGATACAAAGATCTGTAGAGGGACAGGTAGTATTGAGGAAGCAAGGGGCTGCAGAAGGACTTGGACAAGCTCGGAGAACATAGAACATACAGTGCAGAAGGAGGCCATTCAGCCCATCGAGTCTGCACCGACCCACTTAAGTCCTCACTTCCACCCTATCCCCGTAACCCAATAACCACTCCCTAACCTTTTTTGGTCACTAAGGGCAATTTATTATGGTCAATCCACCTAATCTGCACGTCTTTGGACTGTGGGAGGAAACCGGAGCACCCGGAGGAAACCCACGCACACACGGGGAGAACGTGCAGACTCCGCACAGACAGTGACCCAGCGGAGAATCAAACCTGGGACCCTGGTACTGTGAAGCCACAGAACTATGCACTTGTGGTACCGTGCTATCGAGTGGGCAATGAAGTGGCAAATGAAATACAATGTGGAAAAGGGAGGAGGAATTTAGGCATAGATTATTTTCTAAATGGCGAAATGCTTAGGAAATCAGAAGCACAAAGGGATTTGGGAGACCTTGTTCACGATTCTCTTCAGGTTAATGTGCAGGTTCAGTCGGCAGTTAAGAAGGCAAATGTAATGTTAGCATTCATGTCAAGAGGGCTAGTATACAAGACCAGGGATGTACTTCTGAGGCTGTATAAGGCTCTGGTCAGACCCCATTTGGAGTATTGTGAGCAGTTTTGGGCCCCGTATTTAAGGAAGGATGTGCTGGCCTTGGAAAGGGTCCAGAGGAGGTTCACAAGACTGATCCCTGGAATGAAGAACCTGTCATATGAGGAACGTTTGAGAACTCTGGGTCTGTACTCGTTGAAGTTTAGAAGGATGAGAGGGGATCTTATTGAAACTTACAAGATACTGCGAGGCCTGGATAAAGTGGATGTGGAGAGGATG
Source organism: Scyliorhinus canicula (assembly GCF_902713615.1). Lineage (NCBI taxonomy): Eukaryota > Metazoa > Chordata > Chondrichthyes > Carcharhiniformes > Scyliorhinidae > Scyliorhinus > Scyliorhinus canicula. The sequence goes on from NC_052161.1 coordinate 81,427,123, forward strand.
TTTCCACTTATAGGAAAAACTAGAACCAAAGGACATAATCTCAGACAAAAGGGACAATCCTTTAAAACAGAGGAATTTCTTCAGCCAGGGAGTGGTGAATCTGTGGAACTCTTTGCCGCAGAAGGCTGTGGAGGCCAATTTACTGGGTGTCTTTAAGACAGAGATAGATAGGTTCATGATTAATAAGGGGATCAGGGGTTATGGGGAGATGGCAGGAGAATGGGGATGAGAAAATATCAGGCATGATTGAATGGTGGAGCAGACTCGATGGGCCGAGTGGCCTAATTCTGATCCTATGTTTTATGGGACAAAGAAATGGCTGAGCAACTAAATACATACTTTGGGTCTGTCTTCACAAATGAGGACACAAATAAGATACTAGAAATGTTGGGGAATGCAGGTTTAATGAGAGGGAGGAATTGAGGGTGATCAATATCAGTAGAGAAATGGTGTTAGGGAAATTGATGGGATTAAAGGCTGATAAATCTACATCTCAGGGTACTGAAGGAGGTGGACCTAGAAATGAATGCATTGGTGGTCATCTTCCAGGATTCTATAGACTGCAGAACATTTGCTGCAGATTGGAGGGTGGCTAATGTAACTCCCCTGTTTAAAAAAGGAGGTCGAGAGAAAGCAGGGAATTACAGACCAGTAAGCCTGACGCAGGGGAAAATTCTAGAATCCATTATCAAAGATTTTAAAGCCGAGCACTTAGAAAACAGTGACAGGATTATAGCAGAGCACTTAGGCAGTGGCAGGATTGGACAGAATCAGCATGGATTTATGAAGGGGAAATCATACTTGACAAATCTACTGGAATTCTTCGAAGATTTAACTAGTCAAGCTGACGGGGGGAGGAGCCAGTCGATGTGGTGTAGGTGGACTTTCAGAAGGCTTTTGACCAAGTTCCACATAAAAGATTCGTGCATGGGATTGGGGTAGTGTGTGGACATGGATAGAAAACTGGTTGGCAGACAGGAAACAGAGAGTAGGAATTAACGGGTATTTTTCAAATGGCAGGCAGTGATATAGATATAGAACAGTACAGCACAGAACAGGCCCTTCGGCCCTCAATGTTGTGCCGAGCCATGATCACCCTACTCAAACCCACGTATCCACCCTATACCTGTAACCCAACACCCCCCCCCCCCCCTTAACCTTACTTTTATTAGGACACTACGGGCAATTTAGCATGGCCAATCCACCTAACCCGCACATCTTTGGACTGTGGGAGGAAACCGGAGCACCCGGAGGAAACCCACGCACACACGGGGAGGACGTGCAGACTCCACACAGACAGTGACCCAGCCGGGAATCGAACCTGGGACCCTGGAGCTGTGAAGCATTTATGCTAACCACCATGCTACCCTGCTGCCCCCAGTGACTAGTGGGGTACCAAAGGGATCAGTGCTTGGACCCCAGCTATTCACAATATAAATAGATATATATATTTTTTTAATACATTTCGAGTACCCAATTAATTTTTTCCAATTAAGGAACAATTTAGCGTGGCTATTCCACCTAACCTACACATAGAATAGAATAGAATTTACAGGGACTTCCCGGTGGCAACCATGGTCGCACATTTAGCAGTTCCCACTCTTAGTGGTCTTTTAACGGCTTTTAAGCTGGATTTCTGTGGGAATTTTTCAACATAAGTGGATAAAAGCGAGAAGAGAAGAAGACGACCCTTAGTTTATGGAGCTGCACCCAAGAAACAAGCATAAAAGAAGAAATCAAATGTTGGTTGGGTGTCAAGTTCAGAGTTTGGTGGATGTGCAAAGAAGCAAACTTCGACCACGCCAGCTCAATGGACGATGAATCAGTGGGTTAAATACTTGGATGAGAAGTTCGCCCGGCATCGTAAGGAGTGTGCAGAGGACCTGACCTGGGCGGTGGCCTTGATTAAGGAGGTGGTCGACCAGGTGGAGGAGAAAGTTACAACCCAAGGACAGGCGATCCAAAAGTTGCAGAAGCTGGCGGCGGAACAAGAGGAGCAGTCCACTGCGATGGCAATTGAAATTAATATCCTACAGTTCGGTAGAAAAGACTGTTGGAGAAGGTGGAGGACCTGGAGAATCGTTCTCACAGGCAGAATATTTGGATCGTCAGTCTGCCAGAGAGAAAGGAGGAATCGGATGCCGGTCCATATCTGAGGAAGATGCTGGAGAAGATGCGCAGGGGAGATGCATTCAACAGGCCGTTAGAGGTGGACTTGGCTCACAGGGTGCTCATGCGTAAACCACAGGGTCGTGAGCCCTCGAGGGCAATGGTGGTGAGTTCCTGGACAAGGGACGCATTATGAGGTGGGCCAGGCAGACAAAACGGTTCATGTGGGAAGATTCTGAGATCTGGGTGCATCAAGACTTGCGAGTGGAACTCGCAAAGAGGAGGGCGAGTTTTAATAAGGTTAAGGCAAAGGGAATAAAATTTGGATTACTCTACCCGGCCCGCCTTTGGGTGACCTAAGAGAACCGGGAACTATTTTTTGGCTCGCTGGAAGAAGTGGCGGTCTTCATGAAGGTCAACAATCTGGTAGAGCCATAATGACATTAAAATCTCGACGGACTTCCGGTGGCGGCCATGGAGGCGTAGGTCGCACATTTGATAGCTCCCGCCTGTAACTTTTGGACCTTTTCCCCCGTTTTTTTCAGGGTTTATGGGATAAATCGGTGAAAAGTGGGACTGTAAGGAGAATCCCCCTCCAGTGTATGGAGAATTGGACCAGAAGTGGCCATGTGAGAAGACAAAGTCCCATAAGGAAGACGCGAGCAGAGCTGGTAACGCGGGAAAGCATGGCGGAGAAGCAGGGCCACGGGGAGATGGCACAGTGGTCGACGGACCAGCTGGTGAGTTTTTTTGAAGATTGCTTTGCCAAGCTGAAGAAGGACATGCTGGACCCGATTAAGGCATCGATTGATCAAGTTGTGCAGAATCAAGAGACCCACAGGAGAGCGATCCAGGAGGTGGAGAAAAAGGTGTCTGAGCATGAGGAATGCCTAACCGTGCTGGAGACCAAGGTGGAGATAGAACATAGAACATCGAACGATACAGCGCAGTACAGGCCCTTCGGCCCACGATGTTGCACCGACATGGGAAGTCAAAAACTAAAGGCCATCTAACCTACACTATGCCATTATCATCCATATGCTTATCCAATAAACTTTTAAATGCCCTCAATGTTGGCGAGTTCACTACTGTTGCAGGTAGGGCATTCCACGGCCTCACCACTCTTTGCGTAAAAAACCTACTTCTGACCTCTGTCCTATATCTATTACCCCTCAATTTAAGGATATGTCCCCTCGTGCTAGCCACCTCCATCCACGGGAGAAGGCTCTCACTGTCCACCTTATCTAACCGGCCTATAGTTACCGGGGTTATCTCTACTCCCCTTCTTGAACAAAGGGACCACATTTGCTATCCTCCAGTCCTCTGGCACTATTCCTGTAGCCAATGATGACATAAAAATCAAGCCAAAGGCTCAGCAATCTCTTCCCTGGCTTCCCAGAGAATCCTAGGATAAATCCCATCAGGCCCCGGGGACTTATCTATTTTCACCTTGTCCAGAATTGCCAACACTTCTTCCCTACGCACCTCAATGCCATCTATTCTAATAGCCTGGGTCTCAGCATTCTCCTCCACAATATTATCTTTTTCCTGAGTGAATACTGACGAAAAGTATTCATTTAGTATCTCGCTTATCTCCTCAGCCTCCACACACAACTTCCCACCACTGTCCTTGACTGGCCCTACTCTTACCAGAATTAGATAGGGTGGACAGCAAGAGCCTTTTTCCTCGGATGGTAATGGCTAGCATGAGGGGACATAACTTTAAATTGAGGGGAGATCGATATAGGACAGATGTCAGAGGTAGGTTCTTTACTCAGAGTAGTAAGGGCATGGAATGCCCTGCCTGCAACAGTCATGGACTCGCCAACATTAAGGGCATTTAAATGGTCATTAGATAAAAATATGGATGATAATGGAATAGTGTAGATGGGCTTTAGATTGGTTTCACAGGTCGGCGCAACATCGAGGGCCGAAGGGCCTGTACGGCGCTGTAATGTTCTATGTTCTATGTTCTAAAAGAGTCTGGAGGCAAATTAAAAGACACTTAAGCTTGGAGAAGTACTGTGGCGGCGATTTGTTGTGCTGGGATGTATAAATATAAGTAGTGTCATGTGTAATAAGGGGCTGTTTGGATGGCGAAAGATAACTTTGTCTTGCAGGCAGCTGGTTAGAGGCGGGGATGGGCTTTGGGGTTGGTTCTGCTTTTGGGTGATTATTTTTCTGAAGTAACTTTCTTAATTGTTTTTTCTGATGTTTGTTTACTGGGGAATGTGATCCTTTAAAAATGTTTATCCATGTGGGAGGAGAGGGGAGAGAACAATGAGGAGACAGACTGCTTGGTGCCAGGAACGGGCACTATCAAGTCAGCATGGGTCAACTGACTCTTGGAAGCGCAGTGGGGGGTGAGCAGGTGTTAAGCTGGAGCTTGACTTGGGGGTTTGGGTTTCTAGTGTTGCTGGGTGGGGAGGGAGAGGGGATGGGGAAGCTGCTTTGCTGACAGGGGAGGAACTGTTCCTAAGGGACAAATGGGAGGTCGGGGACAGCGACTGCCCGGGGAGCTTGAGAAGGCGGAGGGCGTGAGCTAGAGGCTGGCCTAAAAAGGGTGATGGCTAGTCGGTGGGGGGGGGGGGGGGGGGGGGGGGCTGGAAGCCCTCCGACCAGGCTGATCACATGGAAAGTCAGAGGGCTGAGTGGGACGGTCAAAAAGAAAAGTGCTCGCGTGTTTGTGCATTTGAGGAAGGCGGATGTGGCAATGCTACAAGGGACACACCTAAAGGTGAGATTGAGAAAGGGGTGGGTCAGCCAAGTGTTCCACTCAGGACTGGACTCGAAGACCGGGGGGATAGTGACCTTGATCAGCAAACAAGTGGCATTCGAGGCAGGGAGAATCATGTCAGACAAGGGGGGTAGGTACATAATGGTGAGTGGGAAGCTGGAGGGGGTGCGGGTGGTACTTGTGAATGTATATGCTCCGAATTGGGACAATGTGAAATTTATGAGGTGGGTTTTAGGTACGATCCCAGACTTAGAGTCACATAACCTGATCATGGGAGGAGGCTTTAACACAGTCATTGATCCAGAATTGGACCGGTCAAAATCCAGGACAGGGAGGAGCCCGGCTGTGGCAAAGGAATTGAAGGGTTTTATGGAACAGGTTGGAGGGGGGGGGGGGGGGGGGGAAAGAGTAGACCCATGGAGGTTTGCACGGCCAAGGGCGAAGGAGTTTTCCTTTTTCTCACATGTCCACAAGGTATACTCTCGCATCAACTTTTTTGTTCTGACCAGGGAGCTAATACTGGTGGATACCGAGTACTCGTCAATCGCAGTGTCGGATCATGCCCCGCATTGGGTAGATCTACGGGTTAGTGTGGAGAGAGGGCAAGTGTGGAGACTGGATGTGGGGTTGCTTGCGGATGAAGCGATCTGTGAGCGGGTTAACAAGTCCATCCAGAACTACCTTGAAACAAATGATACAGGGGAGGTCTCCGCAGCGACAGTAAGGGAAGCTCTGAAGGAAGTGGTCAGAGGGGAATTAATCTCGATACGGGCCAACAGAGAAAAGGCGGAACGTGCTGAGAGGGATTGATTAGGAGATACTGCAGGTGGACAGGAGATACTCGGAGGCCCCGGACTCTACTGAGGGAGCGGCGGAGGTTACAGGCAGAGTTTGGGCTGTTGACCACAGGGAAAGCAATAGAACAGTTGAGGAAGGCAAGGGAGGCGATCTATGAGTACGGGGAAAAGGCAATCAGAATGTTGGCGCACCAGCTCAGAAAAAGGGAGGCGGCCAGGGAGATAGGTAAAGTGAACAGTAGAGGCGGGAATACTGTCCTGGACCCAGCGGGGGTGAACGAGGTGTTTCAGGACTTCTATAGTAAATTATATGAGTCGGAACCCAGGGCTGGGGTGGAGGGGATGAGGCAGTTTATGGATCAGTTGAGGATCCCGAGGGTAGATGAGGATCTGGTGGAAGGGCTGGGAGCCCCAATTGAGATTGAGGAAATAATCAAGGGGCTGGACTCAGATAAAGGCCTTCTCTACCTGCACAGAACCGGTCATCCAGAAGTTAAGGTCATCTTAGTTGATAGGTGTAGTTTAATACGTAGCCACATGTATCACTGCACAGAGAGACAAGTCTTGTGTTTAATAATAAACTGTCTTTGAACGAACATAACTGGTTGCGTGGTAATTTGGTCAATACAAGATACATATTCGCTGCTTGTGGTTTGATAATAAAGTGGCAATATTTATTGGCGACCCAGATGGGACTCAATCAGAAGTGACTTTGTTACTCCAAGAGAGCCCACAGCTTTGAACTAAATTGGAAAAAGGAAAAATATACCACAAGCGCAAGTTTTGTATCTACCAAATAACCAGATTTCGGAAGTGTGCACTAACCGCCTTTGTAACTAACTCGTCAGACTTGCATGCAAATCTAGAGGGATTGTGAACCGGAATATAACGATAAGCCGAACCCATTGTTCGATGGACTCCTTATTCCCCCGTTCCAAATTAAAGGTAGAGAAGAGATGGCAGCGCAATTAGTAGAGAAGATGGTGAATCCGCAAACCAAGGTTACAGTAGTTGATAAGTCAGAACAGTGCCCCGTATGGGAGGATGTGTTGAGGAAGTATTTAAAGGGGAAAGGATGGCCCCTTTGGTCGAATTTTTGTGCAAACACCGAGACAGGCTCAGGACAGACTTGGTGGGAGATTTTATGTGAGATATATAAGAAGAAAGCAGCAAAATTTAGAAAGCCAATGGCAATAGTGTGTTGCTTGGCACAGTTACAAGGAACCGAGGAGGTCATAGAGACACTCTATGACATAGAGTCAGTTAAAAGAGGAGGAGGAGAATCAGATAAACAATGAGGAACTCCGGGAGATGTTCGCCGCTATGGAAAGGGAAATCGCCGATGTTAAACGCGCCCACCAGTCCTGGTGAGTACACCTTAGCAGCTTCCAAACTCAGTACGACAAGGCCCATCAAGACACATAACGTGCGTTTTGGTAAGAGAGGAAAGTGAACAACAGGTCACTCAACTAACCGATGTGCCGATTTGCAGACAGCTTTAAGAGTGCTCCACCAGACCACTAAGGAGAAAAGGCAAAGCATCGCTGATCACACTAAGTGCCAGCGAGAGAAAGACAGACTCCAATCATTACTCTCAGTTCAGAATGGCTTTATGTGCACCTTCGGGACAGTAGGGAAACAGGAGGAAGAGATGGCCGATTGGGCAGAGCTAAAAGAAAGTGCGCACATATACGTAGACAGAACTGAAGGTAGAAAGCAACTGCCACCCATCCCAAAAAGAAAAGCACCAGCAGCCCCGACTGAACAGGTCGCACCAACCCCCACGAGTAGTGAAACTGCCCCGGCACCCATGAATCCAGTCACTACAGAAAGAAGGATAGGGAATAGGTCCAGCTATCACCTACACCACCCCACTCACGATAACCCAGTTAAGGGACGCCTGCAATAAGATCATATCATTTGAACCCACTGCCGACCCGCATAGCTTCTTTGAGGGGGTGCGCCAACAAAAGGTTATGGATGGATTAGATGAGAGGGAGGAAATAAAATTAATTGTAATGAGCCTCAGCCAGTCAGTAAGATCAGCATTACCTAAACCCCAAATGTAGGAGGGGGAATCCTAGACGAAATGAAGGACTCCATATTAGCTGCAATCGGGTATAATAAAGGGGATCCAGTAGAGGGTTTGAACAAATACAGACAAAAGAAAGGAGAACATCCAACTGCCTTTGCCGGTCGCCTATGGGTACATTTCAAGGCAGTTTTTGGGGAATTAAACAGCGCCAACCTCAATGATGAAGAAACCACTAAATGGTCCCGAACCTTAGCTTTGCAGGTTTCCCCTCTCCGTGGTGATCGGGGGTACTGCATAGCCACTCTCACCGTTCAGGGCGTGGAGTTCAGCGGCTTCTGCCACTACATCCTTCCCAACCTCTGCATTGCCCTGCTACTCAGCCTGGACAGTGCAACCTCCAGAGCCTAACACTGAAATTTGGCATGCCCCTACCACCCCTTACCGTTTGCAGCCTCGCGGCCCTTAAGGTCGACCCACCTTCCCTATTTGCAAACTTAACTCCGGATTGCAAACCCGTCGCCACCAGGAGCAGACAGTACAGTGCCCAGGACAGGACCTTCATCAGTTCCGAAGTCCAGTGACTGCTTCAGGAAGGCATTATCAAAGCCAGCAACAGCCCCTGGAGAGCCCAAGTGGTGGTGGTTAAAACTGGGGAGAAACACAGGATGGTCATGGACTACAGCCAGACCATCAATTGGTACACGCAGCTCAATGCGTACTCCCTCCCACGCATATCTGATATGGTCAATCAGATTGCACAGTACCAGGTCTTCTCAACTGTGGACCTGAAATCTGCCTACCACCAGCTCCCCATCCGTAAGGCGGACCGCCCATACACTGCCTTCGAAGCAGATGGCCGCCTTTACCACTTTCTCAGGGTTCCCTTTGGCGTCACCAACGGGGTCTCGGTTTTCCAATGGGAAATGGACCGAATGGTTGACCGGTAGGGACTGCGGGCCACCTTCCCGTACCTGGACAATGTCATCATCTGCGGCCATGATCAGCAGGACCATGACGCCAACCTTGCCAAATCTCTCCACACCGCCACTCTCCTCAACCCGACTTATAATAAGAAGTGCGTATTCAGCACGAAGCGCTTATCCATCTTCGGCTATGTGGTCTAGAACAGAGTTCTGGGGCCCGATCCTGACCGCATGCACCCCCTCATGAAACTCCCCCTGCCCCACTGCCCCAAGGCCCTCAAACAATGCCTGGGGTTCTTCTCTTATTACGCCCAGTGGGTCCCAAACTATGCGGACAAGGCCCGCCCACTCATTCAATCCACTCTGTTTCCCCTGATGGCCAAAGCTCACCAGGCCTTCAACCGTATTAAGGCCGACATCGCCAAGGCCGCGATGCACGCAGTCAATGAGACGTTACCATTTCAAGTCGAGAGCGACGTATCAGACATCGTTCTAGCCGCCACCCTCAACCAGGCAGGCAGGCCCATGGCATTTTTCTCACTAACCCTACACGCCTCCGAAATTCGGCATTCCTCGGTCGAAAAAGAGGCCCAAGCCATCGTTGAAGCTGTGCGGCATTGGATGCATTACCTGGCCAGCAGGAGATTCACTCTCCTCACTGACCAACGGTCTGTTGCCTTCATGTTCAACAACACACAGCAGGGCAAGATCAAAAACGATAAAATCTTGAGGTGGAGGATCGAGCTCTCCACCTTCAACTATGAGATTTTGTATCACCCCGGTAAGCTCAACGAGCCCCCTGGTGCCCTATCCCGAGGTACATGTGCCAGCGCACAAGTGGACCGGCTCCGGACTCTGCACGACAACCTCTGTCACCCACTTTTACCATTTCATCAAGGCTCGCAACCTGCCCTACTCCATCGAGGAAGTCAGGGCTATCACCAGAGACTGCCAGGTCTGCGCGGAGTGCAAACCGCACTTCTACCGGCCAAATCGTGAAGGCCTCCCGCCCCTTTGAACGCCTTAGCATGGACTTCAAACAGCCACTCCCCTCCATCGACCGTAACACGTACTGCCTCAGTAGTACGTGTTACTCCACGAGTACTCCAGGTTCCCCTTTGCCACCCCATGCCCCGACATGACGTCTGCCACAGTCATCAAGGCCCTCAACACCATCTTCGCTCTGTTAGGCTTCCCCGCCTACGTCCACAGCGACAGGGGATCCTCATTCATGAACGATGAGCTGCGTCAGTTCCTGCTCAACAGGGGCATAGCCTTGAGCAGGACGACCAGCTATAACCCCCGGGGAAACGGTCAGGTGGAGAGGGAGAACGGGACGGTATGGAGGGCCATCTAGCTGGCCCTGTGGTCCAGAAATCTCCCAGCCTCCCGCTGGCAGGAGGTCCTTCCCTACGCCCTGCAATCCATTCGGTCGCTCCTGTGCACCGCGACTAATTAAACACCCCATGAACGTCTCTTTGCCTTCCCGAGGAAGTCCACTTCCAGGGTGTCGCTCCCGACTTGGCTCGCAGCTCCAGGACCCGTACTCCTCCATAAGCACGTATGACTCCACAAGGCGGACCCGTTGGTTGAGAGGGTACAGCTACTTCACGCCAACCCACAGTATGCCTACGTAGCGTACCCCGACGGCCGCCAAGCTACTGTCTCCCTCAGGGACCTGGCACCAGCTCGTTCCCCACACACACCCCCCTCCAACCTGGCGCCATCCTCCCCTCCCCCGGCTCACCCCACCGCAGCCCCCACCTCGGGAAAATCCGTCCTCCCCTTGCCCGAGGATGAAGAGGATTTTGACACGCTCCCGGAGTCACCGAAGACCAAACCAACACCGGGATCACCGCCAGCGCTCCCGACGGCAGATCAAGGCTCCGGACCAACTGAATCTGTGACGTGACCTGGACTTTTAAAACACCTCTGTACGTAATTTTCTCCTCCACCCTGCTGGACTCAATTTTTTTTGCTCTCTGTACTTGTAAAAGTCTACCTGTATACAGTTCTCCACCACCCTCGTCGGACTCAATCTTAACAGAGGATGAATGTCGTAATCACCACTGATGTATACATTGTATATAGAGGATGTCGGTGTAGGTGTTTTGTGGTAAGGCTCCTGTACTACAGGTTCCCTGCCTGCTAGCTCTGCCCAGTAGGCGGAGTATAAATATGTGTGCTTCCAGTACAGCAGCCTCTTCGCCAGCTGCTGTAGGAGGCACACATCTTGGTGTAATAAAGCCTCGATTGCATCCAGCTCGATTGATCGTGCATCAAGTGGTTTCAAATATGTTCTTGTTGTTATCGACACATTCACTAAATAGGTCGACGCACTTCCCACTCGTTCCTATACATCAAAGGCCACCACTAAAATCTTACCCACCAGATATTTACGCGCTGGGGTCTTTCACGCAGCATTGAGTCAGTCCAAGGTTCCCACTTCACCGGCAGGGTGATGCAGAACATAATGATGATATTTGGCATTAAACAGAAATTCCACATAGCATACCACCCCCAGTCCAGCGGCATTGTAGAGTGCATGAATCACCCCACACCTCAGGAAGGACATACTGGCACTGGAGCGGGTCCAGCGGAGATTCACATGGATGATCCCAGGAATGGTAGGCCTAACATACGATGAACGTCTGAGGATCGTGGGATTATATTCATTGGAGTTTAGGAGGTTGAGGGGAGATCTAATAGAAACTTACAAGATAATGAAAGGCTTGGATAGGATGGACGTAGGGAAGTTGTTTCCATTAGCAGGGGAGACTAGGACGCGGGGGGCACAGCCTTAGAATAAAAGGGAGTCACTTTAGAACAGAGATGAGGAGAAATTCTTCAGCCAGAGAGTGGTAGGTCTGTGGAATTCATTGCCACAGAGGGCGGTGGAGGCCGGGACGTTGAGTGTCTTTAAGACAGAAATTGATAAATTCTTGATTTCTCGAGGAATTAAGGGCTATGGGGAGAGAGCGGGTAAATGGAGTTGAAATCAACCATGATTGAATGGTGGAGTGGACTCGATGGGCCGAATGGCCTTACTTCCGCTCCAATGTCTTATGGCCTTATGGTCTTATGGACTATTAGGAAGACGGTGTAGCAGAACACACCACTTGGGACACAGTACTTCCCTTCACCTTCATGTTCATTAGAAACACGGTTTCAAGTTCTACAGGTTTCACCCCCTACACGCTCATGACAGCGAGACCCATAAAAGGCATTGAATATTTACTAGGTTTGGCAGTAACCACTCTCCCCCATGAGAAAGCAGTGCAACAGGTTGATTTCCGGTGGCGACCATGGAGTAAACGGTCGCACATTCAGCAGCTCTCGCCCTTAGTGTTTATTTTAATGGTGTTTAAGCCGGATTTTCCAGAAAATTTCTCAACATAAGTTGATCGAAGGGAGAGGAAAAGGAGGTGACCCTTAAATTATGGAATCGTGTCCAAATAAGAGTCGAAAAAGGAGAAACCAAAAGATGAGTGAAAGCAAGAATCAGAGGTCATCGATCTCAATGGTAACAAGACAAAGCGTGCCCACGCTAGCTCACTGGTCAATGGAGCAATGGGTCGAGTACCTGGATGAGAAGTTCACCAGGCATCGTAAGGAGTATGCAGATGACATAACCCAGATGATAGCCTCGATTAAGGAGGTGGTTGACCAGATGGACGAGAAAATGACGACCCAGGGACAGGAGATTCAAAAGTTGCAGGAGCAGGCGTGTGAACAAGAGGAGGAGTCCATTGCAATGGCTTTGGAAATTAGCATACTACAGGACAGCCAGAAATGACTGCTGGATAAGGGAGACTTGGAGAACCGGTCTCGCAACAAAATATCCAAATCGTCGGGCTGCCAGAGGGAAAGGAGGGATCAGATGCAGGTACGTATGTGGGGAAGATGTTGCAGGAGATGGTCGGGACCGATGTGTTTGGATTGGATTGGATTGGATTGGATTGGATTTGTTTATTGTCACGTGTACCGAGGTACAGTGAAAAGTATTTTTCTGCAAGCAGCTCAACAGATCATTCAGTACATTGGAAGAAAGGGAATTGAACAGAATTCAAGAAAGTACATGAGAATACATAATAGGGCTACACAATATATACAATGTAACTACATAAGCATTGGCATCGGATGAAGCAGACAGGGTGTAGTATTAATGAGGACAGTCCATAAAAGGGTCGTTTAGGAGTCTGGTGACAGTGGGGAAGAAGCTGTTTTTGAGTCTGTTCGTCCGTGTTCTCAGACTTCTGAATCTCCTGCCCGATGGAAGAAGTTGGAAAAGTGAGTAAGCCGGGTGGGAGGGATCCTTGATTATGCTGCCTGCTTTCCCCCGGCAGCGGGAGGTGTAGATGGAATCGATGGATGGGAGGCAGGTTCGTGTGATGGACTGGGCGGTATTCACGACTCTCTGAAGTTCCTTGCGGTCCTGGGCCGAGCAGTTGCCATACCAGGCTGTGATGCAGCCCGAGAGATGCTCTCTATAGTGCATCTGTAAAAGTTGGTAAGGGTTAATGTGGACATGCCAAATTTCCTTAGTTTCCTGAGGAAGTAAAGGCGCTGTTGTGCTTTCTTGGTGATAGCGTCGACATGAGTGGACCAGGATAGATTTTTGGTGATGTGCACCCCTAGGAATTTGAAGCTGCTCACCATCTCTACCTCAGCTCCGTTGATGCTGACAGGGGTGTGTACAGTACTATGTTTCCTGAAGTCGATGAAGTGTTTGACAAGCCGTTGGAGGTGGACCGTGTACATAGGGTGCTCATACGTAAACCCTAGGATCGTGAGCCCCTGGGGGCCATGGTGGTGAGGCTACATAGATTCCTCGACAAGGAGTGTATCATGAAGTGGGCCAGGCAGACAAAACAGTACATGTGGGAAGAATCAGAGATCCAGGTGTACCAAGATTGGGGACCAGAACTCGCAAAGAGGAGAGCAAATTTCAACAAAGTTAAGATGACCCAGTTTGAGAAAGACATTAAATTCGGACTGTTATACCCGGCGCATCTTTGGGTGACCTACAAGAACCGGGAGCTGTACTTTAATTCTCCGGAAGAGGTGGCTACTTTTATGAAAGACAATAATCTGGTTTAAGGATTTTTAAGTTCTAACTGTGGTAGCCTGAGTTAAGAGAAAGGGACAAGATGGCAGGGAGGTGAGAAAAATGGTTCTATGTTTTGCTTTGTCTTGTTTAACATTTCATTCTTTTAATTCTGTGAGTTATGTTGCGATGATTGAGAAAAGGGTTTTGATGCTTTTTTAAAAAAAAATTCTTTTCTCTCGTCTTGTGTAATTTGATTTTGAGGGAAGAACTTTTAAGATGTGATCGGGTGTTTTAGTTTCTGCAAGAAAGGTGATTGATTCTTGCATGCATTATTTTGCTGAAGCTTCTACAGTATTGTGTTTGATTCTGTTTGAAGGTGATGGCACTGATAAGAATCGGTCAAAGGGGAAGGGATAAAATCTGGCAATCTAGTTTAACAACTTTTAAACTCAAACTGTGGTGGTCTAAGTTTGGGGGAAGGGACGGGGTGGCGGGGAGGTGAGAAAAATGGTTCTATGTTCTGTTTTGTCTTGTTTAAAATTTCAGTCTTTTTAATTCTGTGAGTTCAGTCACAATATTCGGGAAGAAGGTTTTTTTTGTCTTCCTCTTCTTCTTGTATAATTTGATTTTGATTTATTGTTTTATGTACAAGACTTTCAAGTTGTGATGGGGTGTTTTCCTTTCTGTTAGAAAGATGGTTGATTCGTGCAGGCATAATTTTGCTTAAGCTGCTTGAAGCTTCTTCTATTGTGTTTAATTCTGTTTGAAGGTGATGGGACTGATAAGAATCAGTTAAAGGGGGAGGGGTTTGCCTAGTTGCCTACGCTTTGGGGGATGGTGTGTTTGCTTTTTGAGATTGTTGTTACTGTGTTGAGTGCTTGTGTTATTGCTCGATGTAATAGAATCTGGCAGCCAGCAGGCTTTTTGACGCCAGAGGGTGGGAGATGCTGAGCTAGCTGGAGAGCTGGTTCACGGGAGCAAAGTGGGGGGAGAGCTGAGGAAAGACAAAGTGGGGGAGAGGGGGGCGGGAGGGGGTACTGCTGATGGGTAAGGGACAGTTAGGAGACTGGAGACGGAGATCAGATGGCGGTCGTCACTGGAGGGCGGATCAAGTGAGGTGCGGAACACGGGCTAGGAGCTGGCCTAGGAAAGGTCATGGTTGACCATTAGGGGAGGGGGCAAAAGCCCCCCCCAACCAGGCTGGTTACATGGAATATTCATGGACAGAACAGGCTGGTTAAGAGAGCTCGTGTGTTCACACACCTGAGACAGTTAAAAGTGGACGGGGCTATGTTACAGGAGACACACTTGAAGCTGGGAGACCAAATTAGATTAAAGAAAGGATGGGTCGGGTAAGTGTTTCATTCAGGACTGGACTTTAAAACAAGGGGGGTGACAATCTTGATTAATAAAAGGGTGACATTCGAGATGGGGAGGATAGAGGTAGACCCGGGAGGCAGGTTTATTATGGTTAGCGGGAAGCTAGAGGGAATGGCGGTGGTGCTGGTGAATATATAGGCCCCAAACTGGGATGATGTTGCATTTACCAGGAAGGTGCTGGGGAAGATCCCAGACCTTGACTCGCACCGGCTGATCTTGGGGGGGTGACTTTAATACGGTCTTGGACCCGAGGTTAGACCAGTCGAGCATTAGGTCGGGGAAGCTACCAGCAATGGCAAAGGAACTGCGGGAATGGAGCGCATGGGAGGGGTAGATCAGCGGAGATTTGAGAGACCATGGAGCAGGGAATATTCATTCTGCTCCAATGTACATAAGGCGTACTCCAGGATAGATTTTTTTGTGCTGGATAAAACACTGTTAGCAGGGGGTTGAGGACAGAGTACTCAGCAATTGTGCTCTCAGATCATGCACCACACTGGATAGGCCTATGGGCAGACACGGGAATGTCCCAGCGCCCACAGTGGAGACAGGATTAGGATATCTGTGAGCAAGTGAGAGGGGCCATTCGGGTGTAGATAAAGATCAATGACATGGGAGAGACTGCAGCTGGGGTGGTCTGGGAGGCACTGAAAGCGGTTATTAGAGGGGAATGTATTTTGATTCAAGCCCACAGGGATAAAACTGAGCGGTTGGAGCTGGACAGGTTGGTAGGAGAAATCTTACAGGTGGAGAGGAGATATTCGGAGTCTCCAAATGCGGAGTTCCTGAAGGAGCGTCAGAGACTTCAAATGGAGTTTGGGCTCCTTTCCGCGGAGGGTCAGCTGAGGAGGGTAAAAGGGGCAGTGTATGAAGATGGGGAGAAAGCTAGCAGGATGCTGGCACATCAGCTGAGGAAACAGGAGGCGGTGAGAGAAATATGGAAGATAAAGGATTTGAGGAGGAAGACGGTGACAGACCCGAGGGTGGTGACTGAAGTGTTCCTGGAATTTTATAGCCAGCTATACGAGTTGGAACCCCCAGATGGGGAGGAGGGCATGAATCAATTCCTGGGGAGGCAAGAGTTCCCGAAAGTAAATGAGGAGCTGGTGGAAGCCCTGGGGGGGCTGATTGGGCTTGGGAAGGTGATAGATGGACTGGGGGCGATCCAATCGGGTAAAGCCCCGGGACATGATGGATTCCCAGTGGAATTTGATAAGAAGTTTTCTGGGTTACTAGGGTCGCTTCTGGTTAAAGCTTTCAACGAGTTCAAGGAGCTGGGAGTACTACCCCCAACATTATCACAGGCATCAATATTTCTGATCCTGAAGCGTAACAAGGATCCGGAGAGCTGTGGATCGTACAGGCCAATTTCCCTCTTGAACGTAGATGCCAAATTATTGGCAAAGATCCTTGCCACTCGAATGGAGGATTGTGACCCAGAGATAATTGGGGAGGATCAGACGGGATTTGTAAAGGGCAGGCACCTGTGTAGCCATCTAAGATGGCCACTGGTAACACAAAATGGAAGACTGCAAAGAATGCAGGGAAAAACGGACATAGTAAAGAGCAAACAGCTTGCAGAAGCTTTCAGCATTGAGACACTTGCAAAAACCGGTTTCCCGACAGCTGCAGAGTTCAGGCAGCGCTGTAAATGGGAAAACAGTTTACATAGTAATGAGGTGATACCGTGACAGTCCCGGGCACAATAGATACACTCAAGTATCAATCGATACTTTCAATAGCGAAGCAGACACAATGGAGCCAGCGAAGCCAGGACAATGAGTCCTAAGAACCGCCCCAGCCATCAAGGAACGGCCCTAGGATAGGGGGGTTCAAATATTATCGATTGGGAAAAGGCCCAATCGACCCCCAGCAGGTGAGGAAGCCCGCCCCAAGGGGCACGGACCTCCTGGGACCTATAAAAGAGAGGTTCCGCACATGGTTCAGTCTCTTGTCTCCGGCCTCCGACTCCAGCCTCCAGACCCCTGTCTTTTACACCAGCCGTCAAGCAGCAGCCATCAATAAGTAAGTGCCAAACGATGATCGCTACTTGACCCAGGCATTACTTATACCCTTGCCGACCAATAGTGACTCGAAGTTGCAGACCAGAACGGAAGGAAGGCCTTGTTCCCTGACCTTGCCTGTTCCTTCTTAGATAAGTATTAGTCGTTTAATGGTAGAAGTAAGTTAGTCTTTAGCATGTGCATGAGTGTTATTATAATTGTTTTATAATAAACTCTAATTGTTTTGGACTTACTAATCGGTGTATAGCTTTATTGCTTTGAACTTGACCTTGATACTTGTGACGGTGTCTTTTACGGCACCTGGCGACTCCAGAGCATAGAAAGAGAAACAGAGCCAAGTGACTGTTAAGCACACTTACGCAGAACGAGCAACATTTAGTGGCGACTCTGGTGGGACTCGATTAGAAGTGGCACCCCCCCCCCCCCCCCCCCCCTCCGAGAGAACCCAGAAATTTGAATTGGAAATCTAATTGGGAAAAAGGAAATACCACAAGTGTTCAAGGAGTTCAAATCAATAACGATAATTCGGAAGTGTGTTTTGTGCATGCGTAACTAACAGGGTTGTAAGGTTAACCTGAGAAATTTTTGTTGCGACAAAGTGTCGGGCGTTTTTAAGCGGAACATAGCAAAAGCCTTACCCGTCTTTTAAAACATTACCAGAACATCTCCTGTTCCAAATTAAGACAGAAGGAGGAAATTGCCATGCAGGCAATGGAACGCCTCATGAATCCAGAGCAGTTCGTGGTCGCAGCGACCAGCAGTAGTAGAGTAGGCCAGTGTCCCGTGTGGGAGCTGGAACTCCGCAAGTATCTAAAAGGGAAAGGATGGCCCCTTTGGAAGGAGTTTAGTATGAATGAGGAGACAGGTCCTGGGAGTATAGGACATACGTGGTGGGAGAACCTCTCTCAAATTCATAAGAAAAATCTTAGTAAAGCACGCAAGCCGATGGCAATCGTGTCCTGTTTGGCACAATCGCGAGGCACTGAGGAGGTCGTTCGGACGCTCCGAGCAGAGTTAGAGGAACAAAACAGAATGAGTAAAGTGGATGTCAGGGACATCGAAAAGGAAAACCTCGAGCTAAGAGGGAAGCTGGCAGAGAAGGGTAGAGAGATAGATGATGCCAAGAGAGCACATCAGTCGTGTCTAGCCCATCTGAGCAGTTCCCAGACCCAATATGAAAAAGCCTATCAGGATGTGCTCTGACCTAAAGGCAGCTTTAAGAGCACTCCACGCTGCCACCACTGAGCAAAGACAGAGCACAGTGGACCACGCAAAGTGTAGGAAGCAGATTGCGGAGCTGCAATCTCTGCTTTCTGTGCAGAATGGGTTCCAAAGCACCTTTGGAACACAGTTAGATGAGGAGAATGCCCCAGATTGGCAGGAATTAAGCGAGACAGCGCAGCGCTATGTTCAGGGAACATGTGCGCCAGCAGCGCAGCAGAAAAGGAAAGCACCCCAACCCCCCACAGATCAGATAGCACCCGCACCTATGAACCCAGTCACCACCCAAAGAAAGGCAACCACAGACGGCGACATCACCTACACCACCCCCTTAACTGTAACGCTACTCAGGGACGCGTGTGAGAAAATCACCAATTTTTCGTGAAAATGAAACAGCAGGCTACCATGTACGGCCTGAATGAAAGAGAGCAGGTTAAGCTCACTGTTTTGAGCTTAGACCCATCAGTAGTTGCAGCCCTCGCTGACCCACAGAACGTTGGAGGAGGCACACGAGAAGAGATGCATACATCCATTTTGGATGCGATAGGATATAATAGAGGAGACCCAGTCGAAGGCCTGAACAAATGTAGGCAAAAGAGGACAGAGCACCACACAGCATTCGCAGGAAGGCTGTGGATCCATTTCACTGCAGTTTTTGGCGTACTAGACCACGCACATTTAAACTGAGACAACATGGTTAAATGGACCCGCACCATAATCTCCCACGCCACAGATGCAGGACAGAATGCTTGCAATAGTTACGACCCCTCAGAAGAGGCCCATAATGAGAAATGGGTTCTGAAAAGATTGTCCCGCGCTTGGGAACAATCTGTCCAGGGCAAAGTTAAAGTAAAGACCCCAGAGGAAGCTCAGGCTGCAGCGGATATTCAGGCAGTGAGAGCACACCAAAACCCCGCATGGGTAAACGAAGGGAAGAACAGCCCTCCACAGAAGTCGCAGGAATGCTACAACTGTGGTCAATTAGGCCATTTTGCAAAAGGATGCAATGCCCCACAGAGATCACAGAGAGGCCAGCAGACAGGCACTCTGAACAGGAATAGAGCAAAGCCCATCCATAGTATAGGGTTACAGTCAGGACAGACCAATGTGGACGGAACGGACTGACGGTGTTCGGGCTCCCCCACTTGGGTCCGTGACACCCTCTGGGACCAATCCGGAAGGCCGGTAGTCACAGCGAAGGTTAGAGGGAAGCCCATAGAATTACTTTGGGACGCAGGAGGGTCCCGCACCACAATTAATTCCACCACCACAGCACAGGCAGACACGTGGCCGACCACATCCACAATTACACTCAGCGGATTTACAGGTCACTCGCAGCAGGGACACATTACAGCCCCTGTATCAATTCAGCTAGGGAACATCTCCACCAGACACCCCGTTGTTTTAGTTAATCTACCCCGTACAGCAGAACACATACTGGGTATAGATTTTATGAATGCCCATAGCCTGTCGTTCGATCCAGTAAACCAGTGTGTCTGGTGTCTGGAGAATGGCAAAATCTGACAGAGCACCCGCAACTCTCACAGTAGGAGAGTATGCAAATAGGATTAGCGCAGTAGGCGACTATTGTTTCGACTTGACCACGCTTAGTACAGACAGACAAGTTAGGGCAGTTCTAAACCGACACAGGACAGCATTTGCCAGTCACCGGCACGACTGCGGCAGAATGACTGGACAAGTTCAAGTTACCGGACCTGACCCCAGACCACAGAAACAGTACCGATTTCCACTGGAAGCAGAGGGAGAAATTGGAAAAGTAATAGACAGCTTATTGGAGCAAGGGGTACTTAGGACAGTAGCCTCGACCAATAATACACCTATTTGGCCAGTGAGAAAGCCCGACGGATCATGGCGCCTGACCATCGATTATCGGGAACTCAACAAAGTAACCCCAGCAGTAGCCCCCACGGTAGCAACAAGTCCTGAGACCATGCTCAAACAGGGACTCCACTCAAAATTCTTCATGGTTTTGGACATTAGCAATGGCTTCTGGTCAATCCCATTGGCAAAGGCGTGCCAGTACAAATTTGCCTTCACATTTAAAGGACAGCAGTATATGTGGACATGCCTCCCACAAGGATTCCACAATTCCTCCTCCATTTTCCACCCACAGCTGGCAAATGGTTTAGCAAAATTTTCCCGCCCCGAATGTCTGGTACAGTATGTGGACTACTACTGCAGACAGACACCAAGGCAGAGCACATTACACTTCTGGCCGAGCTCCTGGAACTTCTGAACTCAATCGGATGTAAAGTTAACCCCAGAAAGGCCCAAATATTAGAGAACCAAGTGATGTATTTGGGTACAGTCATCACGCACGGCAAACGCGAGATCGAGTTCAAAAGAATTGAATCGATTGTCAAATTGCCTCTTCCCCAGAATGTTTCAGCCCTCCGGTCGTTTTTAGGACTGGTTGGGTACTGTCGGAACCATATCAATAGTTTCGCGACAAAGGGAGCCCCACTCTCAGACATCCTTAAGAAAGGAGCCCCATGGGAATGGCTTCCGCAGCATACAGAGGCTGTGGAAGAATTAAAGAAAGACCTTAGCGCAGCACCCGCGCTACAAGTCCCAGACCAACTCTCCCCCTATGCAATAGAGGTAGCTAGCACAGATCTGACCATCTCGGCCGTGCTCCTTCAGGAACGGCACGAGCAGCTACAACCCGTGGCTTGTGCCTCACGACTTTTAGACCCCGTAGAGCAAGGTTTCTCAGCCTGCGAGAGGCACCTCCTAGCAGTTTTTTGGGCAGTTCAGTACTTAACGTACATTACCGGACTCAATCCCATCACCATTTTGACCGAGCACACCCCCACACAGTTACTTTTAGACGGTCGACTGAAGGACGGTTCAGAGCAGCTAGATGGACGTTACTGTTACAAGGACGGGACATAACAGTTAAACGGACCAGAACACACACATTTTTAGCAGACAACCTCCAGTATCCAGGACAGCCCCGTGAATGCGAAATTGTAGTACCCCTACACAACACAGGACCCTTCATAGCAAAGACACCCCCCAGAAAGATAGGAAATTCAAGCCAGAGCCCCCAGCACACAGACACGTGTGCCCCACTGAAAATATACGTGGACGGTTCATCCACAGTTTTAGATGGAGAACGCATCACTGGATGCGGGATCTATGTGGAGGATGCGCAGGGTCGCGCACTAGAAGAGATTGCATTAAAATTACCATGTCACTTAGGCGCGCAGGCAGCAGAGCTCGCGGCCATTGCTTATATAGTGGACCACCCAGATTTGTTTCCCAGCCCAGCAGACATATATTTGGACAGTTTATATGTTTGCAACAGCTTGACCGATTTTCTACCCCTGTGGAGGACACGAGGTTTTGTCTCCGCAGACGGGAAGCCCCTTCCATCAGCCCCATTACTCCGCCATATCCTAGACAAGGCAAAGGATAGGACATATGGCATAATTAAAGTTAGGAGTCACCATAGGTCACCTGACATCCAACATTAGACGGCTGCTTATTAGAAGGCTAATTATGATGCCAGCGGAGGGGTGCGAGGCTGAGGTGGTAGTTGCTATGGACGCGGAGAAGGCTTCGAGTGGAGTGGAAGTATCTATGGGATATTTCAGGCAGGGATTTGTGGAGTGGGTCCGGCTATTGTACCAGGCCCCGGTGGCAAATGTAAGAACTAACCGAGTTCAGTCAGAATACTTTAGTCTTTGTCGGGGATAGGCAGGGATACCCGCTCTCCCCATTACTGTTTGCCATGGCCATAGAACCCTCAGCAATGGCTCTGAGAGCAGCAAATACCTGGAGGGGTATAGTGAAGGGGGGTGGGGGAAACACAGGGTCTCTCTCTATGTGGATGATTTGCTGCTTCATATCACCGAACTGGTTGGGGGAGGGGGGGGGGGGGGGGGGGGGATGACCAAAATCATGGAGGTATTAGGAGAATTTGGGCAATTTTCAGGCTGCAAGTTAAATATGGGAAAGAGCGAGATGTTCCTGATTCAGGGACGGGGGCAGGAAAGGAGGGCGAAGGAGCTACATTTTAAAGTGGTTGGGAAAAGTTTTAGGTATCAGGGGATTGCGGCCAAGGATTGGGGGCAGCTTCACAAGTTAAATTTGGGCAAAGCAGTGGAACAAATGAGAAGGGATTTCCATAGATGGGATGATGCTGGCGGGGAGGATTCAGACGGTGAAGATGACGATCCTTCCGAGACTGCTTTTCTTTTTTCAGTGTCTCCCGATTTTTGTACCGGGGTAGATCCCTGCCTGCTGGCTCTGCCCAGTAGGCGGAATATAAATGTGTGGGCTCTCCGAGCTGCAGCCATTTCGGCAGCAGCTGCGGGAGGCTACACATTTCTGCGTAATAAAGCCTCGATTACTCTCTACTCTCGTCTCATTGTAATTGATAGTGCATCAATTTATCACGCAGAGATTTTACAACGATGGATCTCCGCATCAAGCCTGATCGCCTGCAGCTGCACCCTCAAGCAGACAACGCCAAGTCGGCTTCCGCACACTGGCCTGTATGGTTTGAGGCATACACCGGCCCTGCAAGGCCTGCGGGAAGAAAGGACATTTTGCTGCTGTGTGCCAGGCCCGCTCGATCGTCGCGGTAATCAGACCCATTGTCCCTGAACTCCCCCACGCACCACCCCTCCTCGCCTCAGAACACGTGCGGCCCATGGGCGCCGCCACCTTGCTTGCCTCAGGACACGTGCGACCCATGGGCGCAGCCATCTTCCCCGCCTCAGGACCCCTGCTCGTCGGGCACCTCATCGGGCCGCTCATCACCTGCAACCGTCGCCGACCAGCAAGGGGCCTTCCAACACCAGTCGCGCCTCGCCTCCATCACGATCGACCAATCCCGACCGCACAACCTCGCGACCGCGTCGACGATAGTGAAGGTCGATGGGCACATCATGCCTTCTGGACTCCGGGAGCACTGAGAGCTTCATCCACCCCAATACGGTAAGGCGCTGACGCCTCACGGTACACCCCATTAACCAGAAAATCTCCCTGGCCTCCGGATCCCACTCCATGACGATCCAGGGGTACCGCCACCCTCACCATCCAGACCATAGAGTTCAGTGGCTTCCGGCTCTACATCCTCCCCAACCTCTGCGCTGCCTTGCTACTCGGCCTGGACTTCCAGTGCAACCTCCAGAGTCTAACCCTGAATTTTGGCGGGCCCTTACCACCCCTTACTGTCTGCGCTCTCACGACCCTCAAGGTCGACCCTCCTACTCTGTTTGTAAACCTCACCCCACACTGCAAATCCATCGCCACCAAGAGTAGACGGTACAGTGCCCAGGACAGGACCTTCATCAGGTCTGAAGTTCAGCGGCTGCTGCGGGAAGACATCATCGAGGCCAGCAACAGCCCCTGGAGAGCCCAAGTGGTAGTTGTGAAAACTGGGGAGAAAAACAGGATGGTTGTTGACTGCAGTCAGACCATCAATCGGTACACGCAGCTCGACGTGTACCCCCTCCCTCGCATATCTGATATGGTCAATCAGATTGCACAGTACCGGGTCTTCTCCACAGTGGAACTGAAATTTGCCTACCACCAGCTCCCCATTCGCAAGGCCGTACACCGCGTTTGAAGCGGATGGCTGCCTTTACCACTTCCTTAGGGATCCCTTCGGCGTGACTAATGGGGTCTTGGTCTTCCAACGGGAGATGGACCGAATGGTTGACCAGTACGGACTGCGGGCCACCTTCCCGTACCTGGATAACGTCACCATCTGCGGCCATGACCAGCAGGACGACGACGCTAACCTTTCCAAACTTCTCAACCTAACGTACAACAAGGAGAAGTGCGTGTTCGGCATTAACCGATTAGCCATCCTCGGCTATGTGGTTCAAAATGGAGTTCTAGGGCCCGACTCCAATCACATGCGCCCCTTCATGGAACTCCCCCTTCCCCACTGCCCTCAAACGATGCCTGGGGTTCTTCTCGTACTGTGCCCAGTGGGTCCCTAACGATACGGACAAGGCCCGCCCACTCATTCACTCCAACGTTTTCTCACTGACGGCCAAGGCTCACCAGGCCTTCAACCGTATCAAGGCCGACATTGCCAAAGACACGATCGACAAGACACTCGCCTTCCAAGTCGAGAGCGATGCATCAGACGTCGCTCTGGCCGCCACCCTCAACCAGGCAAGCAGGCCCATGGCATTCTTTTCACGCACCCTCCATGCATCCGAAATCTGGCACTCCTCCGTCAAAAAGGAGGCCCAAGCCATTGTAGAAGCTGTGCGACATTGGAGGCATTACCTGGCTGGCTGGCAATTTACTCTTCTGACTGACCAACAGTCGGTTGCTTTCATGTTCAACACACAGCGGGGCAAGATCAAAAATGATACGATCTTGAGGTGCAGGATTGAGCTCTCCACATAGAACATTACAGCGCAGTACAGGCCCTTCAGCCCTCGATGTTGCGGCGTCCTGTGAAACCCCTGTAAAGTCCCTCTACGCTATTCCCTTATCGTCCATATGCCTATCCAATGACCATTTGAATGCGTTTAGTGTTGGCGAGTCCGCTACTGTTGCAGGCAGGGCATTCCACGCCCTTACTACTCTCTGAGTAAAGAACCTACCTCTGACATCTGTCCTATATCTATCTACCCTCAATTCAAAGCTATGTCCCCTCGTGCTGGACATCACCACCCGAGGAAAAAGGCTCTCAATGTCCACCCTATCTAATCCTCTGATCATCTTGTATGCCTCAATTAAGTCACCTCTTAACCTTCTTCTCTCTAACGGAAACAGCCTTAAGTCCTTCAGCCTTTCCTTATATGATCTTCCCTCCATACCAAGCAACATCCTTGTAAATCTCCTCTGTACCCTTTCCAATGTTTCCACATCCTTCCTATAATGTGGCGACCAGAACTGCACACAATACTCCAAATGCGGCCGCACCAGAGTTTTGTACAACTGTAACATGAAATGAAAATCGCTTATTGTCACGAGTAGGCTTCAATGAAGTTACTGTGAAAAGCCCCTAGTCCCCACATTCCGGCGCCTGTCCGGGGAGGCTGGTACGGGAATCGAACCGTGCTGCTGGCCTGCTTGGTCTGCTTTATAAGCCAGCGAGTTAGCCTTGTGAGCTAAACCAGCCCCTTGACATGACATCATGGCTCCGAAACTCAATTCCTCTACCAATAAAAGCTAACACACCGTACGCCTTCTTAACAACCCTCTCAACCTGGGTGGCAACTTTCAGTGATCTATGGACATGGACACCGAGATCTCTCTGCTCGACAACACTACCAAGAATCTTATCATTAGCCCAGTACTCTGTCTTCCTGTTATTCCTTCCAAAATGAATGACCTCACACTTTTCTGCATTAAACTCCATTTGCCACCTGTCAGCCCAGCTCTGCAGCTTATCTATGTCCCTCTGTAACTTGTAACGTCCTTCTGCACTGTCCACAACTCCACCGACTTTAGTGTCATCTGCAAATTTACTCACCCATCCTTCTATGCCCTCCTCCAGGTCATTTATAAAAATGACAAACAGCAGTGGCCCCAAAACAGATCCATGTACACCACATCAACTGCTTTACCCTCGTCCAGCTGTTTGGTCACCTTCTCAAAGAACTCAATGAGGTTTGTGAGGCACGACCTACCCTTCACAAAACCATGTTGACTATCTCTAATCTAATTATTCCTTTCCAGATGATTATACATCCTATCTCTTATAAACCTTTCCAAGACTTTTCCCACAACATAAGTAAGGCTCACTGGTCTATAGTTACCGGGGTTATCTCTACTCCCCTTCTTGAACAAGGGGACAACATTTGTTATCCTCCAGTCTTCTGGCACTATTCCTGTAGACAAAGATGACTTAAAGATCAAAGCCAAAGGGCGCGATTCTCCGCTGACCACGATGGGTCGGAAAATAGCGAGAGGACGTCCCCGACATTTTTCACGCCCTCCTGCTATTCTCCCCCCCCCCCCCCCCCCCACGGCCGCCCCACGACACGAATCGCTGCTCGCCGTTTTTTACGGCGAACAGCGATTCTCCCCAGGCCGATGGGCCGAGTTCCCAGGCCTTTACGGCCGTTTTTACGGCAGCAAACACACCTGCTTGCTGCCGCCGTAAAAACGGCCGCAACATGCCCGTTCTGGGCATCCAGGGCCCCGATTGACACGGCCGTGCCAAGGAGGGCATGGGCCCGCGATCGGCGCGCACCGATCGCGGGCACTGCGTCCGTAACGGACGCATTCTTTCTCCCTCCGCCGCACTGCAGGATCAGTCCGCGGGGCGGCCGAGGGAGATGACGGCCCCGCGCATGTGCGGGTTGGAGCCGTCCAACCCGCACATGCGCGGCTGACGTCATCGTGCGCTTCAGCCGGCGTAACGCTTGGCGCACGGACGTAGCGCCGGTCGCTAAGGCTGCGATGCCGTGCTTTACGGGGCCCCGCTGCTAGTCCTGCCCGGGGCACAGAATCAGGTCCCGGGAGGGGGCGCGGAGGCTGCCGTGAAACACGGCCAGTTTCACGGCTGCCTTTACGATTCGCCGCATTTGCGGAGAATCGCGCCCAAAGGCTCAGCAATCTCCTCCCTAGATTCCCAGAGAATCCTAGGATAAATCCCATACGGCCCAGGGGACTTATCTATTTTCACACTTTCCAGAATCGCTAACACCTCCTCCTCATGAACCTCAAGCCCTTCTAGTCTAGTAGCCTGTATCTCAGTATTCTCCTCTACAACATCATCTTTTTCCTGTGTGAATACAGACGAAAAATACTCATTTAGCACCTCCTATCTCCTCGGACTCCACACACAACTTCCCACGACTGTCCTTGACTGGCCCTACTCTTACCTTAGTCATTCTTTTATTCCTGATATATCTATAGAAAGCTTTAGGGTTATCCTTGATCCTACCTGCCAAAGACTTCTCATGTCCTCGCTTGGCTCTTCTTAGCTCTCTCTTAAGAGCCTTCCTAGCTAACTTGTAACTCTCAAGCGCCCTAACTGAACCATCACGTCTCATCATTACATAAGCCTCCTTCTTCCTCTTGACAAGTGTTTCAACTGCTTTAGTAACCCATGGTTCCCTCGCTCGACCACTTCCTCCCTGCCTAACAGGTACATACTTACCAAGGACACGCAGTCGCTGTTCCTTGAACATGCTCCACATTTCCATTGTGTCCATCCCCTGCAGTTTTCCTCTCCAGCCGATGCATCCTAAGTCTTGCCTCATCGCATCATAATTGCCTTTCCCCCAGATATGACTCTTGCCTTGCGGTGTATACCTACCCCGTTCTATCGCTAAAGTAAACGTAATCGAATTGTGGTCACAATCACCAAAGTGCTCACCTACCTCCAAATCTAATACCTGTCCTGGTTCATTACCTAGTACCAAATCCAATACGGCCTCGCCTCTCGTTGGCCTATCTACATACTGCATCAGGAAACCCTCTTGCACACATTGGACAAAAACAGACCCATCTAAAGAACTTGAACTATAGTGTTTCCAGTCAATATTTGGAAAGTTAAAGTCCCCCATAACAACTACCCTGTTACTTTCGCTCCTCTCCAGAATCATCTCTGGAACTTTTCAGAGGCCAATAGAAAAGCCCTAACAGGGTGACCTCTCCTTTCCCGTTTAACTCAGCCCATACTACCTCAGGATTTGAGTCCTCATCAAATGTCCTCTCAGCCACCGTAATGACTAGCAATGCCACCCCTCCCCCTCTCTTACCACCTTCCCTGAGCTTACTGAAATATCTAAACCCCGGCACCTGCAACAACCATTCCTGTCCCTGCTCTATCCATGTCTCCGAAATGGCCACAACATCGAAGTCCCAGGTACTAACCCATGCCGCAGGCTCACCCACCTTATTCCGGATGCTCCTGGCATTGAAGTAGACACACTTTAAACCACCTTCCTTCCTGCTGGTACACTCCTGCAACTTTGAAACCTTACTCATGACCTCACTAGTCTCAGCTTCTTGTGTACTGGAGCTACAATTCAGGTTCCCAGGTATTTGCTAATGCTCTTCGGGAGGGTTTAAACCCTCCCGAAGAGCATTAGCAAACCCCCCCCCCCCCCCCCCCCCAGGATATTAGTACCCCTCTGGTCCACCCTAGCTCCCTGAATTCCTGCTTTACATCCCTATCCCTACCTATGTCATTGGTACCTATGTGGACCACGACTTGGGGCTGCTCCCCCTCCCCCTTAAGGATCCCGAAAACACGATCCAAGACATTGCGGACCCTGGCACCTGGGAGACAACACACCAACACGCGAGTTTCTCTCGTTCCCACAGAATCTCCTATCTATCCCCCTAACTATGGAGTCTCCAATGACTAATGTTCTTCTCCTCTCCCCCCTTCCCTTCTGAGCAACAGGGACAGGCTCTGTGTCAGAGACCTGTACCCCATGGCTGACCCCTGGTAAGTCCCCCCCCCCCCCAACAGTATCCAAAGCGGTATACCTGTTACTAAGGGGAATGACCACAGGGGATCCCTGTACTGACTGCTTCCCCCCAGCCCCTCTCACCATCACCCATCTATCTTTATTCTTTGGCGTAACTACCTCCCTGAAGCTTCTATCTATGACCACCTCTGCCTCCTGAATGATCTGAAGTTCATCCAGCTCCAGTTCCCTAACACGGTTTTTGAGGAGTTGGGTGCACTTCCCACAGATGAAATCAGCAGGGACACTGACGGCATCCCTCTAGATAAAAAACAAGAAAAAGAAAGGAAGAGCTTACCTGATATTCCCTCAACCCCATAGGTTAGAGGAGGTGAAAGGGTGGGGGACACTCCAAGTGTAGTGTCTCGGGTTTAGCAACCGCCCGACTTGTATACAGGTACTCACCTTCCCGACAGGCCCGTGCTCCCGCCGAAAATCCGGAGGCCGCTCCCGCTGAAATGTAAGCAAATTTAAAGGCACTCACTCACCTTCCTGACGGGCCTCTGCTCCCGCCAAAAATATGGAGGCCGCTTCCATTGAAAGGTAAGCAAATTTAAAGGCACTCACTCACCTTCACATCAGGCCCCTGCTCCCACCGAAAATCGAGAGGTTGCTCCCGCTGAAAGGTAAGCAAATTTAAAGGCACTCACTCACCTTCACGACAGGCCCCTGCTCCCGCCGAAAATCCGGAGGCCGCTCCCGCTTCCCAACGACCGCGGTTGTTTTTTTTGGTTAGAGGAGGGGGCAGGGGGGGAAACACTGAGGAAGTGTTTCGGGTTTAACTGTCACTTGACAACTGCCCCTCCACAAATCACCTTTAAATTACGCTGACCGCACTGCACGTATGCAAACTTCCCCAGAACAGCCAATCAGTAGCTCCGCTGTACTGCCCTCTGCTGGATGCTTGCCTTCACTTGAACACCTCGGTCTCTTGCACAGGTACACCTTAAAATTACGCTGACGGCACTGCACATATGCAAATTTCCCCGGAACAGCCAATCAGTAGCTCCGCTGTACTGCCCTCTGCTTGCCTTCACTTGAACACCTTGGGTCTCTTGCACAGGTACACCTTAAAATTACGTTGACCGCACCGCACGTATGCAAATTTCCCCGGAACAGCCAATCAGTAGTTCCACTCTACTGCCCTCTGCTGGATTACCACCTACAATTACGAGATTTTGTGTCACCCTGGTAAGCTCAACAAGCCCCCCCGATGCCCTATTCCGAGGTACATGTGCCAGTGCACAAGTGGACCGACTCCGGACCCTGCACGACGATCTGTCACCCAGGGGAGCACCCGTTGTGGTGAGCCATTCACACATGGCTACGTAAGGCTGTTGTACATATGTTCACTATTGTTCTACTGTTCTATTACTATCATTATCTCCACTGTTGTATATACTTACTGTTATTGCTGTTCTGTTATTGGTTGTTGCTTTTCTATGTTCTATAACTGTAACATTATATTCTGCAGTATCTCCTTCCTTCCATATGTACGGTATGTATTGTTTGTACAGCATGCAAGAAACAATACTTTTCACTGTATATTAATACATGTGACAATAATAAATCAAATAATTTAATGCTTGAACCATTATAATCTCTCAGATATTTTGTGATTCCTTCTAACTGGCTGAATTTTAAAAATCAGTCATACTGATTAAATTGGATTTGGCACCCGTGTCTAACGTCATCGTACCATATCAAGTGGTAGCAGCCATTTATCCTCATCAACCGCAATTATTTTTTAAGTGCTGGAGAATTTTTTGATGTCTCCAATAAATTATTCTTCTCTGTTATTATTCCAAGAACCAATGTTTTGTCACTGGAGACTGTCTTCCACTGTGCTGACTGATCTGGGGTTGAGCTTAGAGTAACAATTCTGAGCAAAGTGATTTTTTTTCCCTTTGCAACTGGAACAAAATGTATCAATTCAGGGCGCTCCGTTGATTTGTGTCTTTGACCACATCTTTTACACAGAAATGCTTCATCCTGATCTTTAACCCGTTTGTTGCTGCTCGAGGAGTTACAGGAACTTTCCTGCCTTTTTTTGGAAGTATTGCCTTTTTGGAAAAAGGGCGGCAACCGGAGTGCTTTCTTCCAAGAAGACCCCGCCATTACAGAGAAACATTTTAGAATGCTGTGTTTTTAGCTCGTGAACCTGTTGTTCCAAGGACAGCTCCAATTCCCTCAGCTTATTTTCATTTACATCAAACACAATCTGGTCCCAAATCATGGAAGATTCCAACCCAGAAAAACTACAGGTTTTAGCTTTTAACTCTAAATCAGTGATGGAATGATCTGTAAATGTGATCTAAAAATGATCTCTTCTGTAAATGTGATCTAAACACATAGTGTTCATGAATTTCCTTCTTTCTGGGAGTACAATGTGCAACAAACCTTTGTTAAAATCTTTACTATCTTCATCTTAGCAAATTTAAACATATGAAACACAGCAATTCCTTCGGGCTCTGCCGTTGTTATGAGCATCACTACCTTATGTGATTAATCTCCTGAATTTACTGCAGTAATAAATGGGTTAAGTTGTTTAAACACATGCCAGTTGCTGTCCAGATTATCATGAAATCTAACTCATTGGTGGCTTCAACGACTTGTTACTTCGGCCAGTCTGTAAAATTTTCAAATCTCTGTGGACCTTGTGGCAGGCTTTTTCCCCCCTCAGTGCTTAATACCATCTAGCTCTGGCACCATCTAGGTTTTGTTGGATGGCCTGATTTATATTACAATAACATTTGTAGCTAAAGCTATAAACGATTTAACATTAACCATGGAACAACTATATACAAAACAGATGAATAACTACAAACATGCACAAGCAACTTCTCTCCCCAGCTTCCCAATCAGTCATAGGTCACATGATACATTCACATATACTGAAACTCTTTTGGTCAGTCGGTGAATTATAACATAACATTTAAAATGGAGATGAGGTGGCATCCTCCCCCCCCCCCCCCCCCCCCCGGCGAGTGTCACAATTCTTTAGAACACTTTCTGAAAAGGTAGTGGAAGCAGTCTTTGAACATTTTTAAGGTAGAGGGGGATGGATTCTTGGTCGGCAAGGGGGTAATAGGTTATTGGGGGTAGACGGATTGGCAGATTCAAGGTTACTGTCACATCAGCCATGATCTTATTAAATGGCGGAGCAGCTTGAGGGCTGAATGGTCTACTCCTGCTCCTTGAAGTCAGAGACAGACCCCAAACTCCAGCATTCTCGCTAACTCTTTGGCATTCCATAAAACCTACTTCTTTAACTAAGCTTTAATCATATCTGAATATCACCATTAGCTGAATGCTAATTACGGTTTGGTTCCCACTCATGCTCCTTGCCACATTTCGCTCCATTAAAGTTGCTATATTGTTGCAAGTTGCGCATTTTAACTCTCCCGTGACTCAATCATTTTGCAACTGAATGAAGGTGCAGAATCCCAGAAACAGTAGCTCCTTGTCCTTGGTCAGACTCATTTACATCCACCACCTGCAACTACTGTTCCAAGTCCCAGAATTGTTTCATTTTGGTTTACAATGTGTGCATACCTACCTTCAAGATGGTTAGATCAGACATTCGGCAGCATGTGATGTCTGGAACACTTGTGTACTGGGGTCTCTCATTACACTGCTCCTCCAGGCACTTGGCAGTATCGTTCAAATAAAACCAAGGTCCTGGTCAGATTCGTCATGGTAAGGTGAAATGGATGGGGTGAAAACGGAGGAGGGAGGATGTACTGGAAATGCTGGCTATTCTCAGATTGGATAAGTCATGGTTTACATCCCTAATTTCTGAAAGAACTGGTGATAGAGACAGCGAATGGCCTTGCCATAATCTTCCAACATTCAAATGCAACACCCAAGAAAAGGTGCAAGCCGGTTACTTTATCAGTAGTAGGTAAAGGTTTAAGAAACAAGAAAAAAAAAACAGGCATTTGTTTAGATTTGTGTTATTTAAGGAGGCAGCATGGATTTGTAAAAGGTCAATTGTGCTGGAATAATCAAAAGAGGGAGAGGACCTTAAGAGTTTATTGCGAATAAGAGATTGGCCAATTTTTCTGTGAATTCGAGAACATGGCAGCATAAAGGTAATTTCCTTCAACAGTTCAGCAAACAATATTATCCAAACTCAACACCAAAGTTTTACAAGACAGGAAAGTGATTGAATTAAGATACTTGATCAAGGGTTGACTGCCAATGCTTAAGATTGCAGTCAGCAGAGTACACTGGGCAGTAAAATAGACAAGACACCCCCCACAATCACACCCTCCCCAGGAAAACTAAGAAATACACCATACAACAGAGGGCAGCCAGACCCACCACAATTTCCTCAAGTCCAATTCCCAAGGCTCTACTCAATTAGCTGATTTCTAAGCTAGAGAGTGGCCTTAGCAGAAGTGAGGAGAGAATAATCTTGTTCCTAATCACTCACACACCACTGCTGCTAAGAGGGTGTAGCAATTTGAGCACTGAGTTCAGTTGTGGTGTCCCTTGATAGCATGGCGTACTCTTTTACTTCTGGCCCATGCATCAAGCACTGGAGTAAGACGTAGCAACTCCCTCCTATTGTCTGCACTTAAGAAGATAAATGGTTAGTGTTTCTACAAATTAACAAATATTCAGTCTCCAAAGTTAAAGGAATACTTTTTAATTTTTCTGTAACCATCCATCCAAATACATGATCCCTTGATTACAAGTCAGCTGTTACCCACTAATTCCAGCAAGTGTTCTGTGCATTTAAAATAATGTGATAAATGCACAGGTCCTTCAAACACAGCCCAGTGCAGCTGTTAAATCAGTAACTGGGACATAGTCAGATGTGTTGTATAAAAGTGCGAGGTTTGGCACGTGTCTGTTCACACCATTACCAGGCGAAAGATCTATTGAAATTTCTCTTCATGCCTCTGCCGTTCTGACTCCTGTTGAATCCTCCTCCTCTGTTGAAGGAATGCTTCCTGAATCTGGACCCTCCATCCCATCTTTGATCCTCCAGTTCTGGTAACTTAGTCGCTACAGTGAGCTGCCAGCGACGAGTGTCATGCCAGCTTCCCTGTAAACAACACAACAAGGTTAATATATGGATATTCACTAGTGTTATGGGCCAGGGGTAGAAACTCCAGTGTATTATGAAGTTCATCTGACCTACAACCTTTAAGTTGAATTTGGCTAGGATGAGCACAAAAGCCTCGACTGCAGGTTCGATTCATCAGACTTCCCAGACACTTTAATCAAAATAAGGTTCATTCTAAGAATGTAGTTAACGTGTATAAACACAGCAAGAATTTCCATCAATTACAAAAAAAGACACCACACAGCTACAGTAATCTATCTACAACACACTTAATGAATTCTCCCTTAGTTGTCAATTCAATAACAAAATCCAATTAAACCAAAACCCCTTTTCGAGGGCGTGGCCCAACACGCTGTATTCTCACTTGAATGGGACTGGTCCTGTCCCTGAGATTCTGATCCAGTTTCAACCAGCAGTTTCAAATTCCTTCCAGAAAGCAACTATTAAAAAAATTACCAAGGCAGTTTGCCACACCCACTGTGCTTTTCATTGGCTTTTAAAATGAAAACAGAGAAAACACTTCTTTCTCCTTCTGCAGTCCAAAGCAGTCAAACTGAAACGGGAACTCACAGCATCAACCCAATCTGCTACAAGTCACATGATAAGAGACTAAACCTTTCTTAAAGGGACACTCACATGACACTAGGGACAGTACCCTGCTTGGGCCAGAGATACCAGGAAAATCTAATTTTTAATGGGACAGTTACAGTATTGAAAGGATTTACTTCAATGGAGCGTTAAGGTATGAGAGAAATGAGGTTTGACCAGCCTTTTCCTGTTTTGTGGAGAAGAATCTGCCAGGAGAGAAATGCTGAGGCACATTGCTTAATGATAATTGTGTCAATAGAAAACTACAAATCAACAATTAACATACAGAAAGATGAATGTACCTTCAAGACTTCCAGAGAATCTTCAGGAATATCGAAACACACACCCTAAACAAGGAGATTCATAGTTAGCCCATTCCATCACACTGAGCAGGTGGGACATTTATGCAAGATGACAGTTTAAATTTGGCTGCTTCTGCATTCTGAAAGAATGCCAGAGCTGAGTAAATTTTCCAATTAAACTTACGCCTAAAATTAATATTACAATTTTTGAAAGCCTAAGGCGAGCTCAGGGAGGACAGAAACCTCCCGTGGAGCAAAAGGGCAAAAGCTCGCTTGATCTTAATTTTTGAAAGCAGTAGAGGTTTATTCAAAAGGTTGAACATACGACACAAATTTTAATGGTAACGGAAAACCACCCAAATCTCAGAACTGGTAATACAAGGACAAATAGGGCAAATATCAGCCAGGGTCGGATTGATAAATCTTGGGAGATAAACATATGGGGAATGCAGCAGAAAGCCCAGTCTATGCAGTTGCCTTCCAGCACCTGGAAAAGTCCCATTTTAGCCCTGATTTGGGAAGCATGTTAAAATTGTCATCCACATGCAGTCACTAAGCACTGTACTGGGCTCATGTCTGAGATTTACCTTAAAGTGCCAAGACACAGACATCCGGTTGCGGCATGTAGGTGGAGGTTGCATGTTTGGTGGCTCCTGCCAGAGTAGTCTTTTTTCCACTCTTTGCAACCGGTTTTGTGAATTTTTTTTGTGAGAAGCTTTGGGTTGGTCTGACGCATTTATATGACAAAAATCGGAAAAAAGAATCCAGGGAATAAGG
Organism: Scyliorhinus canicula; assembly: GCF_902713615.1. Lineage (NCBI taxonomy): Eukaryota > Metazoa > Chordata > Chondrichthyes > Carcharhiniformes > Scyliorhinidae > Scyliorhinus > Scyliorhinus canicula. The sequence goes on from NC_052161.1 coordinate 81,462,573, forward strand.
CAGTGAATGAAAGTCCACCACCAAGCGTGGCAAGAAGTGCTGCAGGTATAAAGATAGCGGGTGGAAGGAGGCCACCTGGTGGAAAAGATGGCTGAAGTGATGGCTGGGGAATTTGTGGGGTTGATCTCAAAATATTTTGAAAGGCATCAGACGGAGTGGGTGGGTGAGACCCTTGCCCCAATGAGAGGAGTTGATGAAGACTGGACAACGGTGAGGGAGCAAGGAAAGAAAATGAAGTGGGTGGAGGAGGCATTGTCACGGCCTAGTGACCAGATCACCTCAATGAGTAAGGAGCTGCAGAAGGTGGCAGAGACGAACAGAGAGCTCAGAGCCCAAGTAGAAGACGTGGAGAACAGGTTATGAATGGGCAGCACAGGGGCACAGTGGTTAGCATTGCTGCCTACGGCGCTGAGGATCCGGGTTCGAATCCCGGCCCTGGGTCACTGTCCGTGAGGAGTTTGCACATTCTCCCCGTGTCTGGGTGGGTCTCACCCCCACAACCCAAAGATGTGTAGGATAGGTGGGTTGGCCACGCTAAATTGCCCCTTAATTGGAAAAACTAATTGGGTACTCTAAATTTAAAAAAAAAAATGCATGGGCAGCACGATAGCATAGTGGTTAGCATTGTCGCTTCACAGCGCCAGTGTCCAAGGTTCGATTCCCAGCTTGGGTCACTGTCTGTGCGGAGTCTGCACGTTCTCCTCATGTCTGCGTGGGTTTCCTCCGGGTGCTTCGGTTTCCTCCCACAGTCCAAAGACGTGCAGGTTAGGTGGATTGGCCATGCAAAATTGCCATTAGTATCTAAAGGGGTTTCATAGAATTTACAGTGCAGAAGGAGGCCATTCGGCCCATCGAGTCTGCACTCTTGGAAAGAGCACCCTACCCAAGCCCATACCTCCACCCTATCCCCATAACCCAGTAACCCCACCTAACACCAAGGGCAATTTGGACCCTAAGGGCAATTTAGCATGGCCAATCCACCTAACCTGCACATCTTTGGACTGTGGAAGGAAAGTCCACCACCAGGAAAGTCTCCACCACCAGAGGAAACCCACGCACACACGGGGAGAACGTGCAGACTCCACGTCCAGGGGCTGTTTAGCACACTGGGCTAAATCGCTGGCTTTGAAAGCAGACCCAGGCAGGCCAGCAGCATGGTTCGATTCCCGTAACAGCCTCCCCGAACAGGCGCCGGAATGTGGCGACTAGGGGCTTTTCACAGTAACTTCATTGAAGCCTACTTGTGACAATAAGCGATTTTCATTTCATTTCATTTCACAGAGACAGTAACCCAAGCCGGGAATCGAACCTGGAGCTGTGAAGCATTTGTGCTAACCACTATGCTACCGTGCTGCCCTTGCAACCGGGTTGCATGGGGTTACTGGGTTACGGGTATGGGACGGAGTTGTGGGCTTAAGTGGGGTGCTCTTTCCAAGGGCCGGTGCAGGCTTGATGGGCCAAATGGCCTTTTCTGCACTGTAAATTCTATGTTTTATGAATGTGAAATTTAAGGATCACGGATGTGCCTGAGGGGGTGGAGGCCGGAGTAATTCACCGAGATACTGGCGAAGTTGTATGGGATGGGGAGGATCCCTCCCAGTACGAATTGGACAGGGCCTACCCGTCGCTCTGGCCGAAACGGAGGACAAACGAACTGCTGAGAGCTGTGATTGTCTGCTTTCACAGTTTCCAAATGAAGGAGAAGGTGCAGAGGTGGGCAGAGCAGATGGGGTGGGATGGAAATAGTATATACCGAGACTTTTTATAAAATGAGTTTGGAGTACCCAATTAATTTTCTCCAATTAAGGGGCAATTTAGCGTGGCCAATCCACCTACCCTGCACATTTGTGGGGATGAAACCCACGCAAACACAGGGAGAAGAACTGGGAGAGAATCTGGGACCTCGGCGCTGTGAGGCAACAATATACCGGGACTTGACAACGGAGCTGGCAAGGAGACAGGTGGCTTTCGGTCGGCTAAGGTGGTGTTGTATAAACGTAATGTGCGGTTTGGTGTAGTCTACCCGGCGAAGCTAAGAGTCTCACACAATGGCAGTGACTACGACTGCGTGATGGTGGCAGAGACGTTTGTGAAGGCAGAAGGGCTGGGAATGGACAGAACTTGGATTTTGATGTTTTTTTCCTTTGTGTATTTTCCCGTTACGGCGGGTATAGTCAACTGTTTTGTGTAACACGTTTGGGTGGGGATTTATGGTTATTTTGGTTTGGGGGTTTAATTGGAGGTGGGTATCCCCGATGGTGGATAGGTCGCAGCCACGCTCGCTGGTCCCTTCGGGTCGCAAAAGTGTTGGCTGGGTTCATGAAGAAGATGGGAGGGGCAGATCCATGAAGGTTTTTACATCCGCGGGATAGGGAGTATCCGTTTTTTCACCGGTGCATGAAGTGTATTCAAGGATTTACTTTTTTGTGGTGCGGAAGGCGCTGCTAGCTGGATTTAAAAAGGCAGAGTATTCGGCGATCGCTTGTTTCTGATGGCACTTTCCTCCTTGTTGGACCATACCCTGCACTGGGTGGATGTGGTCTTGGGAGAAGGGTTCAGCTCAGAGGTCGGCGTGGAGGTTGGATGTGGATTTGTTGACAGACCCAAATTTTTGCATTAAGATGGGGAAAGTCATTGAGGACATCAACCAAAATGGGGGAAGTTTCGTCATTGGTGGTTTGGGAGGAATGGCAGTGGTTGATAGATTTTGCAGGTACCGGAGCCAGGACTGTTGGTGAGGAGGAAGGAGTTGCAGGCTAAGTTTGATCTTCTAGCCATCGGGAGGGCGATTCGACAGTTAAAGTGAGCGAGGAGGGTCGTTTAGGAGTATGGTGAGGACAGTTGATTGTTAGTGGGCAGCAGCATGTGAGATTGTGCGGATTAGGGATGGAACAGGTGGGTTGGTGAATAAGGTGCGTGAGGACTTTTATAGTGGTTTGTATAAATTGGAGCCTCTGGAACATGCGTCGGAGATGGAATTTCTGGAGTGTCCAGAGGCGGGAGAGGAAGAGAGGGCCACATTGGAGGAACCAATGGGGGCAGAGGAAGTGCAGGCAGCAATATGAAATGCAGCCAGGGCAAGTCACCGGGGCAGGATGTGGAATTTTATGAAACATTTAATGATAAGTTGGCACCACTGATGGTGGAAATGTTTGAAGACGCGATGGTAAGAGGAGTATTTCTGAAGACAATGAGACAGGCACCCATCTCATTACTACTCCAAAAGGTGAAGATCCAGTAGGGAGCAGCCCATTTCTTGCCTGAATGTGGATGCTAAGATATTGGGCGAGGTGTTGGGGGTGAGGCTGGAGCATTGTCAAGGGCAGGTAGCTGCCGTCGAATGTGCGATGGCTGAAAGTGATGCTTAAGGGAGCAGGCGGTGGCATTAGATGCGGAAGAGTTTGACAGAGTGGAGTTATTGGTTTACGATGCTGGAGAAGTTTGGGATTGGGCCTAAGTTTGTGGCATGGATGAAATTGTTATACAAAGGATCGGACAGCATGTGTGTGGACGAACGTTATGAATTCGGGGTGCTTTCCACTATTTCCGGAAACAAAGCAGGGATGCCCCATGTCCCCCCTTCTGTTTGCGTTGGCGATTAGGCCCTTGGCCTATGGAAGGGGAGGGGTTGCTGGAACACAGGGTGCCTCTGCACACGGACAATCTGCTGCTATACATCACGGACCCAGACTCAGTGAGGGACATAATGGGGACGCTAAGGAAATTTGGGGCATTTTCGGGATACAAGTTAAATTTAGGGAAGAGCGAATATTTTGTGGTGTCTTCTCCAGGTGCACGGGTGGGAGTAAGAGGGTTGCCATTCTGGGTAGCGACAACTCATTGTATATATTTTAGGGGTGCAGATGGCGCGGGACTGGCCCTTCCGAACTTGCTACACTATTACTGGGCAGCGATGCAGAGAAGGTGCAGGGCTAGAGTAGAGAAAGGAGGCTTTGTGGGTTTGGACGTAGATGGGTTCTTGTAAAGGGTCAGGGTTGCGGGTGCTGGCAACGGCACCGCCACCATTCGTCCCAGGGAAGTACTTGGGCAGTTCTGTGATGGCAGCTACACTGAAGGCTTGGGAGAAATTCCGACAGCACTTCCAAGTTTGGGGAAGGTTCGAGGGTGATGCCGAAGTGGGAATCATGGGGTTGAGCCAGGGAGGATGGATGCAGAGTTCTGGGGATGGGAGGAAAAAGGGGTGAAAGAGATGAAGGTTTTGAGGATGGTTCGTAAGCTTGGAAGAGTTGGGGGTGAAGAACGGGCTCCAGCGGGAGTAGGACTTCATGTGCATACAGGAGTGGAATTTTCCTGAAGTTTCTGATGGCACTTTCCTCCTTGTTGTTGGAGGAGGTGCTGTCAGTGGGCAGGCGGTGGGGTGGGGTGTGGGATGGGATTGTTGCAATGATCTACGGTAGGATTATGGAGAAGGACATGGAGTCCATGGGAGGGATTGAGGCAAATTGGGAGGAAGAGTTGGGAATGGGGCTGGAGGAAGGACTATGGTGTGAAAGATTAACGCCTCGGCCTCGTGTGCATTCAATTAAAAGTGGTGCACAGAGTGCACTTAACAAAGGGGAGGATGAGCCGGCTGTTTGAGGGGGTAGAAGATAGCGAGTGGTGTGGGAGGGGCTCAGCCAATCGTGTTCATATGTTGGAGTAATTTCAGGGGTCACTTTTCAGCACCATGTCTGAGGTCTTGCAAGTGGATTTGGAGCCGGGTCACCTGGAGACCATATTCGGGTGTCAGACCTGCTGGAGCTGCAGAGGCAGATGTTTTAACCTTCGCCTCATTGATTGCTCAGAAGCGGGTTCTGTTGGGGTGAAGGTCATCTTCTCCAGCCTGTGCCTCGGCGTGGCTGGGAGATCTATTGGAGTTCCTGTATTTGGAGAAGGTGAAATTTACTCTGAAAGGGGCAGGTGAGAGGTTCCATCACAGTTGGGGTTTGTTTATCTTACATTTTGGAGAATCTGTTTGCTGTCAAGGGCTGAAAGGACAGCTGGGAGAGGCAGTGGAAAACAAAGTGAAGAGGATGAGATTCCTAAAGGGTAAATGGCATGTTGGGGGTGAAGATGGCAGTGGCGTTGGGTTTGTAGTTCCAAAAATGTTAAACATTTGAATTAAAATACTTTGAACAGAAACAGTCCTTTCCAAAGGTCCAGGCCCCTGAAATTAAATCAGGACAGATTCTATACGTAATAGAAGAACTGAACTGCTTGGCCATTTTTCCATTTTCTGGATACAGGGAATTGTGCGCGGAAGTGGACATAGGTAGGTGCACTCTCGAAGGGTCAGTGCAGACTCGATCGGCTGATTGGCCTCAATCTGTACTGTAGGGAGTCAACGACGCTTGGTCCAGCTTGTAGCTATAGATTTCAAGAGTACAACAGTGTCACATTACCTGTACATTGCCAACATACCATTTTACCCTTCAGGAACCGCATCCTCTTCACTTTGTTTTCCACTGCCTCTCCCAGCTGTTCTTTTAGCCCTTGCCAAGCATAACTGATACTGTGCAGCTCTGTTGAACAAGCCAACACCATTGTTGTATATCCCTGAGACAGAATGTGTGTGTTAATCTTCAAGTTAATGAAGGTAAACAAACATAGCGACACACATCAAATACGAGCAAACAATCATTTTTGGTTTGAATATGTCAGAAATAGGTTGGAATTTTATTCAAGATAGTTTCTCATTTTGGATTTTCAAAAGACTTTTGATAAGGCACCATATGATAGACCATATGAGGTCAGAGTGCACACAGTCACAGCACAGGAAACAGAATGGATTGCAAATTGTCGAAAACAAATACAGAAATTGAGGTTGTTAAAGGTTTTCAAATGTTAAAGTTTGTCAAACTAGTGATAGGTGGTTACAAGGGTTGGTACTGGGACCAGCAGTGTTCACCATTTGCATAAATGATTTGGGAATTGGCAGCATGGTGGCGCAGTGGGTTAGCCCTGCTGTCTCACAGCGCCGAGGTCCCAGGTTCGATCCCGGCTCTGGGTCATTGTCCGTGTGGAGTTTGCACATTCTCTCTGTGCTTGCGTGGGTTTCGCCCCCACAACCCAAAGATGTGCGGTTAGGTGGATTGGCCACACTAAATTGCTCCTTAATTGGAAAAATTAATTGGGTACTCTAAATTTATAAATAAATAAATAAATAAATAATTTGGGAATCCGAAGTGCAAACAAGATCAACATTTGGTTAGAAGTATAATTAATATTGAAGAAAACCCTGACAAAATACATGAGATTAACAAAAATGCAGAATGGATAATAGATTTTAGTATAGGGTGAGCATGAGGTGGTACATTTTTATAGGTGGAATAAGGGGGTAATTTGCATCACAAAATATTGATGGAAATTGGCAACACTAGAAAAAATAAAAACAGTGGTACTGGGGTTCATTTGTATGAGAGACAGAAGTCAAAAGAAAAAACAAAGTGTTAGAAAATCTCTGCCTATTTGACTTCTTCAGAACTGGACTCGAAATGTTGACTCTTTCTCTTTCACAGCATTTTCTGTTTATTCAAAGAAAACAAGTGTGTCACACTTGTATAGAACTTTGCTTACTCCATTCTTTGGTGTAGTGAGCACACAGTTTAGGTCTCCATGCAATGTAATGCTGTAAAAAGGACATGGAAGCATTGGAGCAGGTACAAAAATGATTTCCAGGAATGGTATTACATAGATAGAACAGTACAGCACAGAACAGGCCCTTCGGCCCTCAATGTTGTGCCGAGCCATGATCACCCTACTCAAACCCACGTATCCACCCTATACCCGTAACCCAACAACCCCCCCCCATAACCTTACTTTTATTAGGACACTACGGGCAATTTAGCATGGCCAATCCACCTAACCCGCACATCTTTGGACTGTGGGAGGAAACCGGAGCACCCGGAGGAAACCCACGCACACAGGGGGAGGACGTGCAGACTCCACACAGACAGTGACCCAGCCGGGAATCGAACCTGGGACCCTGGAGCTGTGAAGCATTTATGCTAACCACCATGCTACCCTGCTGCCCCCTAATCATTAATCATTAATCTAGTATTAGATTAGTATTAGTCTAGTATTAGAACTAAAACATTCTGCCCATCAGGAAAAATTGAACAAGGATAGATATGCTTATAAGTAGAAATGAACGAAAATGGCAGAAGGGTTCACAGTGAGAACAAAGAGCAGCATGGATCAGTTGTAAAACCTTATCTCCTCTCGGAAGGAGCGATCACAATATGGTGGAATTTAAAATACAGATGGAGGGTGAGAAAGTAAAATCAAATACTAGTGTTTTGTGTTTAAACAAAGGAGATTACAAGGGGATGAGAGAAGAACTAGCTAAGGTAGACTGGGAGCTAAGACTTTATGGTGGAACAGTTGAGGAACAGTGGAGAACCTTCCAAGCGATTTTTCACAGTGCTCAGCAAAGGTTTATACCAACAAAAAGGAAGGACGGAAGAAAGAGGGAAAATCGACCGTGGATATCTAAGGAAATAAGGGAGAGTATCAAATTGAAGGAAAAAGCATATAAAGTGGCAAAGATTGCTGGGAGATTAGAGGACTGGGAAATTTTTAGGAGGCAACAGAAAGCTACTAAAAAAGCTATAAAGAAGAGTAAGATAGAGTATGAAGGTAAACTTGCTCAGAATATAAAAACAGACAGTAAAAGTTTTTACAAATATATAAGACAAAAAAGAGTGGCTAAGGTAAATATTGGTCCTTTAGAGGATGAGAAGGGAGTTTTAATAATGGGAAATGAGGAAATGGCTGAGGAACTGAACAGGTTTTTTGGGTCGGTCTTCACAGTGGAAGACACAAATAACATGCCAGCGACTGATAGAAATGAGGCTATGACAGGTGAGGACCTTGAGAGGATTGTTATCACTAAGGAGGGAGTGATGGGCAAGCTAATGGGGCTAAAGGTAGACAAGTCTCCTGGCCCTGATGGAATGCATCCCAGAGTGCTAAAAGAGATGGCTAGGGAAATTGCAGATGCACTAGTGATAATTTACCGAAATTCACTAGACTCTGGGGTGGTCCCGGTGGATTGGAAATTAGCAAACGTGGCGCACTGTTTAAAAAAGGAGGTAGGCAGAAAGCAGGAAATTATAGGCCAGTGAGCTTAACTTCGGTAATAGGGAAGATGCTGGAATCTATCATCAAGGAAGAAATAGCGAGGCATCTGGATAGAAATTGTCCCATTGGGCAGACGCAGCATGGGTTCGTTAAAGGCAGGTCATGCCTAACTAATTTAGTGGAATTTTTTGAGGACATTACCAGTGCAGTAGATAACGGGGAGCCGATGGATGTGGTATATCTGGATTTCCAGAAAGCCTTTGACAAGGTGCCACACAAAAGGTTGCTGCATAAGATAAAGATGCATGGCATTAAGGGTAAAGTAGTAGCATGGATAGAGGATTGGTTAATTAATAGAAAGCAAAGAGTTGGGATAAATGGGTGTTTCTCTGGTTGGCAATCAGTAGCTAGTGGTGTCCCTCAGGGATCCGTGTTGGGCCCACAATTGTTCACAATTTACATAGATGATTTGGAGTTGGGGACCAAGGGCAATGTGTCCAAGTTTGCAGATGACACTAAGATGAGTGGTAAAGCGAAAAGTGCAGAGGATACTGGAAGTCTGCAGAGGGATTTGGATAGGTTAAGTGAATGGGCTCGGGTCTGGCAGATGGAATACAATGTTGACAAATGTGAGGTTATCCATTTTGGTAGGAATAACAGCAAATGGGATTATTATTTAAACGATAAAATATTAAAGCATGCCGCTGTTCAGAGAGACTTGGGTGTGCTAGTGCATGAGTCACAGAAGGTTGGTTTACAAGTGCAACAGGTGATTAAGAAGGCAAATGGAATTTTGTTCTTCATTGCTAGAGGGATGGAGTTCAAGACTAGGGAGGTTATGTTGCAATTGTATAAGGTGTTAGTGCGGCCACACCTGGAGTATTGTGTTCAGTTTTGGTCTCCTTACTTGAGAAAGGACGTACTGGCGCTGGAGGGTGTGCAGAGGAGATTCACTAGGTTAATCCCAGAGCTGAAGGGATTGGATTATGAGGAGAGGTTGAGTAGACTGGGACTGTACTCGTTGGAATTTAGAAGGATGAGGGGGGGGATCTTATAGAAACATTTAAAATTATGAAGGGAATAGATAGGATAGATGCGGGCAGGTTGTTTCCACTGGCGGGTGACAGCAGAACTAGGGGACATAGCCTCAAAATAAGGGGAAGTAGATTTAGGACTGAGTTTAGGAGGAACTTCTTCACCCAAAGGGTTGTGAATCTATGGAATTCCTTGCCCAGTGAAGCAGTTGAGGCTCCTTCATTACATGTTTTTAAAGGTAAAGATAGATAGTTTTTTGAAGAATAAAGGGATTAAAGGTTATGGTGTTCGGGCCGGAAAGTGGAGCTGAGTCCACAAAAGATCAGCCATGATCTAATTGAATGGCGGAGCAGGCTCGAGGGGCCAGATGGCCTACTCCTGCTCCTAGTTCTTATGTTCTTATTTAATTTCATTGATGTAACATCACATGTAATTTTCAGTTTCAACATTAATGAGTTTATCTCACAGTGAGTAGACATAATGACCGAAGCTAAGCAAGGATCAGCAAGAGGTGGCCTTCCACTGCAGGGTCATGGTGCAGTGCAGGAACCAGTGGGATTAGTTTGCGATTACAGAGTTGTGGAGAGCTTGTGGATAGATCAAAGCCCAGCAACATATTTAGGCGAAGGACTGGAGTTGAAATCGGCTTTATATTCTTCTTTCCTAGTCTTGTGGTGTGATAGGGGCAGTGACACACCCTGATGACAGCCCCTAAGTGAGACAACCATCTCCAATATAGCTGTGTGATTAATGAACCTGTTACCATGCCCTGAAGGAGCTGTTTGCCACAGTGAGGAATGAGCTTCATGCAGCTGCAGTAATGCTTACCGCATCGGAGTTAAGAAGGGAACGCTGTTCAATGCTCCGTGCCCCAGAGATGTGTGCCAATGCAGCAGCCAACGCCTCCGATGCTCCTCGCTGCTCAATCAAGTTTTCTGCAGCGGAACGGAAACGTTCAATTGCTGCTGCCGGAATGGAATCCATACACCTTTCAAACACAAAGACAAAACACTTGGCTAGTGGATCTCACTGATTCTGACTCTAGTTTTCTTACTCATTCACTAATCAATACTTTACCCCAGTGGAGTCCCACTTCTCCACCACCCACGAAAAACCCATTTCCCCAAAACTAGTCATTTACTTTTTTTGTATTAAAGCTTTTTGTCTTGCAGTCACATTGTATGTAAATGAATACACACTGTGCCGGTTTCAGCTAAACCAAGCAATGATAGCCATTCACTGGTTTATTCCTCAGCGCAAGATCTTACCCAGAGTCAAGGTCCTGGTTTAAATTTTCAAACAATGCTATGCTCGGCAGTTAACTATCAGTTGCAATTAACTGGTGCAATCTCCATGGCAATGCCGCTACCAAACAGAGTTCACTTAGCAATCAATACTCTCTTCTCAAACTGCTGTCAGGGCCCTTCCTATTAATTCCCTTATTTCTCCTTTCTTTACTTTTGTTGTTACTATTTTTATCCATGGATGCTTAATGGACATATAGAGCAGGGGAAATGTGGAACTCAAAAGTTATAACATTGTACACTGTGCTAGCATTGGACAGCAGAACTCAGAATTTTCAGCACCTAGGAGATCGTTGGGACTCAGTTCGATTGGTTGGCTGGTAGGCTAAAGGTCACATTCTGTTGGTAAAAGGCAGTGATTGGGTCCTGCCTGAGTGGGCTGATTTTCAAAGAGCCAGTTTGAATCCTGCAGTTTGAATAGGGAAGCATCTGCTCTCTCTCCCTTGTTCGCTCCAGAAAAACTGCTGTATTTCTGAAACTGCAGAGACAGAATTAATGTACAGTGAAACCCCCAAATTGAAAGCTTAAATTTAAGTAAGGTCATAGAATTTACAGTGCAGAAGGAGGCCATTCGGCCCATCGAGTCTGCACCGGCCCTTGGAAAGAGCACCCTACTTAACCCACATCTCTACCCTGTCCCCGTAACCCCACCTAGCTTTTTGGACACTTAGGGCAATTTATCATGGCCAATGCAACTAACCTGCACGTCTTTGGACTGTGGGAGGAATCCGGAGGAAACCCACGCAGACAAGGGGGGAACGTGCAGACTCCGCACCGACAGTGACCCAAGCCAGGAATCGCACCTGGGACCCTGGTGCTGTGAAGCAACTGTGCTAACCACTATGCTACCGTGCTGCCCGTTGTCATTTGGCATGCTTGGTTTCATTGATAAGAATATTCAATACAGGGGTTGGGACGTCTTGTACAAGACATTAGTAAGGCCACACCTGGAATGCCATGTACAGTTCTGGTCACCCTATTATAGAAAGGACATTATTAAACGAGAAAGAGTGCAGAAAAGATTTACTAGGATGCTACCGGACTTGATGGTTTGAGTTGAGAGGTTGGAAAGACTGGGACGTTTTCCCCTGGAGCATAGAAGGTTTATGGGTGATTTGATAGAGGTCTATCAAATAATTAGGGGCATAGATAAGGTAGATAGTCAACATCTTTTCCCCAAGCCTAGAGGGCACAGTTTAAGGTGGGGATACAGTGATTTTTTCAGAGGATAGTAAGTGTCTGGAATGAGCTGATCTACTAGAGGTGGGTACAATTTTGACTTTTAAAAAGCATTTAGACAGTTATATGGGAAAACTGGGTATAGAGGGAGATGGGCCAAATGCGGGCATTTGGGGCTAGCTTAGTGGTAAAAACTGGCCGACATGGACAGGTTGGGCCGAACAGCCTGCTTTCATGCGGTGTACGTCCATGACTCTAAGGTATGCTATAAGACAATGTGAAACAAAGACTTGTGTCCCTTTCATTATTGGGGTGGGGAGAGTTTAAGTCGGTGAGGGGGATTGCAATTAAATAACAGTTAACCTATTATATTTGCTGCATATTAAAGTATAGTTGTCATTCATAAACTTAATTGTGTTTAAATATACAAACTTGCTGACATTGTTATTGGACAGCTAAGGGCCAAAGACTTTGCATGATTTTCTAGGACTTATTTAAACTACGGGTCAAGTGAGGCTGGAATTGACTGTGCACTAGCCTAGGGGGTCGTAACGGGGCAGCACAGTTACTTCATAGCTCCAGGGTCCACGGTTCAATTCCTGGCTTGGGTCACTGTCTGTGCAGAGGCTGCACGTTCTCCCTGTGTCAGCGTGGGTTTCCTCCCACAGTCCAAAGACGTGTGGGTTAGGTGGATTGGCCATGCTAAAATTGCCCTTAGTGTCTAAAAAGGTTAAGTGGGGTTACTGGGATAGGGTGGAGGGGTGGGCTTAGTTAGGGTGCTCTTTCCAAGGGTTGGTGTACTCGATGGACCAAATGGCACTGTAAATTCTATGATTCTATTTAACATTGTATAAAATTGTTTCCCGCCATTGGTATTCCTGTGAATTGTCCTGATGAGTGCATACTAAAAGCGTTGACAAAATGTATTTTTTCAGCAATAAGGAAGTTCTGTGCGACCAAAAAAACCTCTTATTTAATTAGTCCATGGGATGCGGGCGCCAATGGCATGGCCAGAATTTATTGCACACCCCCAACTGGGTGGTGAGTTGCCTTCTTGAAACGCTGCAGTCCATGTCATGTAGGTACACCGAGAGTGCTGTTAGGGAGAGAGTTCCCAGTTTTTGACCCAGCAACAGCAACAAAAAACAGCGAGTCAGGATGGTGTGTAGTTTGGAGGGAAACTTCCAGGTGGTGGCGTTCTATGTATCTGCTGACCGTGTCTATCTAGATGTAACTAAAGGTCTTTTGTCAACTGGCTGGTTGAGATAGCCATAACAAGATTTGGGGAGTCAGGAGGCGAGTTAACTTTCCGCAGGATTCGCAACCTATGTATTTTTATGTATTCTATGTACTCTTGTATTTATATGGCTTATGCGCCCCCCCACCCACCCGCAGAGTGCGACAGGAGCTGGGAGTTCACATCGAGCACGTGAGGAGCCGGGCGTTCAAAGAGCATGAGAGAAGCTGGGAATTCACAAAGAGTACAAGAGAAGGTGGGTTGATAAAAGGAGCATGGGACTGAGCACAGAGATTGAAAACAGCACAAAAATTCAGTGAGAAATCAGTGCTGGCTTAGAATTTGGAGCTCTCGTGGTGATGCCGTATTTCAAATGACGCGGCACAAGTGGGAGCAGCTGATTAGGTGGTTACGGTCAGCTAAGTATTTACTACTTTAATTGCTTAGAGTTTGTACGGTCTTTGTTTTACGGTTTACAAGGGCTATATTCTGTACTAACGAGTAGCAGGAAAGGGCCATAGAGTAATTGATAGTATTTGATTTTAAGCACTTTCCAAATGAACAAACCAGCACAGGAACAGGCCCTTCGGCTCTCCAAGGCTTTAAAAAAATATATTTTTATTCTCCTTTCACACAACTTTTCTCCCGAATTTACACCCAACAACAATCAATAACCAACAACAAAAATCTCAAACCCCATAACAGTAACAACAATCCCATCCTCCCACCATGCCCAGACATCAGCCCGCATGTTAACATAAACAAATTACAAAGAGAAAAAAAAGGAATCAGGGATTACCCATAGCCATCTTCAACATACACAGCCCCCCTCCCCCCACCCACCCTTCCCCCCCCCCCCCCCCCCCCCCAACTAATGTTCGATGTTATCCAGTTCTTGAAAGTGCATAATACATAGTGCCCATGACTTGTAGAACCCCTCAGTTCGAACTTAACCTTCTCAAGGATCAAGTATTCCAACAGGTCCCCTCGCTAGGCCAGGGCACAGGGAGGAGAGGCCGCTCTGCATCCCAGCAGGATCCGCCTTCAGGCTATGCTATCTGCCTCCGCACCCGTTTCCAACCCTGGCTGATCCGACACCCCGAATATGGCCTCCCGGGGACCCGGGTCCAACTTCACATGCACCACCTTGGGAATTACCCTAAACACCTCCTTCCAGTACTCCCCAAGCTTTGGACAGGACCAAAACATATGACCGTGATTAGCCCCCCCCCCCCCACCTCGCAACGTTCACACAAATCTTCTACCCCTTCAAAGAATCGGCTCATCCTTGCCCTCATGAGGTGTGCCCTGTACACCACCTTCAGCTGTATCAGCACCAACTTCGCACACGAGGTGGAGGCATTCACTCTCCGGAGCACCTCACACCAGACCCCCTCCTCTATAACCTCTCCCAATTCTTCCTCCCACTTTGCTTTGATCCACTCCAGTGGTGCCTTACCTTTTCCAACATTGCTCCGTATACCGCTGACACTGTCCCCTTCTCCAGTCCACTTGCTGCCAGCACCTCCTCCAACAACGTGGAGGCCGGTTCCTCCGGGAAGCTCTGTATCTCCTTCCTGGCAAAGTCCCGAACCTGCATATACCTAAACACTTCTCCCTGCTCCAGCCCATACTTCGCTTCCAGCTCCCTCAATCCTGCAAATCGACCCCGAAGAAACAAATCTTTTAGGGTCTTAATCCCCTTCTCTTCCCATTTCCGAAAGCTTCTGTCCCACCTCCCTGGCACAAATCTGTGGTTCTCCCGAATCGGCATTTCCCTTGACCCTGCCCCCAACCCGAAGTGTTGGCGAAACTGCCTCCAGATTTTCAATGAGGCTATTATTACCGGACTCCCTGAGTATTTCCCCGGAGCTATCGGGAGCGGGGCCGTTGCTAGTGCTTTCAGCCCCGACCCCCTGCACAAACTCTTCTCCATTCTGACCCACTGGGAATCAACCCCTCTGACCCAGCTCCGCATCTTCTCGACATTCGCCGCCCAGTAGTAGTACATCAGGTTCGGGAGACCCAAACCCCCTGCCTGCCTTCCCCTCTGTAGCAGCACCTTCCTCACTCTGGCCACCTTCCCATCCCATATAAACGAGGTAATCCAATCTCCCTGAAAAAATACTTTAGGCATTGAAAAATAAACAGAAATCGCGGCAACACATTCATTTTAACCGCCTGCACCCAACCCGCCAGTGACAGAGGGAGACCATCCCACCTCGCCAGGACGGCTTTACGGCCCTCCAAGCTTGTACCAGTCATGATACCAACCGTGGCCAAAATCCTCAGCACTTCCTAGTGCTGTATCCCCTACACCCATTCTATCCATGTATTTATCACAATGCTTTCTGATCGCTGTTAATGTATCTGCTTCCACAACCTCCCCTGGCAACGCGTTCCAAGCACTCTCCACCCTCTGCGTAAAAAACCTGCCTCGCACATCTCCTCTAAACTTTGCCCCATGGACCTTAAACCTATGCCCCCTGGTGACTGACCCCTCCACCCTGGGAAAGAGTACCTGCCCATCCACACCTCTCAATCTTGTGGACCTACATCACGTCACCCTTCAACCTCCGTCTTTCTAATGAAAACAGTCAGAGTCTATTCAGCCTCTCTACATGGCTCGCACCCTCCAAACCATGCAACATCCTGGTAAACCTCCTCTCCAAAGCCTCCACATTTTCTGGTAGTGAGGTAACCAGAATTACACGCAATATTCAGAGCCCCTCCTGCTCCTTGTGGGAAGCCGGGATTTTTTTTAGTGCAATCGGCCATCATGACGTAGGAACAGTAGACCGTTCAGCCCATCGGGCCTGCTCCGTTATTCAAAGAGATAACGGGTGATAAGATTGCTGAACCCTCAACTTCACTCTCCTACCTTATGGGCCACAAGACATGGGAGCACAGGTAGACCATTCAGCCCATTGGGTTTGCTCCGTTATTTAATTAGATTGTTGCCTGGAATGGAACATTGAAATTATGGAGAGAGGTTGGATAGCTTTGGGTTCTTTTGTTTGCGAGCAGAGAAGATTGAGGGGCATCCTGATTGATATGTACAAGATTATGAGGGGCATGAACAGGGTGGATAGGGAGCAGCTGTTCCCCTTAGTTGAAGGTTAGCTCCGAGGGGCACAAGTTCAAGGGAGGAGTTTTAAGGAAATCCTTTTTACCCAGAGGGCGGTTACGGTCTGGAATGCACTGCCTGGGAGGGTGGTAGAGGTGGGTTGCCTCACATCCTTTAAAAAGTACATAATAATAATCGCTTATTGTCAGAAGTAGGCTTCATTTAAGTTACTGTGAAAAGCCCCTAGTCGCCATATTCCGGCGCCTGTTTGGGGATGCCAGTACAGGAATTGAACCCGCGCTGCGGGCCGTAGTTCTGCATTACAAGCCAGCTGTTTAGCCCACTGTGCTAAACCAGCCCCAGGTGTGAATGAGCACTTGACACGTTATAAGATTTAAGGCTATGGTCCAAGTGCTGGCAATGGGATTAGGTAGGTAGGTAGGTCAGGGGCTGGTTTAGCTCACTCAGCTAAATCGCTGGCTTTTAAAGCAGACCAAGCAGGCCAGCAGCACGGTTCGATTCCCGTACCAGCCTCCCCGGACAGGCGCCGGAATGTGGCGACTAGGGGCTTTTCACAGTAACTTCATTGAAGCCTACTCGTGACAATAAGCGATTTTCATTTCATTTTCATTTCGGGTCACGTGTTTTTCATGCATCAGTGCAGACTTGATGGGCCAAAGGGCCTCTTTTGCGCTGTATTATTCTGTGATCCTGAGATCTGGCTATGATATGATAATCCTCAACTTCACTTTCCCACCTTATCCCCATAACTCTAGATTTCTTTACTGATTAAACATTTGTCCATCTCAGCCTTGAACATACTTAGCAACACAGCCTCTATGCCCTCTGCAGTAAAGATAGTCGCCATCTTCTCCCCAAGGTAGAGGAGTCTAGAAATAGAGGGCACAGTTTTAAGGTGAGGTTGGGGGGTGGAAGAGAGAAAATACATAAGGGTCCAGAGGGGTAATTTTTTCACAGAGGGTGGCGAGTGTCTGGAATGAGTTGCCAGAGGCAATAGTAGAGGTGGGTACGATTTTGACTTTTAAAAAGTATTTAGATGTTATATGGGAAAACTGGGTATAGAGGCCAAATCCAGGCTTTGGGACTAGCTTAGTGGTTAAAAACTGGCCGACATGGACAAGTTGGGCCGAAGAGCCTGTTTTCATACTGTAAACCTCCATGACTCTACAATACAACCATCTGAAACAAAGACTTTTAAGCCTTTCATTATTTTTACACCCCTCTTCTCACCTCTGTGTTTGTGTCTTATTGTATGCCTGCATAGAGGGTGGGGCGAGTTTAAGTGGGGGAGGGGGACTGCAATTAAATAACAGTTAACCTATTATATTTGCTGCATATTTAAGTATAGATGTCATTCATAAACTTAATTGAAAAATCAAGAACAACACAGCCTCTATGCCCTCTGTGGTAAAGATTTCCACAGATTCACTAATCTCAAAAGAAATACCCCCTCATTCCGGTCTTAATTGGGCAACCCCTTATTCTGAGATTATGCCCTCTGCTCCTCTAATCTTCCAAAAGTGGAAACAACCTTTCAGAATCTACCCCCTTGAGAATGTCTCATTAAGCACATGTCATTGGGGACTCCATAGTTAGAGGAACAGACAGGAGGTTCTGTGGGAACGAAAGAGACTCACGGTTGGTATGTTGCCTCCCAGGTGCCAGGGTTCGTGATGTCTCTGATCGTGTTTTTGGGATCCTTAAGGGGGAGGGGGAGCAGCCCCAAGTCGTGGTCCACATAGGTACCAACGACATAGGTAGGAAGAGAGATGGGGATTTGAGACAGAAATTCAGGGAGCTAGGGTGGAAGCTGAGAGCTAGAACAAACAGAGTTGTTATCTCTGGGTTGTTACCCGTGCCACGTGCTAGCGAAGTGAGAAATAAGGAGAGAGAGGAGTTGAACACGTGGCTACAGGGATGGTGCAGGAGGGAGGGTTTTGGTTTCCTGGATAATTGGGGCTCATTCTGGGGTAGGTGGGACCTCTACAAACAGGATGGTCTTCACCTGAACCAGAGGGGTACCAATATCCTGGGGGGGAGATTTGCTAGTGCTCTTCGGGGGGGTTTAAACTAATTCAGCAGGGGGATGGGAACCTAAATTGTAGTCCCAGTGTACAGGATGTTGAGAGTAGTGAGGTCAGGGATAGGGTTAAAAGTTCGAAAGAGGGCACCGGCAAGCAGGACGCTGGTTTGAAGTGTGTCTACTTCAACGCCAGGAGCATCCGGAATAAGGTGGGTGAGCTTGCAGCATGGGTTGGTACCTGGGATCTCGATGTTGTGGCGATTTCGGAGACATGGGTAGAGCAGGGACAGGAATGGTTGTTGCAGGTTCCAGGATTTAGATGTTTCTGTAAGAACAGAGAAGATGGTAAAAGAGGGGGGGGTGTGGCATTGTTAATCAAGGAAAGTATTACGGCGGTAGAAAGGACGCTTGAGGACTCGTCTACTGAGGCAGTATGGGCCGAGGTTAGGAACAGTAGAGGAGAGGTCACCCTGTTGGGAGTTGTCTATAGACCTCCGAATAGTCCCAGAGATGTCGAGGAAAGGATTGCAAAGATGATTCTTGACAGGAGCGAGAGTAACAGGGTAGTTGTTATGGGGGACTTTAACTTTCCAAATATTGACTGGAAATACTATAGTTCGAGTACTATAGATGGGTCAGTTTTTGTGCAGTGTGTGCAGGAGGGTTTTCTGACACAGTATGTAGACAGACCAACAAGGGGCGAGGCCACATTGGATTTGGTACTGGGTAATGAACCCGGCCAGGTGTTAGATTTAGATGTAGGTGAGCACTTTGGTGATAGTGATCACAACTCGGTTATGTTTACTTTAGCAATGGGCAGGGATAGGTATATACCGCAAGGCAAGAATTATAGCTGGGGGAAAGGCAATTATGATGCTATTCGGCAAGATTTAGGAGGTATAGGATGGGGAAGGAAACTGCAGGGGATGGGTACAATCGAAATGTGGAGCTTTTTCAAGGAACAGCTACTGCGTGTCCTTGATAAGTATGTACCTGTCAGGCAGGGAGGAAGTTGTCGAGCAAGGGAGCCGTGGTTTACTAAGGAAGTTGAAGCACTTGTCAAGAGGAAGAAGAAGGCTTATGTTAGGATGAGACATGAAGGCTCAGTTAGGGCACTTGAGAGTTACAAGTTAGCCAGGAAGGACCTAAAGGGAGAGTTAAGAAGAGCGAGGAGAGGACACGAAAAGTCGTTGGCGGATAGGATCAAGGAAAACCCTAAGGCTTTCTATAGGTATATCAGGAACAAAAGAATGACTCGAGTAAGATTAGGGCCAATCAAGGATAGTAGTGGAAAGTTGTGTGTGGAATCAGAGGAGATAGGGGAAGCATTAAATGGATATTTTTCGTCAGTGTTTACACTGGAGAAAGACAATGTTGTCGAGGAGAACACTCAGGTTCAGTCGACCAGGCTAGATAGAATTGAGGTTCAAAAGGAGGAGGTGTTAGCAATTTTAGAAAATGTCAAAATAGATAAGTCCCCTGGGCCAGATGGGATTTATCCTAGGATTCTCTGGGAAGCCAGGGAGGAGATTGCAGAGCCTTTGTCCTTGATATTTATGTCGTCTTTGTCGACAGGAATAGTGCCGGAAGACTGGAGGATAGCAAATGTTGTCCCCTTGTTCAAGAAGGGGAGTAGAGACAACCCTGGTAATTATAGACCTGTGAGCCTTACTTCGGTTGTGGGTAAAATGTTGGAAAAGGTTATAAGAGATAGGGTTTATAATCATCTTGAAAAGAACAAGTTGATTAGCGATACTCAACACGGTTTTGTGAAGGGTAGGTCATGTCTCACAAACCTTATTGAGTTTTTTGAGAAGGTGACCAAACAGGTGGATCAGGGTAAAGCTGTTGATGTGGTGTATATGGATTTCAGTAAGGCGTTTGATAAGGTTCCCCACGGTAGGCTATTGCAGAAAATAAGGAAGTATGGAATTGAAGGTGATTTAGCGGTTTGGATCAGTAATTGGCTAGCTGAAAGAAGACAGAGGGTGGTGGTTGATGGCAAATGTTCATCCTGGAGTTCAGTTACTAGTGGTGTACCGCAAGGATCTGTTTTGGGGCCACTGCTGTTTGTCATTTTTATAAATGACCTGGAAGAGGGTGTAGAAGGATGGGTTAGTAAATTTGCAGATGACACGAAGGTCGGTGGAGTTGTGGATAGTGCTGAAGGATGTTATAGGATACAGAGGGACATAGATAAGCTGCAGAGCTGGGCTGAGAGGTGGCAGATGGAGTTTAATGCGGAAAAGTGTGAGGTGGTTCACTTTGGAAGGAGTAACAGGAATGCAGAGTACTGGGCTAATGGCAAGATTCTTGGTAGTGTAGACGAACAGAGAGATCTCGGCATCCAGGTACATAAATCCTTGAAAGTTGCCACCCAGGTTAATAGGGCTGTTAAGAAGGCATATGGTGTGCTAGCCTTTATAAGCAGGGGGATTGAGTTTCGGAACCACAGGGTCATGCTGCAGCTGTACATAACTCTGGTGCGGCCACACCTGGAGTACTGCGTGCAGTTCTGGTCACCACATTATAGGAAGGATGTGGAAGCTTTGGAAAGGGTTCAGAGGAGATTTACTAGGATGTTGCCTGGTATGGAGGGAAGGTCTTACGAGGAAAGGCTCAGGGAATTGAGGTTGTTTTCGTTAGAGAGGAGAAGGCTGAGAGGTGACTTAATAGAGACATATAAGATAGTCAGAGGGTTAGATAGGGTGGACAGTGAGAGTCTTTTTCCTCGGATGGTGATGACCAACACGAGGGGACATAGCTTTAAATTGAGGGGTGATAGATATAGGACAGATGTCAGAGGCAGTTTCTTTACTCAGAGAGTAGTAGGGGTGTGGAACGCCCTGCCTGCAACAGTAGTAGACTCGCCAACTTTAAGGGCATTTAAGTGGTCACTGGATAGACATATGGATGAAAATGGAATAGTGTAGGTCAGATAGGCTTCAGATGGTTTCACAGGTCGGCGCAACATCGAGGGCCGAAGGGCCCGTACTGCGCTGTAGTGTTCTATGTTCTAAGGTCACCTCTCATTCTACTAAACTCCAATGAGTACAAACCCAACCTACTTAATCTCTCTTCGTAAGGTCGATAAATCTCCAGGGCCCGATAATCTACATCCTAGAATACTTAAGGAAGACTTCCGGTGGCGGCGATGACGTAGGAAGTCGCACATTTGGGAGCTCCCGTTTTAAACGGACCTTTCGGCTCTTTTTAGAGCCCAAAACGGAAATTTTTCAACGTTTCCCGGTGGGAGAAGGTGTGCTGATCGACTTTCCCCGCAGTCCATGACTCGAACTCGGAGTGGAAAGGGGGAAAAAGCAGCAACTCCCCAGAAAAAACGGGGGAAGGAATCCAAGATGGCGGCCGGCGGAGCTCCAGAGGAGTGGAAGCAGTGGGCCCTGGAGCAACAAGCTGCTCTCCTGCGCTGTTTTGCAGACTTCAAGGCTGAGCTCTCTGCAGGAAATGAACAGAAGGCTCTCGGAGATTCAGACGACCCAGGGTGCTGCCATCAAGGAGTTGCAGACGCAGGCCATTGAACGAGAGGAGGAGGCCGGGATCCTCGTGAGTAAGGTGGAGGGACACGAGGCACTCCACAAGAAGTGGCAGGAACGCTTCGAGGAGCTTGATCACCGCATGAGGCAGAAAAATCTGCGGATCTTGGGCCTTGCGGAGGGGCTGGAGGGGTCGGACCTGACAACCTACGTGGCTATGATGCTGAACTCGCTAGTGGGGTCTTTCCATCTGCCCTTGGAGCTGGAGGGAGCACACAGAGTACTGGTCAGGAGGCCTAAGGAGAATGAACCCCCGCGTGCGGTGCTGGTGAGGTTCCACCAGTTCAGTGATCGGGAGTGTGTGCTGCGCTGGGCCAAGAAGGTGAAGAGCAGCAATTGGGAGAATGGGGTAGTACGGATCTACCAGGATTGGAGTGCGGAGGTGGCTAATCGGACGAAAGAGGTGCTTTACAGGAAAAAGATAAAGTTCGGAATGTTGCAGCCCGCGCGCCTGTGGGTAACTTATTCGGACCGGCATTATTATTCCGATTCCCCGGAGGAGGCGTGGGCCTTCGTGCGGACGGAGAAACTGGACTTGAACTAGGGGTTGGGGGTTGCGGGGTCCGTTGTAATACTTTATTGCTGGATTCTGCTGCTGAGTTCTCTCTTTTTTTTGTACTTTTGCAATTTTGATATGGTTATTTATGGGGGTGTTGTTCTGTTATGTTTTTTTTGCTGTGGGGCATTGTTTGAGTTTTGTATCTTGCGTGGAGGGTTGGGGGGTCTGTTGTATTCTATGTCGGGTTGGGGGTATGGAGTGGGGCTGGTATTTGGGAGCTGTGTCAGAAGGGTGTGGTGGGGCAGTGCAAAAGCGCGGGCTTTCCTCTGGTTTCAAGCGCTGCGGGGCTGGGGGGGCGGAGAAGATGACAGGGGAAGGCGGGGCCTTAACTGGTTCTTCCCCACGCTGGAGCGGTGCCTGGAGGAGGCATAAATTGGGGGATAGAACATAGAACGATACAGCGCAGTACAGGCCCTTCGGCCCTCGATGTTGCACCGACATGGAAAAAAACTAAAGGCCATCTAACCTACACTATGCACTTATCATCCATATGCTTATCCAATAAACTTTTAAATGCCCTCAATGTTGGCGAGTTCACTACTGTTGCAGGTAGGGCATTCCACGGCCTCACCACTCATTGCGTAAAAAACCCACCTCTGACCTCCGTCCTATATCTATTACCCCTCAATTTAAGGCTATGTCCCCTCGTGCGAGCCACCTCCATCCGCGGGAGAAGGCTCTCGCTGTCCACCCTATCTAACCCTCTGATCATTTTGTATGCCTCTATTAAGTCACCTCTTAACCTTCTTCTCTCTAACGAAAACAACCTCAAGTCCATCACCCTTTCCTCATAAGATTTTCCCTCCATACCAGGCAACATCCTGGTAAATCTCCTCTGCACCCGTTCCAAAGCTTCCACGTCCTTCCTATAATGAGGCGACCAGAACTGTACGCAATACTCCAAATGCAGCCGTACTAGAGTTTTGTACAACTGCAACATGACCTCATGGCTCCGGAACTCAATCCCTCTACCAATAAAGGCCAACACACCATAGGCCTTCTTCACAACCCTATCAACCTGGTTGGAACTTTCAGGGATCTATGTACATGGACACCGAGATCCCTCTGCTCATCCACACTACCAAGAATTTTACCATTAGCCAAATATTACGCATTCCTGTTATTCTTTCCAAAGTGAATCACCTCACACTTCTCCACATTAAACTCCATTTGCCACCTCTCAGACCAGCTCTGCAGCTTATCTATGTCCCTCTGTAACCTGCAACATCCTTCCGCACTGTCTACAACTCCACCGACTTTAGTGTTGTCTGTAAATTTACTCACCCATCCTTCTGCGCCCTCCTCTAGGTCATTTATAAAAATGACAAACAGCAACGGCCCCAGAACAGATCCTTGTGGTACGCCACTCGTAACTGAACTCCATTCTGAACATTTCCCATCAACTACCACTCTCTGTCTTCTTTCAACTAGCCAATTTCTGATCCACATCTCTAAATCACCCTCAATCCCCAGCCTCCGTATTTTCTGCAACAGCCAACCGTGGGGAACCTTATCAAACGCTTTACTGAAATCCATATACACCACATCAACTGCTCTACCCTCGTCTACCTGTTCAGTCACCTTCTCAAAGAACTCGATAAGGTTTGTGAGGCATGACCTACCCTTCACAAAACCATGCTGACTATCCCTAATCATATTATTCCTATCTAGATGATTACAAATCGTATCTTTTATAATCCTCTCCAAGACTTTACCCACCACAGACGTTAGGCTCACCGGCCTATAGTTACCGGGGTTATCTCTACTCCCCTTCTTGAACAAAGGGACCACATTTGCTATCCTCCAGTCCTCTGGCACTATTCCTGTAGCCAATGATGACATAAAAATCAAAGCCAAAGGCTCAGCAATCTCTTCCCTGGCTTCCCAGAGAATCCTAGGATAAATCCCATCTGGCCCCGGGGACTTATCTATTTTCACCTTGTCCAGAATTGCCAACACTTCTTCCCTACGCACCTCAATGCCATCTATTCTAATAGCCTGGGTCTCAGCATTCTGCTCCACAATATTATCTTTTTCTTGAGTGAATACTGACGAAAAGTATTCATTTAGTATCTCGCTTATCTCCTCAGCCTCCACACACAACTTCCCACCACTGTCCTTGACTGGCCCTACTCTTACCCTAGTCATTCTTTTATTCCTGACATACCTATAGAAAGCTTTTGGGTTTTCCTTGATCCTACCTGCCAAAGACTTCTCATGTCCCCTCCTTGCTCGTCTTAGCTCTCTCTTTAGATCCTTCCTCGCTTCCTTGTAACTATCAAGCGCCCCAACTGAAACTTCACGCCTCATCTTCACATAGGCCTCCTTCTTCCTCTTAACAAGAGATTCCACTTAGAACATAGAACAATACAGCACAGAACAGGCCCATCGGCCCTCAATGTTGTGCCGAGCCATGATCACCCTACTCAAACCCACGTATCCACCCTATACCCGTAACCCAACAACCCCCCCCTTAACCTTACTTTTATTAGGACACTACGGGCAATTTAGCATGGCCAATCCACCTAACCCGCACATCTTTGGACTGTGGGAGGAAACCGGAGCACCCGGAGGAAACCCACGCACACAGGGGGAGGACGCGCAGACTCCACACAGACAGTGACCCAGCCGGGAATCGAACCTGGGACCCTGGAGCTGTGAAGCATTTATGCTAACCACCATGCGACCCTGCTGCCCCTGACTTCTTTGGTAAACCACGGTTCCCTCGCTCTACCCCTTCCTCCCTGCCTGACTGGTACGTACTTATCAAGAACATGCAATAGCTGTTCCTTGAACAAGCTCCACATATCCAGTGTGCCCAACCCTTGCAGCCTACTTCTCCAACCTACACATCCTAAGTCATGTCTAATGGCATCATAATTGCCCTTCCCCCAGCTATAACTCTTGCCCTGCGGGGTATACTTATCCCTTTCCATCACTAACGTAAAGGTCACCGAATTGTGGTCACTGTTTCCAAAGTGCTCACCTACCTCCAGATCTAACACCTGGCCTGGTTCATTACCCAAAACCAAATCCAATGTGGCCTCGCCTTTTGTTGGCCTGTCAACATATTGTGTCAGGAAATCCTCCTGCACACATTGTACAAAGAACGACCCATCTAATGTACTCGAACTATATATTTTCCAGTCAATATTTGGAAAGTTAAAGTCTCCCATAACAACTACCCTGTTACTTTCGCTCTTTTCCAGAATCATCTTCGCCATCCTTTCCTCTACATCCCTTGAACTATTAGGTGGCCTATAGAAAACTCCCAACAGGGTGACCTCTCCTTTCCTGTTTCTAACCTCAGCCCATACTACCTCAGAAGAAGAGTCCCCATCTAGCATCCTTTCCGCCACCGTAATACTGTCCTTGACTAGCAGCGCCACACCTCCCCCTCTTTTGCCCCCTTCTCTGAGCTTACTAAAACACCTAAACCCCGGAACCTGCAACAACCATTCCTGTCCCTGCTCTATCCATGTCTCTGAAATGGCCACAACATCGAAGTCCCAGGTACCAACCCATGCTGCCAGTTCCCCTACCTTATTTCGTATACTCCTGGCATTGAAGTAGACACACTTCAAACCACCTACCTGAACACTGGCACCCTCTTGCGAAGTCAAATCTGTGCTCCTAACCTCTATACTCTCAACCTCCCGTACCCCAAAACTACAATCCAGGTTCCCATGCCCCTGCTGAATTAGTTTAAACCCCCCCAAAGAGCACTAACAAATCTCCCCCCCAGGATATTGGTGCCCCTCAGGTTCAGATGTAGACCATCCTGTCTATAGAGGTCCCACCTTCCCCAGAAAGAGCCCGTTATCCAGAAATCTGAATCCCTCCCGCCTGCACCATCCCTGTAGCCACGTGTTTAATTGCTCTCTCTCCCTCTTCCTCATCTCACTATCACGTGGCACGGGCAACAACCCAGAGATAACAACTCTGTTTGTTCTCGCTCTGAGCTTCCATCCTAGCTCCCTAAAGGCCTGCCTGACATCCTTGTCCCCTTTCCTACTTATGTCGTTAGTGCCAATGTGGACTACGACTTGGGGCTGCTCCCCCTCCCCCTTAAGGACCCGGAAAACACGATCCGAGACATCACGTACCCTTGCACCTGGGAGGCAACATACCAAACGTGAGTCTCTCTCGCTCCCACAAAATCTCCTATCTGTGCCCCTGACTATTGAGTCCCCAATTACTAATGTTCTACTCCTTTCCCCCCTTCCCTTCTGAGCAACAGGGACAGAATCCGTGCCAGAGGCCCGTACCCCATGGCTTACCCCTGGTAAGTCCCCCCCCCCCCCACAAGTATCCAAAACGGTATACTTGTTACTCAGGGGAACGACCGCAGGGGGTCCCTGCACTGACTGCTTCTTCCCAGTCCCTCTTACAGTTACCCATCTATCTCCAGTCTTTGGTGT